>NW_026086604.1:57833985-58008985 GCF_022539395.1 Myiozetetes cayanensis | reverse complement strand
CAGGTCACAACTGTCTTCTTTGCCCGAGTTAATTGGCAAGGTCCACTCTCAGGCCTCCCGAATACCTGTGGCTGACAACAGTGTCGGTAGAGTGAGGTACTGCCCATGGCAGACCCAGACCAGACCCAGTTTTGTGGACCAGGCAAGTAGAAAGCACTGGGACCAGCTGGGCATCTGATGTTCTTGAGGGAACAGGCCAGTCTTACTGTGAGGGAGCACTCTGTTCTTTTTTAACAGTCATGGAGATCAGTGAAATGGAGGAAGTTCTGGGAAACTACAAGTCAGTCAGACCCATGGCAGCCCCCAGTAAGACTATGGATCAAACCTCAACAAACACCCATTGCCAACTGCACAAGGAACAGTGAAACAACATGCTAGGGTTTACCAAAGGCAAATTATGCCTGAAGTAAAGGCACAATTATTATCTTTTACATTAAGGTGACTGGCTTGGTAGATAAGGGGAAAGCACTGAATGTCATCTACCCCAACTTTACCATGGTCCTTGACACTGTCTCCATAGTGCCACTGTAGACAAAATGGAAAGATATAGACTGGGAGGAAGATTGCACAGTAGGTAACTGTCCAGCCTGCCCAGGCTTAAAAAATAAAAAAAAAAAAAAAAAAATCAGTGTTTTGAAGACCAGGTGGTGGATGGTTGCTTCAGTGACTGATACAGAGGCCTGTGTTCTTTACTGTCATCATTAACAACCTGGGTAATGGAATGGGATGGGATGAACCTTTGTTAAGATTCTGGATGACACCAAACTGGGGATGAGGCAGGGGATTGTGGTGGTAGAGGCTTCCAGTGGAGACTGGGAGCAGGGCTTTCAGTCAGAGGGACAATCAACAGACTGCAGAAAGGGACTTACAGAAACCTCAAGAAGTTTAGAAAAGACAAATGCAAAGTCTTACATCATGAGTGTAAATGCTACAGGAGAGCAAGTGACTGGCCAGGACAGTTCTAAAAAGGCATCTGTGAATCCTAGTGGATAAATTCGATGTGAATCAGAGCAGTGGAGGCAAGCAGCAACGGGGTGACTGTAGCCAGCAATTCAAGCGAAGTTATTTTTCCCTGCTGTTTAACCCTTGTGAGAGATTATCTGAGTAGTGCCCAATTTTGTGGCTCAGTTGCACAAAAAAGACATAGACAATGTGGTGCAAGTCTGCCAGAAAACAGCTAGGCTTGTCAGGTCACATAAGGAAAGGCTGAGAGGATGGCACCGGATTGGGAGATGAATCTATTTGATAACTCTACTAACTACTGTCGAAAGTTGTAGAGGAGATGGAGCTACACTGTTCAGTGTAGCTACTTCAGTCCCAGTGCAAGGACTGAAGGCAATGGAATCAAGCAGCAGCAATGAAAATTCCAATGAAACACACAGGAAAAATTCCTCATGGTGAGAGTGATCAAGCACTGTCCCAATTTGCCCAAAAGCTGAAAAATCTCCATCCTTGCAGACATTCAGAACTTGACTGGACAATGCCCTTGGCAACCTTGACCTAGCATTTAAGTTGGTCTTGCTTTGAGCAACAAGGAAGACTAGACGACCTCCTTAGATTCCTAATTGTACTGTGATTCCAACTGCTTAATATGGTTACTTCAGGCACCATTATTTAAAAGTTATCATGGAGAATAAATTCCTTGACTCCTGATCCTTTTTTTTCTATTTCCTCTATGGTCTATGGCATTTTGGCTCTGCTTCTTGTCTCTCTGGCAAACAGCTTGGGCCTCTCAACAGCTTTTGCATGATGCCACAGGAGAGCAAAGGCTAGTGGGCTGTACAAGCTGGCCGGCATGCCAGGAGCCTTCGTGCTTCTGCCTGTTAATCACAAGGTGCTACTGAGGTGTGTGAACTGGCCAGTGTGCCAAGAGCCTGTGCATCAGCCACACAAAGAGAAATGAGCTAGCAGCAGGCAGCAGCAGATTGGAGAAGTGTGTCCCAGTGCTGGCAGGGGCAAGACCTGAACCACCCATGGCAACTAGTGAAGTCAAATTAGATGCAGAAGCAACTACTTAGACCAGAGCTTGTTGTCTCACCTTCCAACTGGCCTGGTCACTCTCCATACACCCTGTCATGCAGGCATCCCCTTTTTTTTATTGGGAGGGGAGTGAGAATCACATTATGTTATATTGAATTATGATTTATTATAATAATTGTATTTATTGTATATATTATATATAGTATATTGTATTATATTAGTTACATTACGTCACATTACATCACGTTACGTGTTACTCTTGAGTCACTTTCCCAGCCTGGAAGTGTCCATGTTGCCACCATGTTTTGCTCTTTTCAGGTGTCCATCCAGTCCGTAACATGGCTGAAGAGCTGAAAGAGGCTCGCACTTTGCCCTTTCTTTTCTCTCATGCAGTAGGACAGATTTCAATAAGCCCCTGAAATTGCAAATGGGTGTCCTAGTTTCAGGAAACAGGGAATGAGGTCAGACAAGAAGATATCTGTTGACAACCTGCTCTTTGCTCTAGCAGATGCCCTAATGTTGGAGGCAAGCAGTGCGGAAGGGCAGAGCTGGGACTTTATCAACTCTTACTGAAGGACAGATACCTGCTCATACCTGAGGTAGGGGGATCTCTGTCATGGTAGGCTCACCCTAGTAAATCAGCATAGTGCTGATTTCCAAAGGGTTGGTCTCATTTACTGCATTCCTCTCTGCAAACTCAGTTTGTGCTAAGCTGTTGGAGCCCAGTCTCACTTTCCTTCAGCTGCTCACTTCCAAAAAATTACTGACATTGCCTCCAGCCCTTGGATGTTAGTGGTATTTTTGTTTTATGTCTTTCCTAACAAGTTGACACAACTTAACAATGTTGGTCTTGTCACCAGATTATTCTTCTAAATGAGACAGTTATTCACAGTGAGTCATTGAATATTTTACAACATGGTTACAGTAGCTGCTCCGACAGGTACCTGTGTATAGATGAGAGTGTATGTACTGTCACAGCACTGTCAAATAGGAGATGTTTGCTCTAGCTTTATATTTACAAATGCTCGCCCCCTCCTCTCCCTTGCTCACTGGCTGCCCTTTAATTCTCACGGCACCATCTTTCCACCTTATTACTTGGGTGGTGCACAGAGATAGCCCCACCACTGTATGCCTTGTGTTTCTTCAGGTTTTGGGGAAAAAATATGTGTTATTAACATTGTGCAAGTGGAGATGCGATCTGTAGACATTTTATTTCCTGGCAGACCAATGAGCTTTGGAAGAGCGATATTGTTTCCTTTGGGTGGGGATGGCTCTGGAAATAAAGTTCTTCCAATTTTTCCCTTTTTGCCATCTTACTTGATTTATTTTTTCTTCTTCTTCTAAAGGACTTTGTAGACAAGAACAACCAGAGTATCTGCCCATTCGCTTATAAAACAGTTTGTGGCCATCTGGAAATAAAGACCCCTAGTGCCTTCCCCACTCCGAGACCATCCCCAGGGGAATGAGTGCATGTGTATGTATGTGTTTGTGTAAGTCTGCAATAACTCTCTGGTTTGCCCAGAGCGTAGGGAGTAAGAACCTAAGTGAAGCTCATCCCAGATTTTTGATACATGTTAGTGATCAGAAAGCCTTGTTTATCACCTGCACTACGCGGCAGGACATCAGAACTGAATCACGTAGCTTCTTTGCAAGGTGTTTTCTCTCTTTTTTAGTGTCTGTGATTAATACCTGCTTCTCAGATATTACACTACCTTTAATTAATTCACATTTTAGAAGTACTTTGAGGTTCACAGACACTTGTGCTACTTGAATGTAAACTATGCTTGTAGGAATTTGTAATTTTTGACAGTGTTTGGGTTACTTTTTTTCTCCTTTCTTTTCCCCTTTGTCCCAAAACTAGCTAAATAGCAGTAGAGTCTGAGAAACAGTAAAAGGGTCTCTATTCCCTGTCATCTTGTACCTTGCATCTTGTCAGCAACACCTGTAAAAAGCTAGTGTAGAATAGCAGCATGCAGCTCTGCTAGTACTTTACACTCCTTTTGCACAGAGTGAACAGACTACACAAGGTGCAAGGCCCAAAGGCCTGTGTTTCTGCCCATTTGGGATATGCTCTTTGCATCAAATCTTGAGATTTCTTCCTTTTATTAAAGTAAACCTAAAGGGGTCCCCTAGAGGCATAGCCAATATTCACTCCTTGTGGGCACACAAATCCAGGATTAGCCTGTGGCTGTTCCCAGGGAAAGCATTTGCTAGTGATGTCTGAGCTAGTGTTAGGCAGGTACTGTAATGGAGAAGACCTGCTCTGTTTATTCATCTGAATTAGATGCCTCCGGAATGAATATTTGTGTACCCCTAGAGTTTAAAACTCCATAATGCTTATGTCCTGAGATACACTGTTTATCTGAAACTGGTTTTTCTTTCACATTGCTATGAATCTTCCCACAATTCAAGAGGATCTGACACTGATACTATTCTCTGTTGATTTCTACCAGCTAGCATACAGAAACACTGACAATGGGAGATCTTCCAAATTGCCAGTTCCCTGAAACTGTAATATTTCCTTTTTTTTTTTTTTTTTTTTTTTAAATGCCACAGTTTCAGTTTCACTAGGGGAAGCAAAGGAGAAGACTGCAAGAATAATGATTAATACTAGATCTGAAATTATCCTACATCTGTGAATCTCTTCCTTTGCAGGGAAACAATGCTGAATCCCTAGCAGTTTCTACAGCTTGCTTCTTTGCAAAGGTCCTCTAATGGTAAATTGAAGCCAACCAAAAGCCCATCACCAAAACTCACCTGAATTTCAATGTTTATACCTGATTTTGAATCCAAGATAACAGAGGTCTGTCCATGTATAAAAATATACTTGGGTGGCTAAAAATTATTAAAAAGCACTTGAATAAAGTCTCATTAATAAACTCAAATTTACGTTATCATCTGTTTTTTCTGACACTCTAATGATAAAAGATGCAAGGTGTAGGTATTACAGATACACAGATGTCTGTCATAAGTAATAGCAATTATTACTATTATTATTAATGTGTCTTACACCTAGAGGATCCAACTGAGATAACAGTCTCATTCGTTGTGCATGCAGTCAGACACGTTCTCAGTTTTCCTCGTAAGTGGAGAAGAAACGCAAATAGACGGGATTGGGAGGAAAAAAAAAAAGCAAGGCACACAACAGGATCAATCTTGAGCTTTTCAGAGGACCTTTTTCAGAGAAACCTGAAGTATCCTTGAATTTCTAAGGAAGATAGAGAGCCTAACTCTTTTATCTCACTGAAAACCTCAGCCTGACAGACTTCTCTGAGGTCATACAGGAAGCCCACGGACAGGGGCAAAACCTGTCCAGGGACAGCAACAAAACACAAATCTCTTGAATGCTTTTGTTCAGAAACAGTGTTTCTGAAGAACTGTGTTTTGGGCTCATGCCTAGCTAAGATTAAAGAGTAGTGGATAAACATCTATCCTTGTTACCACCACAACCATGAATTTTTAAGGTTAGTCATCCCCGAGACCTGGAATGGCTCATTCACCTGAGACAGAAATATTTCATTCAGCCTCGCACTCTGAGAAGGCTGACACTCCTGGGCAATGAAGCTCCTTTTTCCTTTCCTTGCTTTCTTGGTGAGTGATCTTGACTGCATTTCCACCAAAACAGAGATGCAATATCTCACAAAGTGGTGCACTGCATGTTTCTGCCGGCACTCACTGGCTGCGCTTCGCGTGTAGGGCAAAGGCTTAGCCTCTAAGATTTGTTGGCAGCCTCCTGCTCTTTGTTCTTCAGAATGTGACAATAGTGTAAATAGCAGCATCTGCAATTGCTCCTGCTGCTCTGACTGCCAGCCAAGTCAGATCCCCCTCCCCTCAGAGAGCAGTCCACATGCTGCACACAGGTCTGGACCGGAGAGGAATTATATGCAGTGAGAGTGCAGCCTCAGGAGTGCTGTGAAGAATACAGGCCATCAGACAGGAAGGCAAATAGACTGCCTCCGAGTTTGGCTATTCCCAAATGAAATTTAAAAAAAATCTCTTCCCCACATCAGGAGCTTTATATATTTTTTTAGGATTTTTGTGTCTAAATCTATCTTGCTACCAAAAATGTTTTAAAGAAAGGAAGAGAATAATTCACTCACTGTTTTTGTTGTGCAAGGAGAGCTCTATTCCAAGAGCAACCAACCTTTCTGCCATCATCCTATACCTTCCTGTCCAGATTCTTACACTGAACCTATCATGACAGTTTAGAGATTACAGCCAGGGGGTTAAGATTCATTGCTTTTCTGTTTATATAATGGTTTTAAGCATTTTTAAATGTGTATGTAGAAAATAAGTTTTAGAAATGGTGAAAAATGATTAGCACTTTTCCCCCACCATATATATACACGTATACATGCATATTATATACCATATGTATGTACCACAGCAGATTTGTTTTTCCTCTTCAGCTCAGGTTGAAAAAAGATTTAAGTCCTTTTTCAGGTGAAAAACATTTAAAAGTATCTGTTTGTCCATTTGAAGTCTGCAAAAGAACAGAGAGAGACATGTTCATCTATGGTTTGCAACAAGAGAAGCTGGCAAAGAGCCCTGGAGTAAAAAGCGTGTCCCAGAGAGATGCTGTTGAAGGAAGGGTTCTGGAATATTCTTTCTAACCATCCATATCAGGCAGTGCCACCCCAAAACCAAACCCTTCTAATGTATATGCACAGCATAGCAAGGTCAGTGACATGGATGAATTGCCAAAGTATCTTGTAGGAGGTAGCTACCTGGACTCATAGATAGCTGATGACAAGATTAAGGCCTTAAACTTTCTCTCCCAACCCTGTATAAATATTACAGAGAGGCACCAAAAAACCAAATAAAATAAACACCAAACAAAAAACAGACCAAACCAATCAAACAAACAAACAAAAGAAATACCTGGGGATACACATGGACATAATTTTTGTGGGGGCTAAATTGTGATTTTACACCATTTTTTTCCTTTATTTAACTACTACATTTTCCCTTCTCTCTTCTGTACACTTCAAGAGATAGATTGGACATAAAGTTGAGTTTGTAAAAGGATTCAGGTTCTGCCTTGGCTGCATAGCAGCTGTCCTAAGCTGATGCTTCATCATGAAGTTCTTATTTTGCACTTTAAGCAAGGCATTAATTATCTTCCTAAATTATGTTTCCAACCTCTCCTCCTTTCTCTCTTAATACTATTTTTCAACTCTAAACCAAGAGCATAGCAGCCACAGTTCCTTCTATCTTCAGAGACCTGAGCTTCATTGTTGAGGGCCCACCTTAATACCAAGATTCGCAGTTTTCAACTACATTTCTCTCCTGTATTTATTTTTTTATTTGCATCATTCCAGCACATGCCAACCTCTAACACATAAAATGCTTGGCTCAGAGGAGCAGACGTATACAGCTGCACTGTAATTGTGGAAAAAAAAATCACACTAATAACTCTTCAGTGTATTCAAAAACTCTGCTTGTTGCAGAAGTCTGGGCAGATTGGCACATGCTGCAGAGGCATAAGCATACCCAGTGCTTAATGGCTAAAACTGGAGTGCTGTATAGACCAAATACACTCACTTTACATTCAAGAAAATGAGACTTTTTTTCCTTCTTCCCAACAAGTGGATTTTAACCCAACAACACTAAAATATTTGAAAAAACCAAGAGTGCAGTATTTAAACACAGAGGACTGCAGTGGAAACCTAAATCTAAGAGCTATGTTCTTTTGGTAAGAGGGAAGAAACACTGTATGGGAGAAGTGGCCAATCAAAACAGCTCAGATTTGTAACACCAATCACTCATGCATGAGTTACAGAACAATTGTTCCTTGTAGAAATTATCTAACCAGTAGTTTTGAACAGTGAGTCCATTTTCAGAAATTGTGAACTGCTCTTTGGGACTTCAAGAAAAAAAAGGGAGCAAAATGCATTAAAAAGATAGGTTCTTTCAAATTATTCACCTAAGTGTCTTCCTATGTGCAGTTTGAAGATAGCTTTTCGATGTTAAATCTGCACAGAGTATGCTATAAGATTTTCTATGGTTTATATGAGTGAAAAACTGAAAATCATATTGAAAAGTAGCGGTCTTATTTTGCACAAAGATTATCACATTTGCAGCACAGAGCTAACATTCACAAAAGCAGACAGAATGGCACATGCTGTGAGCATACCACTCGAGCTTAAAAGCTTTAATTCGGGAAAGTTGGCCTATTGAGGAAAAAGAAACTTAGGCACTTGCCTAACTAGGAGTATTTAAACTGCTTACCTAAATAAGGATAGACTGGAGCACACACTTAAGTGGTTTCCCACACCAAGGGATTACACCTCCAACAATTTTGCATATTAATTTTGAATCTAATTTAAGAAAACAGGACTGTGCCCACTCCTCCTCTGGATATTCACTCCTCTCGCAGCCACACATGGGCGTTTGCCATCAGCCGTGCATTCAGTGGCCATTTGAGCCCCTGAAGGACCAGGCTGTGAGTGGCCACTGCAGGGGCTGATTCCTTGGCTGCAGCTGCTGCACGCTGTAAATGCACTGGCAGGGCCAGCAAATCAGTAAGCCATAACCTACCCTTCAAACTGCAGGGGACTGAACTAGGGGAGACTTTTGAAAAAATACATAATATCCCCTCTAGAGCTGTAATGGCAGCCTCATTTTTTTCCCCATGAGCTAGCAAGTTGGAGACCCAGAGGAATCTTCTTTAGGTTGTTTGGTCCAAGGTCCAAACAGGGTTTGGACCCGTTTCCTACAGGAAAGAGGACCCATAGCCTTGGAGGCAATGAAGGTGTGTATATCTACAATGGTGAATCTTTTCTTTTGTTGTTCTGAAGCTGGGGCAGTGCAGATATCTGGGTTGCACCCAAGGATGTTAAGTGCAAGAGAGGATCAAATATGATACAGATATATAATGAAAAACAGATTACATCCAAAAAAAAGTATATATATATATATATATATACATACACAAAGATTCCAGGCATCTTTTTGTCCCTATCAATGATAAACACACTGGCTTAGAATATATTCTCCTGTAGCTTTTGGGTTTCTCTAACATTTTCAAACATTTAGGGCACAGTCTGGAAAGTAAGCTGACAGACACCACCCTTGAGCAATACTGGCTTGCCACTGACCTCGTGCACCAGTCAAAAAGAATAGCCTGCTCCATCTTTTACCCTGGCACGTGACTTCAAAAAAATCAAACAAGCGTTTCTCATTACACTTATTAAATTTGAGTGTGGCTTGTTATTAATTGACTGAGGTAAAACAAAACCCTCTCACTGTAAAACATAATTATTTAAGCTAAAGTGCTGATGACTTAAAATGTCATGTTATAGCATATAATCTATGTTAAAATGAAAGATAGAAACACCTCCTTTGGCCTAATTGCACTGAATTCAGTGCATTTGTTATGACCAGAAAAGTGAGACTTGGAAGGAATGCAGGATATGGGTGCTGTGTTTTATCAGTCACTAGCTGCCAAGGCTTTCCCTACCCCTATAGAAACAAGTTATAGCAATGGGCAAAGCCTTCCAGGGCCATGCCTATGACTAATCAAAGAGCAAATCAAAGTATTTACCTCTTACATAGAAGCAGCACAGTAAGATTTGCTTTACATATGTCCCCAAAGGTGTCTGTGGCCTGGTGGGTTTCTCGCAGTCCCTTTCTTTCTCATGTAGTTTCCAGTTTTCTGATGTACTTTAATTTGGAGGGGAAAAGAGCTTCCTAATAATAAATAATTCATCTATCATACTTAGATTTATGAAGCAACTTTGCTTCACCAAAGAACATTGAAAACGACTGGCTAGTTCATCCTTTCTGATTTTTGCCACGGAAGAGAAAGCTTGTTCAAACAGTCCAGAAATCTGTCAGAGGAGGAGGGAGCTGATCATGACACTGTCATCCTCCCCTTTGCCTGTAGCTTGAAGGACGGCTGTGTGTATGAATTCTGCCTGACTGGAGGTCCGCTGAGATTTGAGGCTGAGGAGCTCAAGTAAAATGTGTGTCCTGGGCAGTCACGAACCCAGGAGGACCAACATTATATGTGGCATAAATGTCTGATAAATCCACATGGGAATGCGCATGGAAGTAATGACTTGGCTTAATCAATAGCAGCTGCTAGATTCACTTTTATGTTATTGTATCTCATGAGAGCATGAGGTGTTTTGGCATGTAATGGGTCCTACAGGATCTGTGTCAAGAAGGGTAGTTTGGGGGAAACATTGTAAAGGGTCTCAGCCTTTCTCCAAATGCATCAAAAATCTGTGGGGTGTTACTGGAGTCTCCTAATTTTAGCATCCTCATAAATTTTTGTGGCTGAGGTGTAGGTGCCCAGGGTTAAATCACCAGTGACTAATGATGAGCATTGTGCAGGTTCAACCTTTATGCACCTTCTGAGCAAGACAGAATCAAACCCCTAAATTATGCATCTAGGCTCCCCTTCAAAATCAGAAAAGTCTGCTGCCTGAGAGGGGCTTGTCACAAGCTGATATGCTGAGCCAGGAACCAGTAGGAAATGGTTTATCCGGTTACTCTGTAAGGATTAATTATCGTGGGGACTAGTCCAGGTCTCCTTTCATTCTGCCAAATGATTCTCTCTAAGCAAGGGTTAGAGAATCATTGACATTTTTTCCCCTGCTTTATTTATTCAGTGCCCTTTTCCCCCTCTTTTGGTGGTGAATATCCCCTCCCCATTCAGGCCTCCTCTGCAGGAAGGGATATGAGCTGGAGTCAGTCCCGTGACAGAGTGTGAGTCAATGAGCATGTGCTCCAGCTCCCTAGCTGGCGGATAGACCTCTGCTTATAGGAGAGGTGGATGAGGGAGGGGGAGAAGAAACAGCTTCTTTTTCCAGGGGGCTCTGAATGGAGACAGATATATTAGACAGGCTCAGAACATGCACTGAAACAGTAAAACATTTCCACAGAAGCTATTTATCATAGTATAAAGACATGCTCTAACAAAAATTCACTTGCGGAAAGCTGTTAGGGTCTTACTAGTGCTCCATCCCTTTCCTTCTTTATATTCTGCAGAGTAAAGGTAAAGCCAGAAAGAATATCAACAGAGGTTTTTGGGTTGTTTCCTGACTTGACATTGCCTCACAAAAGAAAATATTTTCTTTTTCAGCTCCTCCTGTGTTTGAGACATTGGTATTTGTCTTCCAGTGTTGCTCTTGGCATTAAAAGGGGATTACTCCAGTGGATCCTCCTTGTGACAGAATGGAGCTTGACAATAAACACGGGCAAATGGGATCCTAAGCAAAGGGGATTTCACGGTGAGAATGTGTCTATATTGACAATGTTCACTGTCCAATCCTTCACCAGTCCAGCTCATTCACTTATATAGCACAAAGCATGGGGTTTCATTTTAATTCCAAAGGTATATAACCCACGTCTTCTATGAAACTTAAGTTTGTAGTCAGGAAAAGGCAAAATTAAAATGCTCCCAGCAGAATGCATCCATGTGGATACCATGGACTTGTATGCATGCCTTCCATAACAGAGGTTTTCCAGGCACCTGTTTATTAGCCTACACTGGGATCAAAACCAGCTGCTGTAGGCACAGCAGAAACTCAGAGGAGAGCACTTTTTTCCCTCTGAAGCTTGGAACCATGTTCACCACCCTTCCATGAGCTCTACAGAGCTCCAGGATGGAGTTATTATGGAGATCTGAGGAAAGGGCTAAGGAATGAGGCACCCTGAGTGTGATCACAAGTAAATCATCTGTGTGATGGTATGGCCTACAGATTCAGATGAAACCAACTACTCTTTCCGCCCAGAGCAATTGGCTCCTCCAGGCAGCCACAACGGCAATGGATCTCCTTTCAGCAAAGACCTCTTTAAATGTTGGCAGCATTGACACCGGGGCTTAAGAACATCTGGGCATATTCACGATAGAACAGAAGTATTAGATCTGTCACAGTAATTTCTGGTGCATCCAGAACTGTCAGGTCTGAGCATCAAAATGACACTGTCTGCTTTTCCTTTCCTTTTTTTTTTTTTGGGGGGGGAGCAGGGGGGACGGGGGGGTAAAGAAGATCATCCAGAATCAACCCAGTAAAAAGAATTGTCATAAAATCTCACACCATTGACTTGTAAATGGAATTGAATCTGTGGAGTCTACATAATGATCCTATCAAAAAGGGAAGGAGCTATCACATTCATATAACAGATGAGATATGAAATGACTACTATGGCAGATGAACACCCCAGAGGTATTTTGCTTTATTCTACTCACTGCGTTTATATCTCCAGTTTCTCTAATTTTAGTTATTTTTTTCCTCAGGTCTCAAGACAAGAACAGAAAGACTCTTTTCTTTCTTTCTTTTTCCCCTTTTTTTTAACAAATAACCTCATACAGAAGTCAATAATACAAATACTTATGTTTCCAAGGTCAGTGCTGGGGCTTTATTAAAACTGATTTTTCACAATGTATTTCTCTGCTGTTGCTTCTGCTGTTGCTGCTAGAAACCTTCCAGTCATTTCCCCTTCCCTATAGTCATCATTTGGGTTGCCGAGTAGTTAAAGCACTTGCAGCAGGCAGGGGTCAAGTAGTGACAGGCTCACCTTACTTACTAAAGAAATTGCCCTGCTTAGGAAAATCAGATGCAAAGCCCTCCTCCTTTCCCTTCTGACCCTCACACATTCCTTTACAACTCTTACCTCCATCCCTTTTCCCCCTTCTCTCGTGGCACCCTCTGCTCAGCATTTTGATTAGTGACTACTTAAAATAATCAGAACAGCCATTTAACTGGGAGTCTCACACTCACACCTGAAGCTAAAACACAGTGTCATAAAAATGAAAAGTCATCAGAATCGCAAGGACTGCCGTTTGCATGCAGCTGCCAGTAGAATATATTCAAACAGCAGTGATTTTGCAGTGCTGCTGTTAGTCAGCACAGGCTGGATTAGTACACAGGCCCTCCTATCACTGCCCTCCAGGGATTCATACCCTGGGTTTAATTAGGGTTTGTGCCTGGTTCTGCTTCAGAGAGATGCTGAGTTAAGTGCAGCCCCAGTGTATTGTGCTGGACAACCTCTGTCTATATGGAACATGCTCCTGCTGTGGCATACACAACACACATGCATACCCCTCACTCACATTCTCCTACCCCTTTTTTATAAATTATTGCCAATACTACAGTACACAAGCTGGAGGGTACTGGTTAAACCCTGTACTTTGTACTTATTAAACACCTGTGGCCACAGGGAATGAAATGAGCCAGGGTTCATTCTTAGGAAGTGTTGTTGGCGCTCTCTAATTGTATAGAACAATATAATCCAATGTGATGTAATGAAGATCTATGGAGAAAACCAGCCTTATCCTTTGAATAGAATGCCAATGTATTTTAATTTTTATTTCATTCACTGACAGGTTGAGAGAGGAAAAGCACAATGTGATCTTCTGCCATATTCCACATTCCACATAAGCCCTATACACATGTATATTCTGTATAAATATATATCAGTAAACAAGATAAAGATTGGAAGGCAGAGAGAACAAGAATTTGAGAGTTGAAACTGTTGCAAAATCAATCCTTCATGCCTCTTTCCCATTACAAAAAGGAAGGGAAATGTCCCATACTGTGCCCAGAGCTTAGATAGCAACCTTTGAATTACTGAGTGGTACTGAAAGTGTAGTGCATTTAACTTTAATCTTATTTAAACTTTTTTTATTCTCTTTCATTGCTTTGGTTTAAAGGCCCTCAAGGAAGGTTGTGAAATGTGTAATAGCTACCTGAAAGAGCAGTTGTCTCCTATATGAATAAATATTTAGAAACCATTCCAAAATCCCCTGGAGTCGGTCTAATTTTTTCCATTGATTTCAGTGAGCTTGTATAAGACCTTTAGGCAGTTGTCTAAAAGGAATAGTTTTACCAACTTTATATTTATATTTTCCACTTAGATTAGTGATTGAGTAAAAATGGAGGCAAAATAAGAAACCCTTGCAAAATCAGAACAAATAGAGTGACTTGTGTTACGATAACTTGCTTCCTTTGTGCCAGCTTCATCTCTCCTTCCTCAGTATTTGTTTACCACTGGTGAAGGGGATGCAGGCTTTGTCCAGGGCAGTGATGTACAGAAGAGCACAACATAGCAGCAAACTGAGGATAGAAAACAGATAAAGTGTCCACCGCCAAGAATGGAATTGAGCATGGGGTTACTACGAAGGGTAGCCCACGTGGATTTTACTGACTTGGTCACACAGAAAAATTTTCCACCTTTTTCCCCTTTTTCCTATTGATCACTGTTAACATGCATGATTTTGTTGAACCTAAAATCATACTCTTTACAGTGATTTCCTTGTTACCTGTGTCCCTGTGTGAGCCTTGTTCAGGAGGAACTCAGGGAGGAAAGCAGAATGGCAGATTTGAGGGGGTATGATGGAGAGAAAGGGCTAGAAGGGAAGAAGTTATGAGATGATCAATATGGCCAAGGAAAAAAGCATGGAAATGTTTGCTTGCTTATAAGCAAGATCCAAGAATTACCCAAATCACAAATTACCTTATGAACACAGGAAGTTTGATTATGGGGCTAGGGCTAAATTCAAATCCAGTTAAAGACTGAGAGGAAAAATCTTAAAAATTTCCACTCCTGTAAAGGTTGAAAAGATCACTCTGAAGTCTGAGCAAGCAGACTGAAAGGCAAGAATAATGAAACAGAAAGGAAGCACAGCACACCTTGTTTAAAAAAGGAATGATGTTTAAAATCCTGTTTTTCATTTTGCTTTCTCCTGGTCTGTATCCCCACAAGACGAGAGAGAGAAGAAGAGGAAAAGGCCCCTTTACTTCTTTCTCCTGCAACTTTGGTATCTGCTTACTACTGACTTTGCAGCCTTCACCCCACTACTTCACCTACCTTCCACAGAGGACCTCCTGGATTCCCCTTCCTCATACCATGGACACCAAAGGCTGGGCAGTGGTCCCCCAAGCCTGCACCAGCCAAGCCGGCACCTGCTGTGCAGCAGGTGATGGTTGTGTCCCTTCCAACCCTCTGTGCTGGGGAAGCAAAGGGAAACCCATTGTGTCTGCCACAGTGAGGCTCCAGGGAGGCAGGAGCTGTTAAGCCAGATTATACAAGCACCAGGGAACTTGTAAAATTTTACTGGCATTTAAATACATATTTAGGGACTGTTCTGTGCATGTAGTATTTAATTTCCATACCTGGTTGTTTACTGTTATTGAGGTCCATGTTTAAACATCTTAAAAAAAAAAAAAAAAATTTTTATAAGACCCCAGTCTCATGAGTGTCACTGAAAGACAAAAATACACTTTGTCACCTTGGTGTATGAGAGGGAGCCCAGGCCCAGGTAGACAAGGATCCCTGCACATAGGCACGTACATCTGCTCATGCAGCATGTACTGAAGCATTGGAGACCAGGACTTGTGTCCACCTTTCTCCTGCTGTCAGATGTTGGCAAGTATTGCCATCTGACCCAACTCTCAATGACAATGGAAGATTCCTGCCTTTTACTTAAAGGTCTAACTGGCCCTTGTTGAGTCTACCTAATAACTTTCAGTATTTGTTTATGTCACACTTTGATGAAAATTATTTTTTTCCCTTCATTGGAAATACATACTAAATTGACATGCATTGTATGATATTTTTTCAGATGTAGAAGACCTGATTCTTCACTGACCTGCACCTTGCAACCACTCTGCAGCTATAGAGGTTGATGTTTTTAATAGGCATAGGGGAGATAAGAACTTGGTCTAAAATATGAACTAACTTGGGTCCCTTCCACACCTACGTCTTTCATACAGGAGCCTACATGGAAATATTAGGAGTTTCAGGATTTGGGCTTTTACAAATGAAAGGACCCCCCAAAAAGGTTGAGAAACCAGTCTGACAAAAACACTAAACTCCAGATCTTTACAAGGAGAAATTTACCATTTATACTCAAACTGGTTCTTCCTACCTACTACTATAATGTGGGTGCAGGTTCCTCTTTTTGTCATGCCGACAGTGTCTCCAAGCGTGGTGTTCTGAGCAGAATTGCCTCATCTTAACTCATTCAGATGCCCTTCCTGTGAGTCAGAAGCGTGACAAACCAACTCATGTCTCCAGTCTTCCTGCCTCTTCCCCAGCCACTCAGCAGGGATACACAGCTTTTGGCAGAGGACAACACTGATTGTGCATATGGAGGTGGAGAGGGCAGAGTGAAATGGGAGAGCAAAGCCTGATATGCTTTGTCACCTTGCAAGAGTTGCTGTGTCCTTTTCCTTCTGCTTTTGTATGGCTTTGCCCACCTCCCATGGTCTATACCCAAACAACATCTTATTTCCTCAGTTGGATATAACCTGCAGGTAGAAGGTAAAAATTCAGGGAGCTGCTCCCTCGCAGGTCATCTACTCGCGTTGGCTTTTCAGTGCTTTCTCATGGGAGTGCTTTTGAGAAGTCTTTCTCCCAGTTTCACATCTAAAAGTGCTTTTCTCGACAGAGAGGTTCAGGCAGGGCAGATCTTAGCAGCAGTATTTTCGTGTGGAGGAAGAACTGCACCGCAGCTAACAATAAGCACTTCTTCAAGAGCTAATTGAAGATAGAATGTATAACACCATCTGTAACCAGCCATCTGGTGATTCCCAATAACACTGCCTTCCACACCACAAGGAGGGGAGGAATTTATAGAATAGCAATCTAGTTTAAACAATCTGATTTGGATAAAACGTGAGCCCCTCTTTGCCACCTCCTCAACCATTATCCGTATTCAAACTGTGTGAAACCACAGCTCTTATGAGGCTTTAAAAAAATTGCTATAGGACTATGAATAATAACGATGATGATAATCAGAAATGTATTTATTAGTTACCTTTGAACTCTCAGATTCCAGCTGGACAAGATGCAGGAAACTAAAACCTCCAGGGAGTCTTTTTTCATAGAAGTGACAGACCAGTTTTACATTCCCAAGGGATAAGGCTAGAAAAGATAAGTATCTAAAGTTAGGAATGATTATCTGAGTTGAACTTACAAACCTTTTGCAGTTCACCATCATTCCCTATGCCTTCTCTCACTAATACATGAAGGGACTGTAAATTAATGACCACCAACCTGTCAGTTGTGAATCAACAATATGTTTTACTCACAGGAATGCAAAATCAAAACAAATCCCCCTCAAACACCAGCAGTTTCTGCTGTGCTCTTGGAACACAAAATTATTTTTGCCACATATCATTAGTGAAATTTGAACCTGTGCTGAATCCTCAAGCGGCCTTTTCTTTAAACTGTGAGAGAATTTTAGCAACTGCACTTGGTACCCTTGCAAACACAGGCAGAGACTGGTAATATGGACAGACCTTCACTTTGAGCAACACAAATGGCACCAACTATAATAAATATGAGGAGTGATTCCCAAACCGAAGACTGGCAAATAGTTACCCAGCTGCTACAGAAATAGCAAGATAGATTTTTTTTTTTTTTTAAAGAAAAGAAATTAAATGAAATGGATATTAGCTGGAAACATCTGTGTTCACCACAGAGCAAAATGCATATTCAGCAGCCAGTTTATTGGCTCTTTAGAGGATGTGAATGGTGCATTGTAAATAATGACACGCCTGTAATAAATTCCCAGTAAAAAAGAGAGGGGGACTGAGCCTGTTCCTCCCACAATTCACATTTCTGGGTCCCTGCTGTGAGTGATGATTCACAGCAGTCACAAATTCCTGTTTTCAAAATGCTATTGTATACTCCAGGGCTTTCATTAAGTTTTACACTAGCAAGGGAAATTTAAAACTTGAGAGAGAGAGAGAGAGGCTCTGTGGTGACATTCATTTAACACTCACTGTACTGCACTGATAGATGTGATAGGAGGGTGCATGTCAGAAATCAGTCTATGTTGCTTTCTTTAAATGTAAAGAACGGTGCATGAAACCCTGACAGTGTGTAAGAAACAATTCAAAAACCACCAAAATTGTGACTTGACAGCTTTTGTGGTTTGGAGGTGTATAAAACATTGCATAAATGTATTGGGCTTCAGCATTTAATTTGTGCTCCTATGGGACAGGCAGCTGTCTTAATTTCCTTCCTAATGCAAGTATATCAGGTCTGTGAGTGTTATGTATAAAAGATGTACTGCTCCAGCCTCACAGTTCCAGGATTGAGCTAGCTGCAAAGAAAGATCTTGTTGCAGAGAATATACCTTTTCCTGTCAAAGCTGGGTATCAAGATGTGCAGATGAATTTTTGTACCCTGACCAGGGAATTCCTAGAACATCATTCTGCTGCATGGAGTTCCAGCATACTCCCTCCACTGGGCCTTTCACCTCCAGGACGTGGTTTTATATTCAGTCTACATCATTTCAGCCAAATGGTTGTTCTACAGCTGCAAAATGCACTAATGAGATGAGTTTTTGGCAGACTCGCAAAGTTCTCAGTGCCCAGAGTTACACATGTTGTACACTGTCTGCTGGCTACCTCTGTTTGCACTTAAGGAGGCACTATAAGATATTTTTTTTAGCAGAGGATATATTGCCCAGTAGCTAAAATGTTATACAAGCGTCTTTTCACACTAGCAAATTTGCCATTCCCCATTCATTTAGAAAGGAGGCATCCTTATTCCTGGCCAAATTGAGGGCAGATTTTCCAAGAACCAGGGCCAAATTCTACTGCATTTCTCTTCCCCCACCACCCCAAGTGCAATTTCATCTTTTCATTGGGATTTCTCAAGCAAAGAAAAAATGACTGTGTCTCCCATATGGCTGTAGTATATTTCTCTGCTTCTTTTTTCCTCTGAAATTTAAAACCTTCTGTCACAATTTTTAGCTATAATTACCGAGTTCAGAGTTTCATATTGAGAGCTGCACCCAATACAGGTATGAAGACACGTGAGCATGAAATAAAAGCAGTTCAGATTCTGCCTAATAAAAATCTGTAACACTTCATCAACATCACAAGCTTATTAATTTCAGGGTCACTTTAAAATGGAATTTGTGAAATTTGCGCCATTTTCCACTTTGAACAAGAGATTGGTGTAAATCTTGGAAACAGACCCATTACATTTAATTAAAACACAAACAGAACTGAAAATGTTTTCGCTTTTCTCTTCCTCACCCTTTGCACTTTTCATTTTCTCAAAAAGTGGGTGAAAGTTTAATGCGGTTTTTGGTTGTGTCTGAGTCTTGCTTTAAAAAAAATACAAGTAAGGTGGTAAAACGCTTGCAATATCAAGTAGTCAACTAATGGCACTTCATTAATTTGCTTTGTTCAGGAGCTGGAGCAGGGAAAATGTACCCCTCTGAAAGCACCAGGCTGCAGGACTTCGGAGCAGCACCTACATGATCCTACCCCAGTTCCACATCTCCTTCCTTTTCCATGCAAATATCCCTGAGGCTATCCAGCCCTGTATGACAACACTCCCTCCACACCTCACCCCCACCCTGAGCCAACATTTTGGGAGCCAGCACTGCAGGATTTGCAGCTCCATACCAGTTATTTAATTTTCCAGGGAGTACCACTTCATCTTTCTGGGAAGCTGCTGCCTGCCAGCCAGCTGCCATTTTGTGGAGCGGCGTTGATGTAGCACGCTGTACAAGAATGAAACCCTGCGTGCTCTCACAGAAGGTTCTATTTTTGCTTCGTCTCTTCCTTTTTTCTCACCTACGCTGAGGAACTACAGCTATTCAAAATGACTGCCTCCGCCTGCTTGAGGTATGGAAAAACAATTTTTTTTTCTTTCCAGGGAAGGAGGAATGGCACAGTGTCCTGGAGCTGCTGTCAGCAGGTGAATGGTCTGGGGGTCACTGCTCAAGCTCTTCTGATGGAGTCTTGTCTGCAGGACAGTGGTGCAGCAGGGATTCTAGATACTTTCTGATGCTCTGGCCAAGTGAACCAAAAGGGACAGGGAAAAGCAGATAGTCTTCATTTCTACAGAATCGTGTTTCTCTTGGGATTCTTTTACTTATTTTGTTTGTGAGGTGGGTAACTGGAATTTCCAAAATGAGTTGGTGCTAAATGCCAGGCTCAGTGACAAAAGATGCATCAAGCTAGGTAGGGTCAGTCTACTGATAGGATTAGTTTTCCAAAATAATATTCAAACTGTGACATGTTTTTGAGAAAGAAATATTTTTCTTTGCAAGATCCTTGAGGCAGAATAGTGGAAACTGCTTGTTGGCCTTTATATAATGGAAAAAATGGATAGATACATTTTTGGTGGTACTCAGACATTTACACCATGACTCTCCAGAACTGACTTTTCCTTAAAGTTCATCATGTGTCAAAAGTATTTTGTTTTGTCTCTAAATTTTGATAGGTGTCTCTCTTCTTCTGTACAACTCATAAAAATTAGGTTCATCTGAACCTCTCAAAGGTGTAGGAGCCTTGATTTTAATGTGGGGTATTTGGTGAGACAAGACTTTCATTGGGAGTTTTATTGGTCTGAGAAAGACCAAGCCTTTTGAATGCCATGGTATACTCCAAAACATGTTTCCTTGATGTTTGTGATAATAGGAGCGGATGCAGGTCCAGTTGGAAAAGACCATCACTGCAAGTTAAGGTGTAAAAACTGAATCTGACAGAGCAAGCATTCTTTGCTGATTTCACTGTTAATTCCCTTGCATAGGTGATGCAGTGCAAATACAGGTATGCATAAAGAACCTGAAAAAAATGGATTACTGTTCCTTTCTTCAGATCCTAAGCAATGTTGATATGCCCATTTTAAACTATGCCATTTTAAGACATCTAGTTTTCAAAAAGATGCTCAATGTAATAATGATGTTTTCCAATATTACTTTTAATATATTATTGGATTATATTTAATGTCGATATTTCACATCTTTTCTTCAAATTCTAGGAATCTTTTTTCCATGTCTCAAGGTGACTTTGAGCCTTGTCACTTTATTGCAGACTTCAGAGGTTTTCATCACCCTGTTTGCAAGTACCATTTCAGTGGTTAATCACATCAGGGACAGCTGTCTCTGGGGTGCCCTTTTTGATACCGGGATGGAAAAAGCCTTTAAAGACCATTCCTTTGGTGCTCCAAGGACAAAATCAGCCACTGACATATGCCCTGCAGATAGGGGAAGCCAGTAAAATGATATCACAGCTATTAAATGGGTTCAACTATTTTTGTCTTTTTTTTTTCCTATTCCGATAAATTTTTTGGAACCTACCCCACCATCATTGATTCTACCCCAAGAGAAGGAAGCAGAAAATCAGTCACTGTAAGAGTCTGAAGCATTTCACAGCAAACTGCTTTCACCTCCCAGGAGAAACTGAAATATGTTCCCAAACAGAGGACTTGGAAACTTTTCTCTAAATTGCAGGAATGTGAATTATTCCTTTGAAGACAGAGCACGAGAGAGAAGTGAGAAGAGTAGCTGCAGTTTCTCATCACAGCCTTATTCTTCCCTTCACCACTTATCAACATGTAAACTTTGTTTTCTCAGGAGTAATGATTTTACAACCACTAGGGACAATAGGAAATGTCAGATAAGAGGCTCATTACATATCAAAACAGCCCAGTCTGACAAGACTGGAACAAAATTCAGGAAGAATGAGTGAAATTTTACATGGTTATGTTTTGTTTAAAAGTGGTCACTAAAGAAAAATATAATATATTGATTTTTATTTAAACTCTATGCTCATGGAACTTTTTTTTCACCTCTCTGTATCACAACAGAAGGCGACTGGAAACAGGACTCTGCGTTCAATGCTGTCATCTCATTTTCAACTTTGGGGGTGAAATTCAGAAGTAAAGGAAAGTTCAGATCTAAACTTTGTGTCTCCTGCTTATCTCTCACTGCATTCCATCACACATTGCAAAAGGAGGTAGTTGGCAACACATATGTATATCTTTCAGCTACTGTATAATGGATTTTGACACAGGCCACAGTGGTGATGACCTGTGCGAAGTGGACACCTGTTATGAAATCTCATATGATTTTGCAAAGAGCTCATGATAAATGTTGTCACTTGAACAGTGAAGCTCTACAGGCCATGAATTTGTAATGGGTTTCTTGGTTGTGACTGTTTGTGCTGGGATATATAGATTGTGAAATGAAATCCAGATGATAGCCAAATTCCTGTTTCTGCTCTGCAGTGTCACAAGTCACACAGACAGGCTGAAAAAGGTCTTTGAACTTTGAGCTTTATAAGAGTTTAGATCAATTGAACTGACTGAGGGTGCTTTTTGGGGGTCACCAGTTTATGCAAACCAAAACTCGCTTGGGACTCTTAGTGGTGTCTGGGCTTTCTTAGTAATAATTGCCCTGCATATACTAGCCAGCATATGCAGCAAGGTTCTCATCATCCAAGCAAACTTTCTTCCTACCCTGAGATGAAAATGAACATTATGTAGTTTGCACAGAGAAAACACAGGTGAGGTGGTGCATCTGCCCTATCCTCCTCCACTCCCCCAGAATAAAACTGAATAAGAGTTATCTTTTTTTCTCTTACTTCTGTGCGTTTTCCTTCCTGAGTATCTCAGATTCAGCAGACCTTTTTGGAACATTCAGCTGGTTGATCACTAAGGAACTTATTTTGTCTCAAAGTCAGCTCTACTTTCATGATGGTTTCAACTGTGCTGGTGTCAAATGAACATGGAAACCACAAGGATCTTAACTGACTGCTGGCAAGGCCTAGCAGATTTACCACTCTCTATTTGGTATCTGATAAAATGAGAAAATCTTATAAAAATGAGCAGTAGTGTAAGGCCCTACTCAACATATGAGCTAAGAAAGTAGGAAAAAAAGATGTAATAATTTCACAAATGTAAGGACCACAAATGCAAAATTAAATCAATATAACAGTATGAGAACTAAAGTAAACACATGGAATGTTTACCACCCCAGCTACTGATTAATTGTGATCCAGATAACCTGTTAAGCAGCCTTCTACAGTCAGCTTCACTAGGACTGACAGCGATTCTGTGTCATACTTCAGTGATACCCAGTGTAAATGCTGTGTGTATAAACCCAGTTAAATACCCCAAGCCCCACGTTGTGTACAGATGCACAAAAACCGTAGTGGTTTCTGTCTCTTATAAGGACATGGGTTGTGTGGGAAGTATTTTCAGGACTTTCTCTAGTTCACACACTGCATCTCAACCAGCACTTCTTGTCCTGAGACCAGGACACAAAGACTGACAAGGAACCTGCTGAGAAGAAATAAAAGAATGTTTACATTAACTCTGTAGAATTACATTTTCCATGTAATATTGTCACAGGCTTAGTTCTCAGTACACTTTATAAATTCAGAGGAATGGCTTGACCAGGAGGAGCACTCTGTTGTGAGCTGTTACATACACTGGGCAGCCTGAATATGATCAGGGGTAGGTCCTCTCAGGTGATATGATCATTCTATATGCAGCCCTTTTCCATTCATTTAATCCAACAAGTAAACAATGCTCTCTGTGCCATAGCCAGGCCTAGAGAGAGAAGAAAGATTCAGCAAGACAACAGATACATATAAAAACTGGGCAAACTGTTTACTATGACCAAGAGAGTTCAGATGATCAGCTTCTGCTCTAGACTTCTGGAGCTTAAGTTTTGCTTCTTTAAAAGTATAAAGTCAATAATAATAGCAATTACAAGAGCTCAAGAAATAACAGTACCTTAGCTGATAATAAATGACACAGCACCTGTCCATCCTCAAGCAAATTGGCCCCAGCCTTTGATATTTCTTTAGTTATTTCCTGATGCAAGTTTGGGCTCAAAATGGGCATCCATCTTGACTGGATGAAAATGAATTACAAGGTTTGTTTCAGTTCTAAAGCATCTCCTATTCCATCTAGGGAACTTATCGTCAAGTCAGAGACTATTTGCTTTCAGCTAAGAGTAAAATAATAAATCATTCACTGTTTTCTGGACAAGTAACTGCAAATTCCTTTGTTAAAGCTGTTTGCTTGCCAGTTGCACTATTACAGATTAATTACTCCATAACAGTTTTGAAGGTGATGCTTGGTTGAGGATTCACACTCTCACATTGCTGAGCAAAGTCAAACACACGCTAGTTTCAGTCTGGCCTCAGCATATGAGCCACTCTACAGAGGGATCATAAAACAAAGTACAATGCGACAACCACGGATACCACCGATGTTCCTTCTGAAAAAGAGACAAGATGAAGGAATGTCTACCGTGGAGAACCAGATGGAGAGGTCCTTGTAGATGCTTGGTCTCCTGATTTAGACACATCTGCTTAGGTGGATTTATTACTCTCCAGCAATGACAGCCTGAACCACAGCTCGCTGGCACCAACAGGGGTCTTTCTACTAACTACAGAGCAGTAGGATCAGATGCTGAAGGTGGATACAAGTCTTCCTATTAACACCGCTAGATGTTTGGTAGAGAATGTATTTGAAAAGCTGAACCTAGTTGATTTCACAGGGTTTAACTTACAAAAAGTCTTAACTGCTTCATTGATATATTACTTGGTGGAGTGTTTTTACAACCTTTATTAATTTAAAATCTGAAACTTAAAAGCACGTCATTACAGTCTGATAAAAGATAACATAAAAGATTCATAAGATTAATAAGATATTGCAAACAAAGGGAGAAATATGGTTCATAGGTATTACAAACACATAAATTATGATCCAAATTACTTTGTTTTGACCATTCAGGAGTGCAGGAACTTTCAAGAAGAGAGTTTAGAAGGTTGTATATGAAAGCCTGGTCAGAGTGAGGTCTCCTTAGAATTTAGCCCAGTAAAATTAATTTACAGGAGGGGGAAGGTTACATAAACATTGTTAAAGCAGAAGTTTACTATTGCTATAAAATTTCTCCGTGGGTAAGATCATCATATCAATTCAAATTTAAAAAAAAAAAAAGTTTTTTTGATGGTACTGATTACATTTAGTTTAATATTGTTATGATGTTGTAGGAGGTTGGACTAGATGATCTCCAGAAGTCCCTTTCAACACTAGCTATTCTGTGACTCTGTGAACTCCAGCAAGAGCACTCACACGCTCTTCTGGAAAGTAAGTAAAAATAGTTACCTATGACTTTTTGGAAACTAAAAAACAATCAAAGCAAGAACTCTTCAGTTTTAGGTTCACCCCACAATACTAAAACCAGTCAGAAAATCCATAAATGAAGCAGCTATGATGTTCTTCTTTTCTAGATTATTTTGTATTGTGTGTTAATGATGAGTATTATTTACTCACTCCTGTAGAGGGAAGGAGGATGTACGGTGTCTTCTGTGTCATTGATCTTTAGAAATACTGCACATGAGCTGCTAAAATATTTAATTTTTTTTTTTTAAAGTGACATTATTTTGATGACTGGGATGGAGTTGCAGAGATTTCTCAGAACGTATGTGTCCCTGTGGTTCAGGCACTTGGCTGGGAGCCAAGTCCACCCTGGGACATTTCTGAGCATGCTGAATTGCCTTCACACCTTACAGTTTATGCAGTAAGTCCATTTTATACAAGGGATGTTTTTCTACTGCTATTGACAATTTGGCAGTACAGTATACTAAAACAACTTGACACAGGTTTATGCTAAACCCAGCCAATCCCTGTTGTCTCTCCTTAGGAGGAAGAATAAAGTCTCCAGAGCTTTCATTCTCCTACAGCTTTTTCTAACCCTTTAAAGCAATTAGACCTTCTTTGATGAAAGGGACATAGCTTGCATGCCCCACTTACCAAAGTACGACTCTTCACTACACATTGGTTTGGTGTTTGCTGGCTCATACAAGTATCAGAAAGCAACTGATGCTTTCAGCATATGGACAGCAAACTTCCCACCTTCCACAACACCCTCAGAGAATCATATGAACAATGAATCACTATTTGTCATTGCACTTTTAGGTGCATTTTGTAGAGAAAGGCTTGAGAACCAGGTAGTCTTTTCACTTTCAGATTCAGTTCCAAATAACTAGCTGAGGAGGAAACAGTTGACAGCAGATCTGAAGTGAGGAGAAAAGAGACCAAGAAACATCAGCACAATTTTGGACAAATTCCAAGAAAAAGTGGGACATATAAGTCCTATGTAAGGTTGGACAAGGTAACGGGGTGTTGCTGCAAACTGTATATAAGCTGCTTTCCAGGTCTGATGTTCACAGGAATATAAAATTATTAGGAAGCATTTGTGCCTACGACTGAAGTCCTAGTCGCTTTTCACATTGCAGAATGGCAGGACTCTGACTGTTGGTAACACCTCAGTATTCCCAAGAGGAACAGAGGGTTTAAGTAGGCTGGAGAAGACCATCTATGAACACAAGACAGAGTGAATCATATATTCTTCTTCCAGGAACACACATCAGGAGGTAAATGGTCAACTTTGGCCAAGGTTCACACCTAATCTTTACTGTTGTATATGTGTCAGTTGTTCAAATACATTAAAAATGTAATACACATATGAAAACAAAACCCACACAAATAGGCACTTCTTGACATTGGGTCCTACCTCCATATGCAGCTAGTGCATACCTTATCTTGCAAACTTCAGTGTTCCTTGTTTTGGTAAGAAGATATTAATATGTCTTGTCTTCAAATGTCTCAGCTCTCACCTTGTAAATGTATGTGCTACATCCACTTTTACATTCACCTGAGTATTAACAGAGTGCAGTCAAGCTATGGTAAATTTGAGCACATTTGCAAGTGAGGGTAGGGTTACTTTCCAGGAGCAGCAGACAGCCATACATAATCATTCTGTGTGTGGCAAAGAACAAATGCAACAAGTAGATTATGCAGGAGGACTTTGAAGGATGTCATACTCTTCAAATCTAATGTTTTTATAGAAAGTCATAAGCTAAATATTTCCCTCAAATGTCCAGGCATTTGAACAGTCCTGCAAAGTCCAGTGAGTCTCAGAGCAAGCAAGGAAGACCTCTACACCCTAGATTTTTCCTTAGTAGCTCAGGTCTTGCGCTTTCATTATTATGAATAGAGTTACTTTGTAGAAGGCAAACGTGTCTGACCTTTGCATAACAAATGCAAAGATATGGCTGCTGCTCCCCACATTTTCCAGTCTGAGGCCAAATCCTGACCACTCCACATATGGTCATGGTTGTACCTATGAAGAAGCTCTCTGAATCAAATGGGTTCCCATGGCAGAGTACAAGGGCACGTGCATAATGTGTTTGATAAGGTAGGGATCAACCCTTTGATGTGGCAGGGTGTAAAAGGTAAGGAAGAGCAAGCAAAGACAGTAATATGGGACCATGTTTTTGAAAACATTTTCCTATTGCAGAACAGTCCAGCATAAAGGTTTATTCTTTCTCCTCCTACAATTCCCAGTCAGGTACCTGGGTCCTTCTTAGCACCCCAGATTTCTGTGTATCAAGTACAACTGCCTTGCTGTGACACCATGGCAAGCTGTCTCTCATCAGCCCCTGCTGTGACACTCCTAACGCTTTCACTCCAGGGAGTGCTTCCCTGCTCGATGCTGCTAGCAGATTAAAGCTGTTCTAATTTTCCATCCTAAGCCAAATAGATGCATAAGCAAGCTGTTGGATTGTTTTGCTACGAGTGCTGTACACCATCAGCCTGCTTCCTGTTCTCCCCAACCCAGCACTCATAATGGTGGACATTTGCAAGTAAAATGTTGACTGGAGGGCAGAGGTGAGGTTAAGACACACAATAGACAAGGAAGAGTTCCAGGAATATTTTTCTGCCAAACCCTATTTTTTAAGCTACTCTCCTGACTCCCATCTCTGTGTTAGTGTCAGGAGATGACTTGAAAATTAGGGAGTCTTTTTCTAGGATCAGAAAAGTCATCAAGATTCATTGGATCAGAAGAGTTTTTAAGATCCAATGTTTTTCAGAAATAGGCTGAATGAGCTCAGTAAAGATTAGATGCCAGTCCAAAAATACAGTGCAATACAATTTATTTTTATATGCCATCCTTCACACAAAGTACCACAAAACACTTTAGAGAGATGGAGAGATAATGCTTTACAGAGTTAGGTACAGCAACTCCCAGACAGGCAGAAAAGGAAAATGACATATGGAAATAGAGCAGAGTAAAAGGGAAAGCTGAAATTTAAAAGCAGTAAAGTTGCAAGTAAGTATCCTCATGGAAGAGTCCCCACGAAAGGACTGTGGAAGAATTCAGTGACAGGGCAGGAGAATAAGTGGAAATTAGCATTGAAAAGTAGGCTAGAAAACACAGACAAAACTCTGCAATACTTTTTAAGAGGAAACAATATAGAGACATACCTGGTTGTCATTATAGTGGCTAAATAATTTTTTAACAATCCGATATTATCGATAAACCTAGTTGTTTTGACTGTCCATGTGAATTAGGCCCAGAAAGAATTTCACACACCCAAAGATCTCCTCTTGCCGCCGAAATCGGTCCATCTGCGATATGAGAATTTTATGATGCCTGAACACTTCAGGGGCATTACAGTCATTTCAGGGAAGCTGCTAACCAAATTACATGGAGATAGCTTTGTCTGGGACAGCAGGCAAAAATATCTGCATGCACACAAACATGCATGTACATACATGCACTAACTTTACTTAAGAACCCCTTTAAAAATACACTACTAGGTTACATCATTTTAAACTGTGCTTGATGATTTTGAAGTAAATGGAAGAGCTTGAGTGTATTCATTTGTTGCACAGGAGAGAGAAGCAGGAACTTCTCTCTGTGTATATGGAACTATTTCCTTTCCCAGAGGACCTCTGTAGCTGGCTGGAAGATGAAAAGACAGGCTGCAGATGAGTCAGGAACAGAGGACGGGGAAAAAAAAAAAAAAGGGAAAAAAAGGAAAAATAGGATAAAAATACACTTAATCTATTTTGTGTAGCTGTGATTTTGTCGCTGCTGGCCTTGGCAGGCTTTCTGGCTGTAACAGACTTGATTATTGTTTCTAAAAGCACACGGATGGCATTGCAGCATGCACACAGCACAATCTGCATTGCCTGGATAGCATAGGCATTGGGCAGTGGGTTATCACATTCCTCATATCATTCAAGCCTTGCTGCAGTGATATGTCATTATGTATACTTAATCCAAAGATGTGAAGCCGGAAAAGTCACCAATGCTGCTGCTGTTATAGAACAATATCCCAGCAGCCAGCTCCTGGTGAAGGGTAGGTAAGATAGTTCTGTTACGAACCTCAGCTTTTTTTTGTTTTGTTTTGTTTTGTTTTCATACTTCATCTAGCAAAGAGCTGCAGCATAGAACATATCAGTGTGAAAACTTGGCTCCTAACTGTGCCCTTACGTACCTGAATAAACCCACTGATTCCAGGTACCCATGTCTCTGGCCAGATTATGCTGCTTTGGTTCATATCTTTTAA
This sequence comes from Myiozetetes cayanensis, assembly GCF_022539395.1. NCBI lineage: Eukaryota > Metazoa > Chordata > Aves > Passeriformes > Tyrannidae > Myiozetetes > Myiozetetes cayanensis. Next base: position 57,979,859 of record NW_026086604.1, on the reverse strand, counting down.
CACTTTATGCTTATGCCGGGTATTGTTCTGAGAATACTGTCTACCCCAGTGTTTTGGTGTTTTTTCTCTTCTTCACAAACCTGCTATCTGATGAGGTACCTGTCTTAATCCTATCACTGTTCATTTACCGAAGAAACTTCAACTACTACTAGTGCACCACAGTATCTCCCTCTCATTACTTTTTTTAAAATCATAACTTATAGCGATATGGCTAAGCTGGAAACACACGAAAATAAGAGATGACTTTTGCTGGAGAAGTGGGCTGGTTTTAGGCTCTAGCCCAGTTAAGACTCCATGCGATACTACACATAGATATCCAGTGTTTATGGGATGACCACCAGTGCAACTGTCATGTGACAGTCACTAACATATATACTGCTACATCAAGGTCATATATTAAAAAGGCAAGTTTGGGGTGATGAGTGAGAGTATCTCTGGGAATTGTTCATGTGCCTTTTAACAAAGTTGTGATTTATTAGCTTTATATTTAATTTGTTTGTCACGGTCTCCTGATGTGTCAGCTGTTGTCCCACTTTCAAAGAGGAGGCAACATGCTCCTCCTACAGACAGCTCACTTGGAAAACTCATGCCAAGAGAGCTTCTTCTCTGCCTCCTTGGTCAGGACTTGCAGTAGTAGTGGCAAGAATGTTGAGTGGTCTTAATGACACAAACTTGTTTTGTGCAATGTACTCTAGGATGACCCTGCTTGTGCAGGGAGGTTGGACCAAATGACCCACTGTGGGGCCTTCCAACCTTACGCATTCTGTGATTCTGTGATCTGAACTTAGCTTCAGAAAGCTGGCTGCCAGGCAGGGGAAGAAAATTTTTGGACTTGACACATGACTCCAGTGTGCGTCACACTCCGTCACTGCTGTGTGTCATGCTGCTTCTGGGAAAAGCCTAAGACACACTGGAAACCTTCTATGTGCTACTGCATCTCCTATATTCAATGTTTAGAAGCTAACAATTCCTGTTTACTATGACAGAATGTTGTAAGGTCCTCTAATATCTAACGTGAAGCGTGGCTAGTGACACTCATCCCACATCACAATAAGATCGTGTAACTCCCAGTCCTGTGGTTACGGCACACAGAGCAAGAGAGAAGGCGGCACAGTTTTTCAAAGCATTACATAAATGTTCACTTAAACAGGGTGAAAATCAAGATTTCACTGCCAAGAAAGCACATACTGTGAAGTACAGAGAACCAAAGAATTATCTGCCTCTCACATCCCTTCTCTGTGGCCCACTAGATGTTCAATACAAGTTCCCAAAGCAAAGCATGAGGAAAGAGCAGTATCCACCTGGGAGATGAAAAGCAGAGGTGTGCATGCCTTCAGACAATGAGGGGAAACCTTTTCACATTTCCTCTCCTGAACAAGTAGGCTAAGGGCTCAGAAATTTGACCTCCTCTTCCAGTAAGAGGGCCCCAAACTCCAGGAAAGGTCAGCTGTGAGTTTCAGGGCTAAGTATCCTAATCAGCAAAAATGTCCCTTTAAGTGCTGTCTCCTGTGGTATTTTTTTCTGCTGGTGCTTGGAAAGCTCTTGTCTCATCTGCTGGATTTGTGGTCCTATTTCAAGGTGTTTATGAACTCCCTGCTGGCAATTTCCCGTGTCCGGGGGACACCGCTAAGGCCAGGATGCCTACTAGAATAGGGTTGCACATACTGACCCTTCCATGTCATCTTAGAGCTAAGTGACATTGAGTAAATGCGAGGATCTGGCCATACAAAAACAACTGAAATACAGACAGAAAGTTGCTACAATAAAGATATTGAGTGAAAGCAAGATTACAGTAAGAAATACTGAGATGTGAGGTGGCAGAGGGATAGAGGGAGACAAAAAGCTTTAGGGGACTGTGAAGCCCCATAAAAATATACTACATTAATTCAGAGGAGTTTTCTGCAGGAAGATGACAACCGGACTAAAGAGTAGTCACCAGCGTTACACCAGTGATGGCTTTGGCTCTGTGCGAATCCCACAGGATTGGACCCTGTGACAATTCACTTCTTACTCTCTGTGCCTCCAGATTGGTGTGCTAAGCGAAATAAGGTGCAGCATTCTTTTAAAGATAAAAGGACTTGTTCAAATTTTACATAATCATAGAATTATTCTTTACAGTGGATTTACATAGACATTGTCAGTGGGGAATTCTCTCAGCAGCTTCAATTACTGTATTTTCATGTGCATTGTCTGATAGGAGATGTGCTGGATCTCAAATACCTGCTTACCTGATTAATGTGGATTATTCATCCCATTGTAATTACCTGTGAATTTTAGGGTAGCAAACATGTGAGAAGAATTTGTATAAAAGCTGCAGGATTTTTGAAAGGCAAATATTTCCCAAGAATCCCTGTATGCAGGCTGACACATTTCATTCCTTACGGTGATACTCTCTGCATTACAGCATTTGACTTGATGTAAATGTGATAGTACTAAGTAATACTGACATGTGGGAGTGAAATGCACTGAAGAACCACTAGAAAACACCTGGCTATTGAATGGTTTCAAAAAGAGAAAGCTTTTCTTCATCAATTTAGCTTTCAACAAAACTGCCCTAAGATGTCTGTCGTCTTGTTATTTTTTTTCTCCTAATTAAAAACATACCATTTTAGCTGGTCATGCTCAAAAACCAGGTACACCAAATTCCCCAGTAGCACAAATGTGTGGTAACAAACACAGCCTTAGTGTGAGACACCATTTTGACAACTAGGTCAGGCTGGCAACCGATTCTACACAGCGTATGAATAGGTTTTAATGTAGTTCAGCTGATTGGGTAGGAATTTGTCTTAATGGGATATCTGCTCCTAAATCACTTCCTGTACACTAACCAAATTGCCTAAAGACACAAGACTTTCTGAAAACAATTTTTTGTCTTTTATTTTTAACAGTCAAAATACTTCCAGTTAGGATCCCTACTAAAAATAAGGAAGACGACACAAACATGACTGCACTGTGGATGGAGTTCACAAGGACAGACTCTAATATAGGTTAAATTCAGCTGAGGGAGTTGGAAATATTCTCCTGAATGATATTTACTGACCTTGCTAATTTTCAACAATGTCATTCCACAGCTTCAGGTCAAAACTGACTGAAGTGAGAGTAAAGAGGAGCCCGAATCATCTGAGCTACATTTAAAGTTAAACAGGGTTGCTGATAAGAGCTTTATGATCTTGAGCTCATTATAGCCTGTGCAAGCAGAACTGTATTGATACATCAAATTGAACATTAACACAAAAAAACCCTGTGAGCAGCCTTTTCGTTGCTCTGGGAACGTGCACAGCCCAGTCCAGCACAGAAAGCAAACAAAAAGAGCTTAAGGAGATATCTGCTCGCGTGATGTCCCCATTTGTCTAGAAGTTCTCCGGCCACCCTTTTTTCCTTTCTACCGCATAATAGACGTGGTGTCCATCACCTCCTTCTGAAAGCCTTTTTCATCATCAGTGACCATAATCCAGGGTTACTGCTTCCTGACAGTGATGTATTGTATCTCTGCAGTTAACAACAAAATCTCATATAACCTTTGGAGGACTCAAAGGATTTCCTTTTCTCTTTTGGGCATTGCTTCCATTTACCATTAAAGAGATGGTGAGAATAGGGTTAGTTGTGTACTGATAGGACCCACATCCCTAGACCTGTTTATCATGTCATCATCAGTTCAGTGTTTTACCTATTTATTCAGTGGCAAACAGTATGCTTGTGCTGTTACCACAGGAATTTCAGCCTCTTACATATGTATGTGCGAACTGAGTCTGGAGGCTACAAAGTTAGAAAACTGTAATAGTTCCCATAGTTCCCATGTACTGATCTAGGAACTGGTCTCAACTTTGAGCCAATAGACTCTATTTCTGTTGTCCCTCAAGGGGACAAGCCAACGTCTGCCTCTTTGAGAAACGAGCTCAACTCGTTCTTGAAACACAGTGCCAGACATGCTGACATGCATTGAGTGAAGTGTTATAATTGAATGGTTTGGACAATTTGAGACTTGAGATGTGATGAATACTTCAGCAGAAATCCTCCTGATACTTTCCCTTCATCTACAAAGAGAGTGGGTGGTTTGATATCTGCATCACTAGTTACCCACCAAACCTTACTGGGAATAATTAACACCTGATCCAAAGACATAGCAGTTATTTCTTTCAAAAAAAAAAAATCACATGCAGAAATGAAGAGATGCCATTTTATTATTAACCTGCTGTGCTGTACAGAAAAAATGTCATCAGATTAAGGATCAGACCCCACTCTCATTTATGCATGTGAAACTCCACTAAACCCAACAGGAATCATGCACACATGTACGGGCAGGGTTTTGCCCATAATCACTGATAGCACCTTTCCTCACAGTTCCCATGCAATGTCATACAAATCTGTCTGAGGCTTTCTGAGGTATACTAAAGTGGTAACGTGTTGAATTTGGAGGATGAGAAACAAAAATACAGGTGTTTTGAAAAACATGCTAGAGGAGAGTTTTTCAGTATGATTTCACTTTGTCTAACTCACTTGTTAATAAGGCCATCCTGAAAGTTTCATCTGTCAATTTGTGTTTAACTGTACTATTGATAGATCTGAAAAGGTCGCCTACAGCAAAATTTGCACAGTACTTCTCATTATAAAATTCCAGCTTTACCACTTAGAATTTTGCCCTGGTTTTAACTGTGCTGAAATGAGCTACATCAGCTGCCATTTTAAGGAAGAATTTTTTTGGGAGACTTTTGGGCAGTTGTCTTTCTAATATATCCTCTAATTTTTCTCACCAGTTTCTGAGTACATGGGAAAACTACAGTTTACCAAACCAGAAATAAATTTACAACTGACTCACTGCTCTACTCATTCGTATGAAGTGGGACAGTATCAAGGGGATAGTGTGGGAGCACACATACCCAACTGGAGGTTGGATCTGGGGGATTGCTTTCAGGCAGAGGAGGGAATTTATCTTGGATCTGCTAGTTCTTAGATTTTTCATATATCTTTCAATGTTGAAGACCTTTTGAAAAAAGAAAGTCACCCTAATTCCTTTTCCAGTTTAGGCTAGATTGCTAGATTAGGCCTTTCATACCTGAAATACAGCCTGTAGCTGCAGGTCAAGTCAGTGAGTGAATACAATAACATTTTTTCCTGGTTTTAATTGTAAAGAAAACCTTTCACATTCTGTTCAGTCCAAAGTGAAACTTTAGTTTGGTAATTTTTTTGGTTTCATTTCTGAACAGACCCCAAAATTTCTCATTGTATGTCTTTTCAGACAATGCCCTACATCACTACTTCTTCTTAGTGTCAACTAATAAATTGGGAGGATAATTTGGGCAACATTTATTCAACCCAGCATACTTTCTATTAATTGCAGCAAGGTGGGAGTATTGGTTTTCTTCTAACTGGTAAAAATTACATGAAAAGAACACATACCACTGCAGGTCAAATCCCTGTCTTGTCCTGCAAGCTGCAATATGTCATGTCTGTGAAGCTGCACCCACTCACAGAAGGTCTGAATTTGGTCTTGCTCTTTTCCAATGGTGTTTTCCTTTAGTAGCTCACTTTGCGGTCGTTTAACAGGAACCTAGCACACATGCAGGAGAGGTGTCACAACATCAGTTACCTGAGATTATTGTAAATGATGTGCCAGCACCTGAAGGAGATGTTAGGATGTATGTCAGATCATAATAATAGATACAGTGTTGTACCAGGCAGCACAAAGCCAGATGTATTTATAATTCCTGCAGCTGCAGCCCTGCTATTAGTTAAGTCTAAGAATGGAGCCACTGATAGATTTGTCAGAGATTTTCTAATAGAAAGAAAGTGATGAAAGAAAATAGATGGTGACTTAAATTATTGGCAAAAGAGAATCTTTAACTATACATCTTCAATTCAGAGATGGACAGATGTGTGCTTCCTGGCATGTGTTCCTCCCCAGACCACTCAGTGCCCTTTGTGGTAGAACCTGATGTGGTCTCACTCCAGGTCCCAGTGAAAGGGAACAAATATCTCTATCAGAAGTGGTGCAATTACTGAGTCTCTGCAAGGAGAGAGAAGATGCGTAACCAGTGAGACACACTTATGCAGTCATAGTGTTATAGATCTGGGGTAAAACATGCTGGCTAGGCTGGGTAGGGTCCCTGTCATTGTGTCTGTTCCTGCTGAAACTTTTTGGAGATAGACAAAAGAATTAGGCTCTTCATTTTATACATAGGGATGGTTCAGGGACCCATGAATTAATTCAGCAGTGAATTAAGATCCTAGAAACCCTGTAGCCATCTGAGCATCACCCTGTACTGAAACTCTTGTACTGCTGCCAGTTGCAGCCCTAACGTAGAGCTTTCTGCACCATATTTCATTATTTTCACCCTGTAATCAAGCAACTTCAATAACTGTGAATTTATTTTCCACATTAAAAAAAAATAGAATAGTACATGTCTACAAGTTTGGGAGATAATCATTAGGGATCAACTGCCGAGTCAGGCTCCTAGGATGAGAGCTGATTACTCAGACCTCATCATGAATATTCAAAGATGGAAATCAGAATGTAGACAGTGCAGTGGATTGAGGTGATCAGGTAACGCTGGTATCAGAAAAACAAGCTGTTGAGGGGGAAAAACTAAACACTTTATTTTTTTTTCTGATGACGATGATAATGAAAAGAAAAATGGTCCCAAAGTGCTATGTCACTTAGATGTTAACAACCAAACTAGTCCAGGAATTAATGAAAGAACCATGTTGTGCTAAATTGAGGGGTTTGAACATGGAGGTTATCTTATAATAGAAAGTCTTCTGGGAGCCTTCAAGGGAAGGAATTCATAAAGACTACATGTGACCTCCATGTCTTTACAGACACCTCAAAATGGATGTGCTTTGACTATAACACAATTTTTAGGTACTTACCTTGATTAATTAATGACAAAAATTGCTATAATTAGAAATTAAACACCTACAGCAAACCATGTAGAAAATAATATTTAGAGGGGGTAACATTTTTGCTTTTAGATTGAAGGCTTAACATTAGAACTTGTTGATAATATCATACGATCACATGTGAAAGAAATAAATGTGGTTTTTGTTAAAAGATCTTAGAAAAGTGAAAAATACCCCAGCTGTGTAAGTCTAGAAAAAAAAACGGGCATTATTAAGCCTGCCTTTTTGTGATTCTTAATGTCTATGTGCATAATTCCAAATCAAACATATTCACATTATTAACTTTTATAAGTTTATTAGTCTCAGTGCTAATGAAACCATTCATCCTTTGCAAATGCACATGGCTCCCTAATGAAACTTCAATAGATGGATCAGCAGTTAAGTGAGTACATTCAAATGTTTATGCCAAGTTCTGTTTGCTGCAGTGAACAGGGAGGCCAAACCTCTTCCAAGCAGATTCTATACAAACCAACCAGCAGATGCAATGGTGCCACCTAAGCAATAAAGATTCCCTTTACCTATAAAGAAAACTATACATTATATAGGATACTGATATTTAAGATACTTTTTTTCATTTTGGTTTACTCTGATGTTAGTCAGAGGAATTCCACCTGAAACAACCGAAATAAAAACTATTTAAAAATCTGGCAAAATGAGAGGATAAATGAAACAAAAAAAGAAAATCATTAATATACTAGAAAAAACCTTTTGAAGAGGAACTCAACAATTAAGTGACAGACATTCATGTGCTTATTAGCTGAGTTTCAAAATCTAAAGCTTATGTTGCTAATAGTAATTTTAATACTTTTTTCACCCTTCCATCCTTTTATTTGTTTACCTGCCTGCATTTCCCCAGTTTTCGTGGTGGGTGTATGTTTTGATGTTATAATGGGAAGTAACTGATATTCCATATTTCTTCGAAGACTTGGTGGATTTTCCTGACTCTCAATTCAAAAAGCTATACCAAACAGCCACTTCTGAATTTGAGAGGTTCAGCATTATTATTGTTAAGTCCCTAACACTAACATTTGTGTCTTGACATTGCAATATTTTGGTGTTTTTTCCTTAGCATGAAATATTTTTTAAATGTAAATGATTTGGCAGTTCAGGATTCATTTGCAGGAATTCAGAGAAAAATCAGTTTTATTATTATGTCAAGCAAGACAGAAAAATGCATTTGCTTCTGGAATATACATATTATCTTATTTTTTTTATTATTTTCTACATTGAGGTATAAATACTGTGCCTGTAGCCAAATATGTATCTGCACAAAACAAACAGAAAACATCCCTAAACCAATGAAGTATTTACTTTTTTAAAGACATTTTAATCCTATTAATGGTAAATTATATTACCTATTGTGAAAGTAGACATGAAAGAAATATCTGAAGCATGCAGTTAATTATGATACCAAGTGAAACATAATATTTATGCTCTCCTTATGTAGCTGGAACAATTTTTCTTTCACTAACTGTGAGTCATCCACTGATTGAAGTCTTGAAACTGATGATGAGAGAGCTGGCTGGCATATCTGCCATGGAGGTTTCATTCTATAGATAATTAATACTAAAAAAAAAAATCCGGGTTTTAGTCTTTTATATTCCCAGTTCTCTATTTTTTAAACAAAATCTACTCCTCCTACTCCTTCAAAATATCTCTCAGTTTAGAGGTTATATGCTTAAGAATATTAAAAGACATCAAAGTCTTTGATAAAGCTAGGGAATGAAGATTTCACTGAACAAGGGTGTGAACCACAGTTTAATAACAAGGCTGCATTTCTATGTCAGAACATCAGAAATATTTGAATCACAATTTTTAAATGGTCCATCTTAGTGAGTGAGCTCAGGACATAGTTTGTTTAATGACCCCAGCTTGGAATCTCCCCTTTTCTCCAGGAGGCTGAAAGGTCAATTCCTATAACAATATCCTTCTATTTGAACAGGTTGTTTTCCTCCCATTATCTTGCTTAATTTCTGCACTCGCTCATATTAGGTGTAGTGGCTATTTAATTAGCAAACTAATGCAATTGTGTTTGATTCTTATAGTCTTGACTCTGTATCCCAAACCAGCACTGAAGTTGTGTATGTCAGGGAATCTTACATATCACATCCTCTTTATTTGGCAGTTTTGTACTGTATTTATTTTTCCTTTCCATTTTTTTTCCTATCAGACTTTTCTATTTTATTTTCTTATTCCTTTGACTTCTATTTTTTCCCCTCCCTCTCCTTCCCAAAGGATGCTCTGGTTTTACCACTTGCTTCAGAAAAGATTTGCTTTGAAAATTCGTTCGTATACACCGATCTGAAAAGTTAGAAGAAATAAGCCAGAAAGGTGTTCTGTGAGGAGTACAGCTGTTCTCCTCCCCCAGGAAAACTAATTCATCAGCTCTTTGAAACAGACTGTCTTAATTGTTTAGAAACTAAGAGCTGTGGATTTTGTTTGTTAATGTAAGTGCCCTACACAGAAAAATCATCTAGTGTTATAAGTTGGAAGCAACCCCTTGACACTCATTACTTCAGTGAGGTTTTTCATTCCATCCTTAATAATTTTATGGGTTTCAGGTGTTTAAGATACTATTTTCAGGTCTTAGAAAAAACAGTTTCTTCTTTTTCCTTTGTAGCACGAGTTTAAAAAACTTCTTTATTCTGCGGCGGATCCACTTATAACGTGGAGTTTTGTCTGTTCAATCATTTGGAAAAATCAGTTTCTATGGCCCTCACTTCAGTTCAGAGGAACTTCCCTTTCTCTGTTGATGGTACATGCTCCAACCTTGCGGATAAATAGTGATCTAGAGGTGTATTTCAGTCGTATAAAGCCAATGGAGGGATGAAGAGCACAATGTGGGTACATTCTTTCCATTGACTTTATACTGACTGGACTGCAGCACCAAATGTGACCCATAGCTGAGGCTGCCCCCAGCATTTCTTCATTCCTTGGCATATCAATAGCCAGACAGCTATTATCTGACTATATCTTATATGTCATACACACCTAATCACCCAACCCCCATGGAGAAAAGAGCCAGTTGCTAAAATGAAATAAAATCCAAAAGATACTATAAGAAAATCTAAATGTCTAATATCTCCAACACAGTTCCAATTTTCCTAATGCATGACACCTCTCACCTTACCTAAATATTCACTGATAATTTTCTTCCATCGTTCTCAACTCTGTAAGCTTTTAGGGACAGTTGTTGTAAATCAGCATTTCATTGTTTCTGGCTATCACCTCTTTACAATAAAAAAGATGTTATCAGTTAAAAAGTAAGAAATGCAGTATGGTCCAAAGGGCACAATCGTAGAGAATACTATCAAACTACAATATAAGGCCCATGCAAATCCACTGCTCTTATCTATTTCATAGATTGCAAAAGGCTAGCAGTAGTAAACGTACAGCAGCATAAAAAGGCAGTGATAATACAGAAAATAAAAGCCTCTCTAATCCCTAGTAGCAATTTGCACTAAACAATGGGAATAAACTCCCTGTTAAAATTTCGTTCTGGGAATTTACAATAGCATCTTCTTTTCTTCTGGCTAGTGTGACTTCTTTTGGTATCTCAGTTCAGTTTGCTGCCGGACACAACTCATGTCAGCAAGTACTTACAGGTAACTAAATGCATATGACACATATGAAGGGCACAAGTATGCTGCAGAATCCATTCAACTTTTGCAGATTTCATTATTTTCTTTAAATAAAATCTGTAAAATCAGCTTTTACCTAAATAGTACCCTCAAGAAGTAATTTTTTTTTTTATACATCTCAAATTCTTATTTAATAGATCTCTTTACAAAGCATCAAGGAATTTCATCAATATTTAGCTGCAGTGAATGACCCTGCAAATGCTGGCAGAGGAATGACATTCCAATCAAAGGTCTTCTCTGAAAATGAGCATTTTGCAAATAGGAGCCAAGATGGTCTCCTTACTATATTGTCTCATAGTAGCCTTCCACATAGCTGTGGTTATCATATTCCAATAAGTTTGTGCTCCACTTCTGCTGCAGTGATTCCCACTTTCTGGCCAGGCAGCTTGCATCCCAGTCAATCCAAGATTCACCTGCAGAAGAGTACTTTTGCCAAACCATGTGTAAAAGGATGGCATGAAAGCAAAGCTAGAAGCAGAGACAGACTGGCCCACACAGCCTGACCTGTCTCCTCCTGAACATCTATTGAAACTGATTGATTTAATGCCTTGCATCTGCCAAACTGTCATTCAAGCCAGAGGGGATTTGGATGAAGACAGGGGAAGCATTGTAAAAATGAGTTTGCGCATTAGTTTACTGAGCCAGCTTTTAACTCCTAGGTACAGCAATGGGCTTACTGGAAAGACTACCCCTGCAATGGAACAGCTTCACTGGATGGGGGAAAAAGAAAGGAAGGGGGGAAGTGCTGTTTGAGGAGTTAGTAGATTTCTTCCCTTGATTTGTGCCTGAAAGAAAAAATATCCCAGCTGTCTGCTGCATTGTGTGAACATATACATGCATTTAAATTACTTATATCATTACTTACAGATGTAATTGTGAAATATGTTCTTTTGCATTCAAAATTAGGGGCAGAACAGATGGCGAAAATTCAGTTTAAGGCAATATGTCCATTAAAATAACCCATACTGTTTATGTATTATAACAATAGCAGTCTTCAGCATAGCTGAGATTTTTAGCAGTGCTAGATTATGATAGAAATACAAATAGACTGTAGGACAAAATTCAGTATGACTGAAAATTCACCCTAAAAAAATCTAGACAATTTCTCTTTGGTGATTGTCAACAGATGAACTTAGCTCTACTTCCCCCTGGCTGTGCAGTATTGACCTCTTTCTGGCAAAAGTGAACGATAAACTTTCTGGAGGTCATGGCCTGCCAAAAGCTTCTCCATATATAATTCACAGGAACTCTCAAAAGTTTGCAAATTCCTCTGCTGGGGCCATTTGTATCTAAAAGAGTGAATATATTATAAGCATATATATTAATTTTATAAATATATATAAATATGTATGCATATATATATTCTTACAGTAGAAAGGACCCATGCTAGGAGTAAACATATCTCAGCTTTCGCCTCTGTAGTGTAAGTTTCTCACCCTCCTGAACATGAAGAAAAGCTTGCAAATGTAAGCCAGGTGCTCCCCAAAGGCCCAAAAAGCAGCAAGCTGTTAAGCCTATCACAATGTTTTTCAAAAAATCTTATATAGCTTGAAGCCCTTCTCATTATTTGCTAATAGCACTGAGTACTGCCACCATTTTTTGGTCTTGATCAGTAATTTTTCTAAAGCCAGTCCAATGACTATTAAAAAAAAAAAAAAGGTGAATGGTATTTTGTACTGAATCACCTATAAGTAAAGCACCAATAAAATATTCCATGTCCTTCATTTGCTTGGCATCCAGCACAATAAAAATAGAAGAACATTATAACAGCCATGAATCTTATGTCTTGCCATAAAATCTGGCACACCCTACATCATTTTGGATAAGTAATTTCCATTCTACTTTGTTCACTTGAACATGGTAAAGTAGTTAACAAGAACATTTATCCTTTTCCCTTATTCCATCAGTCCTGACATTTCAAGCTATAATTCCCACTGCATTGAATATACATGTTTTCTGTTCATTCATGCAAAAAAAAATGATGCTTAACTTTTAAAGAAATTATGATGGTCGGTAAGAAGTTTAAAGAAAGACAAGATTTGTCTTCTGCATTTGTACAGCACCTAGCACAACAAGAATCACACCTCAAACACATTGTATTAAGCAAGGATTAGAATGGTATGTCTTCATGTCGCATACATGTAAAGGAGATTTTACTCCAAGCAAGACAGATGTAGGAACTCTTCAGCAATAAGCTCAGTATCATATCTACTGGAATTTGCTACAAGGCATTTATTTGTGGGGCACTGTGCCTTTAACTCCTACTCATAAATACCCTATTCTTTTCAGAGGGTTTCTCCCATGGGCTGCTAGAACAGCTGAGAGTTGGAAGATTATAACAGAAGATTGAAAGAACTTGATTTTGTTTATTATTATAATTTCAACATGTGAGACATTTTAAAGATTATAAGGTGGTAATTAGTACAGTTAATCTGCAAACAAAAATAACCACTAACCATGAAAGTAACAATGTTTCAAACCACTACTCCAAATGTATGCATGTGTGTGTATGGGAGGACTGACCGAGTTCAAATGTGAAGCTTGATGAACTTTATAATTATAGAGGACAGGAGTGCTTCCAGGATGCATGAAGTACTGGTATCAGAGTCACATTAAATTACACAATTTAAGTCCTCCATTGCATCCTGTTTAGGCTCTGCCTTTTCTAGGCATTGCTTCAAAACTTGACTTCCCCACTTTACTTAACTTTGTATTCCTATAAAAGTATTTGGGATAGGTTCAGATCTTAGTATTGTCTGGCTACAGTACAAGAAATCAGTGTACCGTCATCTACTCTCTCTCTTCCTCTTTTCCAGTAGCACGTAGTAGCGCATTTGGATCCTTAGTACAAAATGTATCAAGTTTTTACGGAAGTAGGGGAAGGATAATTTATAGCTTGTGGACATACTGTCTATCACAGCACTGGATTTAACTACCTTCATGGTCTCTTCAGCCCTCTGTTCAGTTGCTTAATTTCCAAGGTCTCACAGACTTTGCAGTAAAGTTGATCTAGAAGGTTGATGGAAGACTACTTTAGCCCAGCTCTCAAGTTTCCCTCTCCTTCAAAAGCACTAAACGACTCCTACTTTATGATCTATGCTTCTCAGGTTGTGTCTGTATTTTCTTAACTTTCTAGATCCAGATGACACTCAGAGGAAAGTATTTGACTTGCCTGAATTCTCTAGTTCTCCTAATTACTTTTTAAGAAACAGCATTATTAATCATGTTTCTAAACCAGTCAGTAACTCTTCTGAAACAGATTTAATTACTAAGAGGTCCAAACAGAACAGAGTACTGTCCACCTTTCAAGTTGGACAAGAGAAATCAAATGCTTTATAGCAGCAGCAGAATCCTCCATTGATCTTGGAGCAGCTGTTAATAAAGCTAGGATCAGCAACAGAGTCATTAATTCAAGAAAGAGTTAACATGGTGTAAATGGGAAATGTCACCAGTAACAATGAAATGGTCAGCATTTGGCTTACAAATACCAGTTTTCCAGATACAAAGATGTCCAACACTCTCTTTCTAATTGTTAAAAATGTGATGTCGTTTATTGTGTTAAAATGAATCATTAAGAAATGGAAAAAGCAAAACCGTTGGAGAACTTGTGCAAGCTGTAGATGCACTTGTTTATTAGGTGACTCCTGATAATCAGAAGAGTGTGTGTATCCATATGCTACTGTTATACTGTGCTTAACTTTCAGTAACACTTTTTTGTTAAATGGGAATAGCAACCTTTAATTAGGATTTGGGGTTTGGTTCTGAAATTGCCATACACCTGCTTATTCAAAACAGATGTTTTATCTGCAGTGCAGTTTTACTCATAATATGTTATGACGGCAATAGCAGGTTGCTAACAAAATACAAAGGAAAGGCAATATCTACTCGCTGTGTTCTCTTATATGAGGTTAATAAAGTTGACTGATTAGGAATATCAGTTTGCTTTTACCAACACCTGACTATGTTAGCATGCCACATTATAATCTATGTGAGTGTATCATTCAGTGCTCTGTCATTGAGAATCTAATTCAGTTTTCATCAGAAAACAATTATAAAATGACTTGGCCTTTATGTTGCACTTCATTTTTGTAGTGTTTCATGCATCATCAGCTTTCCGTGCATTACATGTCTCCATCCCCATTTCACAGACAAAAGAAGCTGAAGTGTCGTCCAGCACTGAAGCAATGCACTAGTTTGGCCAGCCTCAGACCAATAGTACCACAAACACAGCAGATACAATGAGGTTTTCAAAGCCTCTCCCCTCGTGTAAGGCAATGCCTTCCTGAGTACACGCAGTAAATCCTACAGCTAGAGGAAGCAAGAAAGAAATGGCACTAAATGTTAAAGGGAAGTGTTCTGGTCTAAAACCTGGTACGTGGGAGGGAATTTTTGCAGGATCTCTTGTTCTGCCTTTGTAACTGTCTTAAAAGGTAGAAAATGCTTCTGATACATAAAGAATGACTCAGTGCACTTTGGATTTCAGCCAGACTTTGCTTATAATATCAGTATTCTAGGTAAGTTGAGGGTACCAGCTAGTCGTTGAGTGGTCAGAAGCCTGGAGCTGTCCCGATGTCATGACTTAATTTCGCCACCTGCCACCATGGCCCAAGCCACTTGAGCAATTTGTGTCCCTGCTTTGACAGGAAGATGGAAGAAAGTGGGCTGTCAGCAGAAGGTAGGAGAACAGTGCTGAGATTTACCCAGCCCAAGTGCCAAAGGCGTCGCAATACTAAGAAATGAATCTACGCAAAATAGACATGGGAGTGCCTCTCCTTGCTTCACCTTTACAGTAGTGAAGTGGCTTGTTGTCATGCCTTTTCTGTGTCAAGAATGTAAAACTGTCATATTGAGGGCTAATGTGATGCGTCAATTTATTTTATAAAGATACCGTGTAGGTTTCTAATGTGATAAAGATGTTAAGTAATACAACAAGAAAGGCATTACTATTACTAAGAAACAAATTTTCTGCCATATTAACACTTTCAATATAACAATAAAAAAGCATATTGCAGTTGAACAGTGTGTATCAAACCTGAAAACCTTGAGCTTTGGTTTCACCCAGTTTGCAAAATTTGTGTCAGTCTGATCTTCTTCTCTATTATATTTGTTGCCATCCAGAAAATTGTTTGGCTCTCTCTGCCTGCTCTCCTGCCTTTGATAGAGGGGCTGCATAATTTCCAAGAAGCCCATAATGAACAAACTAGCTTTGTTACCACGTTTCAAACTGTTTTCAGCCTAAAAGATTAAAGTAATCATAGTCAAATGAGTAGTACAGTGCTTTGGTTTACTTGCCTTCCTTTTGCCTTCCTTTTGTGTTTTGTTTATCACTTTTCTTTTTTACAAAATGTTTCTTATAATGTCAGACTACAAGAAGATACAGGTTGTAAAATTATTGTATACTGAATCCTTCTCTGGACAGTAGTGTCTTTGTGATCTTTTGCGATCTGATGTGCACCAAAGCTTTCTATCCGTTTTATTGATAGATCACAAGTACATGTGGATCCACTTTGATTTTTGGACCTAGAGACGTAGAAAGTGAAGCACCTGTTTAAGTAATTTGCTGAATCAGGGCCACAGTGAACTGAAACATCAAAAATATGTAAATATGGGTTTATAGTTTAGCAGAATGAACATGCTCAGTGTACAACTGAACAAAGAATTTATTGAGTGGATCTCATCTCTCTTTGTGTCTACTTTCGGAATAACTGTGACCACATCCTGCTTTTTTTTTTTATATTTATTTGTTATTTGAATGTAGTCAGCAACTACCTTTAACAGATTTCTTTTTATTCTCTGGTTTCATTGTTTAACATTTGAGATTTATTGCTTGATGGGATACCTATTGAAAGGACTGGAAAGATTCCCACTGGCTTCAAAGGACAACGAATTGTGCCCGGAGCTCTGGTACAGCAAAGCATTTAGACACGTGTTTAAACATTGATGCTTTCAATGGGACTTGAGCACATGTTTAAAATAAAGCATGTGCTATGGGCTTTGTTGCATAGGAAAGCACTTCAGCACATTCTTAAATGCTTTGCAGAACTGGCACTACAACAACCTCTGCTGCTAGTTACATTTTTTATTTTTATGGAAAAAAAATAAAAGCACTAGAAGAAGTTACTGTTACTTTGTGATAAAAATATATCTAGCCTTGAATGGGCAGATTTGCCTCCTGTTTGTTCATAAGAAAGTTTACATACACTATGATTTATTTTTGAAGAGAAGAATTTAGCCCTATCTTAATAGGAAGTGAATGAATATTTTTCTATCCTTTTTCAGCAGTTTTAGTTTTGCACTTGTTTAAGGTGTTATTAATGTGCACATTCAAGAGTGTCTTAGATCCTGCAGTAGCTCTCCGTTATGAAATGCCCTTTTTAGTACGTAACAACTTCTGCCTCCTATTCACCATCCACTTTTTGTGGTCCCCCTGTTATCACTTCCAGAGAGTGAAGAAGGAACAAGAATGCTCAAATAAATGTCTTCCTAACTGTGTGAATTTTCATTAAGATTTTCTTAGCTCCCTGCTCCCACACACCTTTCCTCATGAAAGGGAAAGGAATGTGCCTCTGCCAACTATTTATCCTTCATTAGAATTAAATATCACCTTAAACATTCAGGAAATGTAAGATGCTGAAGCTTAAAAATTTCCTTCTTTTTTTTCCTTTGGAGAACTGAGCCTTTACAGAATGAGATGAAAGCCATTGTACTTCAGCAAACACAGGAGCTACACAAACCATCAGTAAGTCCAAGGCTCAACAAGCTCATGTGTTTCTTTTCACAAATGAAGCAGGCAAAGAGAAAGCTTCCCCTAAGAAATGGGGTTGGTCATGCTCCCCTCGTCACAAAATCTCTGACAGAAATCCTATGAAGTTTCAGAAGCACAAACTTATAACAGTCACGGATGAGTTTGCCTCTGAGCTTCCATGAAGTCAACAATGAATATATTTAACCACTTCCAAAGAGTCTCCGTCACCTTTAACAGTTTTGACTATGCTCATGCTGCAAATAACATAAGAATAATATTAAACAACCTTAAAATTAGGTCACTGTGTAACCAGAACATGTGGTTGCAATTCCTACTAACATGTCCAGCCTAGTTGTAACATCTATGGAGCCTGATGAAGTTAGAGCTCCAGTTTGCCCAGCATCCGAGTGAAATATGCTGACATGGTCCAAGGTGTGCACCCACTATGTTCCTGCCAGTAGTTCAGTTACCTTTTTTAAAAGCTGGTTTCGATATAATTACCCCAAATACAGCTACAGATTTGGGTTGCAGAAATGGGCAAACTTGAAACACTTCAACACAGTCAAATTACTTTAATGACATTGATAATAAAACACTTTAAGTTGCACCAAACCTAAAATCTAAAAAACAAACAAACAAAGAAAATACCAACCAGCCAAGCAACCAAAAACAAACAAACCAACCCAGAGAGCTACCGATAGTCCAAGGCTAAATATATGAAGACAAGATTCACAAGAACAAGAGACTAGGAAAGACAAGATATCACACAGGCTCCCTCAGGTTTTCAGCTACTTCTAGCTTTGACTTTGTACAACGTTTCTTCAAAGCATTATCTTTTCTAAGAAAACACTTGTTTATTTGGTTATTGCTCCTCTCTGATACTTCAGGGCTTGTTGCTGTTTCATCAATACAATGGAAAGAGAACACAAATTTTAACAAATTAAAATTATGAATAAGCGAAATCTTGTTTTTTACAGATACCTACCAGGGAGAAGGTAGGAAAATGTGCTGTTATTCAAATTGTTTCCTATTTCCCCACCTCTAATTTTTAGTCTGTCTCAGATGGTCTTAAACATTTTGCCTAGGAGACTAAACATCTCCTTGAGAAACCTCACCTGATCCAAATTATTTTCCTAGCTAGCAAGAAGCCCAGTTCTGGAGAGCCATCTCGCTGATGTCCTGACAGCATTTATGCTCATTTTTGCAGCACACAGGTTTCACCCTCTGCATGCTGTAGTGTGGTGAACATAAGCCCATGCCATCTCCTAAATCTCTGGCTATTTTCTGCACTGCATGAACAGCCTTTAAAACCATCACTGGTAAGACTTCCTGTGATGATTTTGCTGTTTCTGTGTTTAAAGTGCTAGTGTTTTAGAGCTGAGACAGAAGACACTCTCAGTAGAAATATATTGAACACAAAATAAGTAAAAAAGAAAAAGTGGAAAGAAGTCAAACAGGTAATTATTTGTAATTGAAAAAAGTATTGATTTTCTTTTTGATACATAGTCTAAATTATCCCTCAAGAAAAGTAGTAATGTATCTTTAAACAGATTTATTGGTCCTAACAGTAAAAAAGTGGTTTATTCAACTTCAGTGCCATCACTGTTTTCATTTGATACATGAATAGAATGGAAATGCAGACATTGGAGAGGAGGTATGATTTGGGGATAAAAAAGATACAAGAAGAGATTTGAGGTTCTAGAGGACTCTAGGATTCTTCCACACCTTTCATTTTTTTTCTCTCACTTTCCAGTTTGCAGCTCCCAAGCTTCCCATCCCTCCTGTCTGTGTGTCGAAGGAGAAGACTGCTCTATCTCACACCTACACGCTCAACCCTTCAAGGGGAAGCAACATTTGTGCTGCACAGGTGTCTGCCACGAGATGTATACACTGGTTTCTACTCGAAGTTGTCTCACATACACTCAGATCTGAAGGCAAAGGAAGTCCCTCAAATAAAATCCTAGATTACAGTATTACCATAAAATAAAAATTGATTTTCTGGACTTTATACTGATACCTGTGTACCTGCCTGCTGCTTTTGCAGGTTTGTTTCTTTCCTTGTCACTCCTAATAGTTCATCTGTAAAGGTATTTCATAAACCAATCTTAAGCAAAAGGAAAGTTCAAGGCAGAATTACAACGTGTTACATTATAAAAAAAACCCCTGCAAATGGCTATGATTTTCCAAAGTATAACCATGTGTCTGGCTGGCTAGCTGGATGGATGGATGACAAAAGAAATGCTCTGCGTAGTGTCATTGCCAGAGAAGTTTAGACAGACTCTATTTCTGTGCCTTTGAGCCTCAGGTTCATATTTACCTCTATTTATTGAAGGCCAAGACACCAAGACACAAGTTTATTCAGAGAAGGGTATTTCATCATGATTCGGCATTCCCAGCACTATCTCCTCCCACTTTTTCATGAGCCAATTCTCTGTAGCCTAATGACAAAGATGCAAATCACTCTTCAAGCAGTCTTTGGTGGGAGTACTAACTTGTGTCTCTTTCTCCTACCCAGGACATATGTGCATAAACCCTGTGGGACCCTGATACCCCCAAAACCTCAATCTCACTTTGATTGAATCTGGACAAAGCATTCAGGAGTTTCTGGGGAGATCTGATAGACCCTCAACCCACTCACAACGAATCTGGTCTCTTCTCCTCAGGAACACCAGGATAAAGGCAAGAGTCCACTAGAAATGCTGTCTCTTGCACATATATATGTAACATATATGCTATGTTGCTGTGGAAAGCACATAAAACTGCTATGACTTTTACCAGTCTTTTACAAGAGGAAGAACAAATATGCATGTACATTATTCTCTTTGAAATAACGTCTTTGTGCTGGAAAAGAAATTGGCCAGGAAAAGAGTGATATACACAGATTAAGTCACAAATATTTGTTCTAGGAGAGTAAATGCATATCACAAAGCTATATTGCTGGTATCCTGGTGATATCCCTGTGGGATTTCATGCAATGTACAAAACACAATAGCAATAAGGGACTTAAAATGTTTGAAGACTATCTAACCAAAAGCTGGCTCCAGCCAGTCAATGTGATGAAAATGTGTAAATACATATACATGCATACATGCATGGATGAGCAGCAGTGATGTGCTATTACGTGTCAGTTATTACACTGGGACCCTTGGACAAGATGGAAGATACATGTAGTGGTCTTGAAGCAGAGAAGACAGGAGGAAGATTATTTATTTGTTATTGTAAGGGTCCATGACAACATCACTGCGTAAAATACGGGATGAAACAACAATCCCATGTTCTTGTTCTCTCTCACACTGAAGGACCTTCATGCACACTTTCACTCTCTTGACAACTGCACAGAGCAAAGGGAAAGGCAAAACAGCTGTGTACAGAAGGCTTTAGAAAATAAAGACTGCTTGTTCCAAAACCAAGAAAAAGTTAAATGTTCTGATCTATTGTTTTATTGCCACTAAGTGAGAGAAATATCAAGTGGAGGTTATAATATGGCTTATAATGATTTAGAGTTTTTCTTCTGCACAAAAGAAAAAATGTTCTTCTTTCTGAAGAATACTAATTGAAATTGTACACCACCTCACCTCCAGAAGTGAGAAGCAAGAAGCAGTAAGAGAGAGGTTAGGTAAAAAGCATCTGTGGTTTCCTTTTTGGCCTCATGTGGATTGCTTGTGTCCTAGCCATGCCAATGATTCCGAAAAGGTCAAAATTCATCCTCTGTTTCACTTTTTCAAACCATATCAAGCAGCCCTCAGTCACTAAGGAGAGCCTGACCCAGATTTCCTCTCTTTCTTCTTAGCTCTTTGCCTGTACCTTTCGAGCATCTACTTCCCCAGGCCAGCTTTCTGAGCCTCATCATCTCCCTCTCATGTGCCAAAACAATCTTATTGCTTTCAGGTTTTTTCCTCCCTTTGATCTCTCCTTCTCTGTGGACATATTGCCCTTCTCTTTCTTTTCTCCCAGTTCCCCATTTCTCCTTTCCTGTAGATCCTCCAGGTTGATTTCTCCCTTATCCTTCTATTCCCTCAGGTTTTTCCCATATTATAGACTCAAGACCCAACACTCTATTACAAATTTTTCCATTAGTAAGAGTGGGGGAGGGAACAAGGAGAAGGTCTGTAGTTTTTCCAAATGTTGTGTTGTTGGGAATACTTCCCTTATTGTTCCTGTCTAAAATTTAGTTTATACAGGTGGCAGAATGAAATGTGCCATCTCGTAATTAGTCCCACATGCACTGCAAGCAATTTATCATCAAAACAATCAGCAGTCACCATTTGATTCAGTGAATACCAGAGATTATCAGAAAATTGAGCTGGGAAAAAGGAGGAAAATAGGATTGAGCACTTTGGCTTTTGTAAATTCCTTTTTTCTTTTCTTTCCCTCCCCCAACCAAAAAATGTTTTCCCTGTAAAGTAGTGACCAACCCAGATGACTCCATAATGAGGAGATTCACTGAAAAACCATTGTCTTGGCCTTTATAACCTTTCTTTCTCTCTGAATTTGTTGTATTGGACTTTCTTGTATACTTAATAAACTGCTTCAATAACAGCAATCAGCACAAATGTGCTATTTCACTGGTGAGGAGAGTGTTCTCTTTCTTAGATGAGCAGTACTGCTGCTATTTTTAGTGATGGCAAATTGTTATGCCTCTTTTGCGCAAGGAAATGGGCACAGCAAACTCTGGACACTCATTCCCACATATACACGTGCACTTTTACATAGGCATACACAGATGGGCATAGCATGTTAAATGCCCCAGGCAAAAAGAGGTGTGGAGACAATTCCCCACATGATAACTAAGGTTTATTATAGTATTATTTACTGCCAGTCCTCACTGCATCACTGATCCTTTCTATGAAGAAATCCAGTAATTAATGGAAAAACAGGACGCCACCATGCTCTGAGGCAGTGCTGATATCCACGCATCAGAGTACTCTGGGTACAGAGAAGAAATGTGTCTGTAGGGAGAGACAGTAGTAGCCCCATGGCTCTGCATGAGGGGGCCTCTATCCTACATGTAAGAGGTGAGCGATATGTTATGCTTCTGCAGAGCTATGCAGGAATGTTCAGTGATACGGAGCTCACTTCCCCCCAACATTAAACCATGTCCTCGAGGGTATAGCCCCCAGCGTGGTCACCAGCAGACAAAAGCACGTTAAGTATTCCTGATGTTTTTGAGAGCTTCTTGCTACACACCAGTTTCAGAAACAAAATAGTCGGCAAACCAAGAAACTTTTCTCTTACAGTCTCTCCTAAGGACTGCTCAATGTTTTATCTTCTGTGCTTCAATAGCTGCAATTTTCCCTACCCCACCCTCTTGCAACCCTTCTTGTACCAAGATACTGCTAAAAAAGCTTACAAGCCAGCCTTTAAAATTTTTTCCACCATATGTTACAAACTAATCATTACAGTCTATGAGTCAAACCGAGTTTACTTTTTAAACAAACGATGTGTCAATAAGAAGAATGTCCTACTGTTAACTTCAATTACCATAGACATGCCTGGTGATGAAGAGTGTTTGATCTATTACTACTTCTTCAGGGCAACTTCCTTTTGCAAGAAAGGCTTGTATTGCTGTGTTCTCTCTATCCTCTGCTTCCATTCTATCAATGTTCCTTTTGTTTTAGAGGCTCTTCAGTTAAATTAATATACTGCTCAAAAGCAGAGAACTGAGTTCAGGCTGGGCTTAGTAAATCTAGAGTTGCTTGAAAGATAAATTACGCAGCTAGAATGCATCCTTTGAGGTGAAGCTTTACAACAGGTAGATAGGCGAAGGTCATGTTATTTTAGCTGCAATATAGCATGACCTAAGTGATTGTTTTAAAATAGTGCAATGTTTTATTACTGCATTGTTAACATCAGCTGTGTTACACACTTGCCAGAGGCCAATATGTCCTACAAGTTCTGCTATTTAACATAAAATGCCAAATGCAAACAAAACATTTCCATATCCCACCTTGGACAATGAAAGTCATTTGTGACAGTCCCAGACTGAACTTGTTCTATGAAGGTTTTCTACCTGAGCACAGGATATGGCAAACACAAAATCACACACAAAAAAAGTGAGTGCAGAGAAACTTATTTCCATTTCATTAAAACACTTTCTTCAGAGTCAACATGAGAACAGTAGTCCTTCCTTACCTCTTAGCTGAGACAGTCACTGGCTGTACATATGTTGCACGCAGTAAAGTGCTATTATCCATAATTGAGAGTATACCCCAAACCAACAAGACAAATAAACATCGATCCTTTTCAGCTGCTTTAAGACTGGTATTTTTCTCTGTACCCTTAAGCACTGACAAGGGAAACAAACAAGGCACCCACTAACAAAAAGCCCACACTGCCAATGAGAGCAGAGGGCGGAGTCAATGTGTCCATGCTGTCAGAGAAAAGCAGTCCATCATTGCCCTTACTGGTCCTCACCCCTTTCTCTTTAGTCCTTTCAAGTAGCCCCACTGCTGCAGACAGCAGGGAGGTCTGGAGCGATATCTCTAACCCTCCCCATCTGAAGAGAGTCTAGACAGCCTTGCTTATGGGCACACATAAGCTCTTGCTCATAAGGCACAGAAATTTTTGTCTCACAAGGAATTTATTATGTGGCATATGGACAGACAACTGCAGCTCCTAGGTTAGGGTGGGTGCCCAAGGAAGATCTGAAATCCGATGTAATGGGCCCTGTTTTAGCCAAACAGTGCTAAGCTGAAAGACATTCAAGAAAAGTCTCATTTTTAACACCTTTTCAACCTCCTTATAGAAAGCTTTGCCAATAAAGGCATAACGAAAGGAATAACTGGAGAATTGTCCATCTCCCAGGTACATCTAACAGACCACGAAGACTGTAGAGGTGGGTGGCTCCTCTGCTGTTTTCAAACCAGCACTGGTGGGCTGTTAACACTGGAAGCAAGAGTACTGCACCAATGTCATCACTTAACAATATATTATGACAGCATCTATAGAATCTATTAGCATAAATCAACATAATACACACTTTACAGCATTAGTTTTGAAAACTTTCATCCTCAAGTGGTGGTGATGGGGGCACAATATATGATAAATTGTAATGATTTTTCTGAAGTGCTCTCACATGACATAGTATGTTTGGACAGCATGGGCATGTGAGACTGTGCACACGTGTATTTTAAGAATATGCATAATAGAGTAACTATGGCATTAGTTTCTAACAATAACATCCCAACTTTTCTGAAATCTTTCCTTAGACTTAGAAAAAAGACAAATTTCTAGGAGCTGGCACACAGGGAGAGGTGGAAAGAAAGGGGGTAGGGGTGTCTGTGTGTATTCATTTTGATTTAAAGCACATCAGCATATCTTTCTGTGTCCAAAGGGTCATCATGCACAGAGTCACATAAATAGAGATTGCTTAAAAAAATAACTTGAGGTCACTCAGAGTCAGACCTCTAGGTTTGGATTACAGATTAACATATTTCAAAGTGCAAACTTTGGAAATAAGGTACAGGGGAGAACAACCTTACATGGCACTTCCATCAATTTTGATAGAGCAGTTTCAATTTTCAGGGTAATAATTCAAAGGTCTTGAGGCTTTCTGACAACACCGAGTTCTGCTTCTTCCTCATTCTCTGTCCTTCCCTTTATTGCTCTGTGCACACTCTGAACATTACCCATTTCAAACCTGAATGTTCCATCACATGCTAGTATATTTTTGAGAGCTCTTCCAAATTCTTCACTCTAGGTAGCATTTTCCTGAACAAGAGATCTCTTTGGGGTTAAGATGGCAAGCACATCTGGGGATGGCAGGCAAAGTACAAATGAAGCAAAAGCACTGTGCAGTGCGCAACAGCAATTCTTCTCCTGTCCTAAAGGAAAAGTTCTGTAAATTCTCTAGACTCTACAGCAGGTGGGGATAGGCATAGTCTTCCATTTCTTAACTAGCAATGATGACAAGGAAAACCTAAGGAAGATCCTCATAAGTGGTACTCTAGTCACTCTCTACTCCGCTTCTCTAAGCTGACACCCTGTTTCCCAGTGCCTGGGGGAGCAGAAAGCTTACCATAGGACTTGCTTGCTGCCATATGGCATTATATCTCTGCACTCATCCTTTCAGTCACATTAATGCCAATAATGTAACAATCT
Source organism: Myiozetetes cayanensis (assembly GCF_022539395.1). NCBI lineage: Eukaryota > Metazoa > Chordata > Aves > Passeriformes > Tyrannidae > Myiozetetes > Myiozetetes cayanensis. The sequence continues at coordinate 57,954,476 of NW_026086604.1, read as the reverse complement.
TTTTCTTTTATAAAGGTCTTAACCTGGCTTGTGCATTAATTTAGCCTGCCAAGTTATTTATGCACCTATAAAAATGCAGACTAGGCATCCTTACAAGCACAGGCAGATCCTATTTATGCTGATCTGAAAGAGTTCTGAGTTCACTGTTACACCCCCTTGATAGTGTTGGCCCATTATTGCATGTTTTCTAGGGGCCAGAGGTGAACAAGCTGATTCCAAGGGGAATCTATCTGTGTCTTCCACCTTACCCTGAAGTCCATTATTTTCCATTGAACAGACTCACTCCTCTCTTCCTGCTTCCAGTCAATCTTGTAGTATTTCCAGACTGATGAAAACAAGCAATGCATCTCCAAATGCTGCTGTTGTGATATTTCCGACCTATTTCAGTTACCATTTCAGTGAGTGTTGGGAATGTGTAGTAGTGCTCTGAACTGAGACTATATTCACAAGCTTTCTTTGGACATTTTGGTGAAACTTGCTCGGAAAACACTGACAGTTTTGTCCAAGTGAAGCCTGAAGGATTAGTCTGTATGTGGTACTCCAATAATAACACCAAAGTCAGGAGTATTATTAAGAGCCAGTTCAATTTTTTGAACATATCATGTAACACACTGCAAAAGTAGCACAAGGTCAAGGAAAACATCTATTATTTAATTTGAGTTGGAGCCAAACTGGTGGTGATGTTGAAGACCACACTTCCCACTCTGAATGGAACTTCCTTTATTCAGTCCTTCCAACTTCATCAAAACTTTCCATTCACTTTACGTTTGTCTGTCTCTTTCTTAGAGAATACATTACAGTTTCAGAGGGTACTCCCCTCTCCTTCTTACTTTTTTTCTTTCCTAGATAAATGAGGAACGCTCTTAACTCCTTTATTAGCCACATTTTTTGTCCATTTCTGCCCTCACCTCTATCTTAGCAGCTCCAGGAAAGTCAAAGTAGCAGCCATAACAGCAGAATCTCATCTTAAAATCAATGTCATTGTCATATGAACTCTTCTTTCCAGATAACATTTCCCCTCCTTTCTTAGGCAATAAGATGGTGATTTCTCATCAAAGTTAACCATGACAGCATCACAGCAGACATATTTGTTTGGTAGTTGGGTTAAAGCAGTTCTTCAGCAGTGTATGCCCATTAACGTTACTATCCACAGACTCAAAAAAAAAAAAAAATCACTATTTCAGTCATTAAAAAGGTACATGTGAATGCAAGATTTACTAAGCCTGAGTGGATGTGATCAATAATTTAAATATTACTGGATAACAAGTAAAGAAAACAAAAATAACAGCTTTGGTTTCAGGATATATATAGAGCTGTCCTGTGAAAGTAAATATATTAAAACATTCCTTGCTATATTTTATGGCTCTTTATAAATACCAAAATAGGTTTATAAGTTGAAAGGAGAACATGCCAATTCTAAAATCATCACTCACAGCACTTCAGTTTATGCAGTTAAATCTCCCAGCTAACAGCATTCTGCAGGCAGTTGCTCTCCTGCCCAGGAGGCAAACCACACATCTGCCTTTCCAATACTCACGGTAAAATAATCAGTGAGGAAATTTAGGCCTGCCAAAGCACATTCAAGGACAGTAAGGGTAAGGGGACTCATCACAGGCACTAGTTGCAACACAGCCTCTGTTGGGTACAGTAAGGGACACTTAGATGAAGCAAATCACTACATAATAGTATCATGGCTTTGGTTTCTTTTTCTGCTTCCCTTGTCACTCTAGGCTCCTCTTGGCACACTTTTACCTGACCAATGTCCTCACCATTTGGTGCTATGTCTCTGTCTCTCCTTTTCTATATGAAGAGGTCAATATGGAGAAAGGTGGCTTTGTATCCTATACTGAACAGCCCATATATCTCTGGCATCAGAAGTTATGTTGCATCCAGTGAGGGCCACATTGTAAATGATTAAAAAAGCAATGCTTTCATCAGGTGTGAAGTGTGCTTTAACTGGATTCTCTTGACAGAAACTTTACCAGTACCACAACCACATGGTAATGTGATCCATTTGTTGGCATCTTCCCAATTGCAGTAAACTGGAGTTTCTGTAACCCTGATGACCATATAGGACCTCAAGGTGGTTTTATTAAAGATTTCTGTGAAACACTCTGTGAACTTTTTCAGGTCTGTCCTCAAGGCCAGGAGGAAACTGGGTCCTAGTTTTTTTCCAGATCTTTATTTCTCTTAAAATGTGGTTATCATAAAGACGTCAACGGAAAGAGAAGGGAAAAATTTGAGGACCTCCTTCTCTTTCCTGCCTTTCACTTTGGTTGTATTTTTCTAATTGCTATGGTTCTTGGACAAAATGTAAGTTTGCCTTTACCTGTACAGCTTTTTTTCTTTTTCCAAAAATCCTTCATTTGGCATCAAGAGATCTTACTCAGATGACAGATAAAGCATGACAGAATTATATTGTCATAGTCAATCCACATTTTTATACAAAAATATGTACATCCCAATCCCAAAATCTTCTCTAAATCCTGAGGAACAAGACCAGAACAAATTATAAGGAATAAAATTTCCTAAAGCCTTTCTTGACAACACTTAATACTCTGTAAGAAAACCTGATGCATCCAGTGATCAGTCTGATGGAACAGGTCCCCATTTAGTTTTCCAATCACTTTGTAAGCTACTCTTTTGACTGATAGCATGGCAAAGAGTCACTGTCTCATATTAGGGTCTGTTCTTGGGTGAGTCCTTGCACCTGAAACAATCACTGTCTAACCTCAGTGGATGCCTTAGGGTGATGGAGGTGAGCTGAGGGAGTGCTTGCTCATCTGAGTGGGAATCAGGTCACCTCTTAGGGATCACCATGTAGCTGATGGGGGCAGCCTCAACTCATTTTCCACCAGATCACAAGGCCAAGCCCCATAGCCAGGCCAGGGAAAACTCCTGAGCAGCTTTTTCTCCAACCAGGACTAAGAGAAAGAGCAACAAACAACAACCAGGCAGTGGTTTCCTCAGACACTGTAAGACAGATATTTCTATTGATAGTCCCTGTTTTGTCCTGCCTTTTCTTTTTTCTGTGTTTTGTTTTGTTATTTGGTTTGTTTGTTTGTTTTGTTTTTCGGTTTTTTTGATTTTTTTCCCCCAGTATTTCCAATACTCCTTCTGCACTATAATTTTATTTAAGACTGTTGGCTGGGAGCCCCTGGGAGGGTTCCCAGTCCCCTGGGCGGATGGATTCCCGGTCCCTGTAGGTCGTAGTATTACGAGTGTGACCTCCTGCCTTGCCAGGACTTTAAAGGGCCCATCTGCCCTGTTACCATCAATCATATTGGATATTTGTAATTCAGCCCCTCCAAATTACCCAGGTTGTAATTTCCAGTCCCAACATGTATCCAAAGCTATTCTCTGCTATTCTTTTTTTCATAGAAGGAAAAATATCTAATTTAAAGCCGAAGTTTCCCCCTCATAACATTTATGCATAGAGTGTGTTACTGCTATTATATTCAGAAAAACAGTTATTTCACAAAAAAAAAAAACAAAACCAAAACCAAAAACAACTCCTTTTTCATATGTGCTTTGCTCCCCACTTTTTTCTTTTCCTTTTAAGTTGCATATACCAACAGGGGCCACCTTTATTTCAGTATTGACTTGGATTTTGATGAATATGCTTCTATTTCATTTATTCTTTATTTGTGCAAAAGCTAGGCAGTATTTTTACATTGTTTCCCACTTCCTTTTTGATTAAACTGTTATATTTGATTTTCCAGAAATAAAGCAGTACAGAGACAGAGAGAGTGAGAAAAATACATTATCCTTGATTCTCTCCTGACTCACAGCTCTCTAAGCTCTGACCCAAAAGCCCACCTTAACTCACTGGAAATAAGTGCCCAAAGGGAGCCGTCAGAGAGGAAGCTCTTCAGGAAGTGACTACGAAAAGTGCTAACCACAGGAGGATAAGGTCTTTTCTACCTAAAACTAACTGAGCTGCTCAAACAAAAACACTAAAGCTACTCTAATAATAATAATAGACAACCCAAGCCAGGCCTTTGAAATTGAACTGTTATAATCAGTTTCAAAGATTAAAGGCCACTAAAATTTCGGAGCCATTATTTAGCATGTCAGAAAAAACACAGTCCATACAAATTCAGTGGATAGGCTGTATCTCTGTTTTCCCCTTGGACTTTAACTTTCCAAAGCTCTCTTCCTTGGGGTTAGGGTATCCCCATTCTTTGTTTTCTCTCTGACAAAGGGTTTTCTGAGCAAAAATATTGCCATCTACAATACATTAACTGTATATATAAAAACCCTCCCTTTCTTCTTTGTGCCCACAATAGGACTTGGCAGTAAACTAAGACCAGGACAGTAGCTTCTTCACTAAATCAACCAGCAATGGGAGCATGGTTTCACCAGTGCCACTTGTTAAGGGAAGGAAATTTACTGTTGCTTATTTTAGCTACCCCCAAGGGACACGACTGAGACATCCCGGGGAGAAGGAAGCAGGTAACATCACAGTAATAAAGACCATCCAGTATAACCCTGAAAAGTGAAACTGACTCTACAATCCTCATCCACTTCCATTCATTCTTCCCTGCTCCCTTTTCCAGCCTGTTCAGCCCATAGCCAGCATGAGCAGCCCTTACCTTGGGGTGTGTGGTGACTGCTTTGGCAGACCACCAGTTCCCAAGCTGCTGACTTTCTGTTAAAAATGCCAACAACAACAGTAAGGAAACATTAATTTTCACAGAATGACCAGAGGAATAGAAAAAGAAGACAGTAAACCTTTTTTTTTTTTTTTTCAAAAGCAGAAATCTTCAGGCCAGATGACTGAGTGACAGGCCATCCTTGTAGTCTTTGGGCAAGGGAATGACAGGCATTAGAGAAACAGATCCTGCCTGCTGTTAACTACTGCAGCTCGCTTCTCCATTTTCCTTCATCTGTCCAAGAAGGTACCACATTACAATTTTAGCTGCTAAAGAGGTGAGCGGAGCAGAGTTACTTATTTGCATGCTCCCAGCTGCAGCCCCCGATATGAGACGAACACCCAGCTTGCTTCACATGCAGTGGCAGCTGAGGTCTGGCTGTGGGCTCCTCACAGATGCACAGGAGCTCCCCTGCTCCCCTCTGGCACAAGGAGCAGCCAGGGTGGTGTGGCAGGAGCTGGGCTGAGTACAACCTAAGGAGCCCTGCTGAGAAGCCGGGCAGGCAGTGGAAGCCTTGCCCTGAGGAACAAGGAGTCTAGATCTGTGAGTTACAGCAAAGTGCAGAAATCATGGCTGAGTACAAGGTAGCACATTTCTTAAAGCCCCTGAGCAGGTCAGCAACCAGGAAGAGAGCCCAGTGTCCCCCAACAACACTCCTTGAAACGTCAGCCTTCATCCTTTTTAAGCTTGTTCTGCCCTTCTCAAGACCCAGAAGTGGCATTTGTGCTTTGGATGAGTCTGTTAAAGGCCTCCAGGCCGTCAAGCTATCAGCTGCCATCAGTTGTGCTTCCTCTCCTTCAGGTCTCTCCCAGTGCAGCTGCATCCCAGGGCCACCAGCCTGCTCACTTGACAAATGGACAGCCTAAACCATCCTGCCCAGCTGCCCGCTGGTGGGGCAACCTGCCACTCAGACAGAAAAGACAGCAGGACCTTACCATAGAAACCAATGACCAGTTTATTTATTTCCTCAGTAAAGGGACAGAGAGTAGATAAAAGTCATCAGCGAAGAAGTTAGTGGTTAATCAGAAAGCAGAGCAACTGTGGGCATTAACAGTGCTTCTGCTGCTGCAGCACCTGTACTGGCTTGATCAGGACTCACCTCCTTGTTGGAGGAAGTAATTTTGGTTCAAGAATGTGGAAATAACTGAAATATGTATTTCCAAGGCTAATATAGCCACAAAGAAGGTTTATTTGAGACTGTGACTGACCACCCAGGCAGTCAATGCTAAGGTATATTTTGAATAATGATCTGTAGGAATCTGATTTCACCTATAGATTCACAGCAAAATCTAACACTACCAAGAGGACTATAAATCATTTACAACCTGTCTGCTAAGCCTACAAGAAAACTGAAGATTAAGTCATAAGGAAGTCAGCTATCCAGCCATTACGCAAAGCTTCCTAAAAGGCAGTGGCATACATTTAACAACTGTCCCAAAATCAGAACATCAAAAGAAAACATTTTTACACTAGCTTTCCTTGCTATTGCTAGCCTATCTCCTTGTGAAGGGAGAAGTGTTTATGGGACCAGTGTTTGTCAAAGTAAGCTTGAATAGCAGTGTCAAAGGGTAATTGGCACAAAAGAGATCCCTACATTTGGAACAAGAGGAATTAAGTTTTCTTAAGCACATTGGGACCACAGAGGGCTTGTTGTTGATAGACCCACAAGTAGTAATATTACCAGGTTCATGTCAAGGGTCACAGCATACAGTGAGACAACAGTTCCTTAGAGCAATGAGAGCAGGGTCATGACTCCTGTGTGCAACTGATTGATCCTCAGAGTTCAGATCTGTGAGACGCATGGGGAAAGAAATGTGCAATTTACAGCATTCATTTACACTTGGCTTTGAAAGGTTTTTATTGAGGCTATGATCACCTTGCATTTTTGCTTTTCAGTTACTGCCTGAAAGTCAGTGAAAGGATTTGAAATGATACATGACCATGGGATTTTAGCAGCAGAATATATTAGTGTACCAGTTACATGCCAAGTAAAGTTTTGCAGTGTTTAGTACCTTTTCTTCTCAAGGGCTTGTATCTAGGGACTGTCCTCTACTTTCTGTTCAGCAGGACAGAACTTGAGCCTTGAAATGACAGTGAAACTTTGTGCAACCATCTCAGGGACTCAGTGCTTAGTTTATGTTCATTACAACCACAAGTAGAAAAGTGCATCTAAGTCACATTTTCATTATATTAATCTTGAACCTCAACGTTTAGAATGGACTCAAGGAATATTTGAATGGACAACCTGAGGGCAAATGAAGTTTAGGGTGTACTAAATTATGCCTGCTACTATACACTACTGGAATGCCCTGCACTGCTCTTCTAATCTCGATCTTGATCTCAATGAGGACAAACTACCTTATGTCCTTGGTAGCCTCCTGTCTCTTTGCCATCTGTGGAAACCTTGTTACAGAAGGCATATTCAGTTGCCTCTTTAGAGGTGGATTTATATTTCTGATGACAGTGAAAACTCTTGAGACTCAAGGTTTAAGAAAGAGCCCATGGCTCCAACAAGCAGACTTTAAATAAGCCTACTGTGCTTGATGGAAACATCTGAGTTCAGCAGAAGTCATTCTGGATCTTGTGAGAGTTTTGAGTCACTTCAAGCTGAGCTGTGTAATGTCCCAGGGACATCCTCTTGGCTTCCTGACCAGGATTATACAACAAGAAGAAACTTTGCAAATTTTGAATAAGTTTAAAGGTAGGGCCTTGGGAGTTTGGCCAGTGCTAAATGAATACAGCAATGAATAAAACTTGTAGCTACATACTTTCCTACCAAATCTGAGTGCTTGGATTCAAGGTGCTCCCTGTAGGACTGCACACTGACTGGATTGCTATGATCAATACTGGGAGGTGACATAATGCAGCACTATTAATGCAACTGGCTCCATTTTACTCAACAGAAATTCTACCATTTTCTTCAGTCAACCTAGGATTTCACCTAATGTGTCTTTTCCAACCCTAATATCTGTGATCCTGAGCACATTACTAAATTGCCAATGGGATCTGTCAACCATTACAGTCTGTGATTTGTCAAGTACTCTATTTGTATTCACCACTTCTCTGTTGTTTAAAGGATTCCAGTAATAAGCTATTAAAGACATTTAATGTTACCAATTTAAAACTGTAAAACACAAACTACTGAGGTGGTGGAGTTGCCAGAAGAGACATCAGGCCCTGTGTTAGAATATCTGATTCAACAACTCCTATATGTGCAAAGCCTGCAGATTGGATAATTATAGCTCCATCAGCGAATAGTGTATTTATTAGACCCAAATTTGGTGCAATAATAGAAGCAGAATAGAGACTAATGTTATCAGAGGTGTTTACAGAAAGATTGCTATGATACAAAGGTCTGGCAAATGTGGACAAATAAGGATGGCTTATTAAAGCTAAGGTTTTGTGAAAGGTGCACCCATTTTCAATGCAGCCATCCAGTAGTTACTGTGCAATATGGTCCAGTAATATACACAGCAATTAAGGAGGACTCTGTTATATTTGTTACTTAGCAAAGCTCAAAATCCCAGCTCAACACTTAATCACATAGATAAACTGTTTTCTAGTAGTTTGGAGCAAAGCTTGACAAAAAAAGGAGGATCTCAAATGCATCTTATCCCTGCTAAGTCATTAATGGTGAAGAAAATACAGATAGCTCCATGATTAGACTACTTTATTATCAGTTGTTTGTGTATGTTAATGCTTCTGTATACTTTGTTGCCCTTCAGGTGCAGGGTCTAGAGAGTAAGTCATATTGAGGAGTAACTCAAAGAGTTGGAGTTGTTTAGCCTGGAGAAGGGGAGGCTCCAGGGGGACCTTATCACTCTCTACAACTACTTGAAAGGAGGGTGTAGACAGGTGGGGGTTGCCTCTTCTCCCAGGAAGCAAGCAAAGGGACAAGAGGACATAGGCTCAAGCTGTGCCAAGGGAGGTTCAGGCTAGACATCAGGAAGAATTTCTTCACAGAAAATGTTGTTAAGCATTGGAACAAACTGCCCAGAGGAGTGAATGAGTCACCATCCCTGGAAGTGTTCAAGAAATGGCGATATGTAGCGCTTGGTACCCTGGTCTAATTAACAAGGTGGTGATCGGTCAAAGTTCGGACTCAACGATCTTGGAGGTCTTTTCCAGCCTTAATGATTTTGTGATTCTGTATAATGTGGGGTAAGCTCCATTGGATGTTTGCCTCAGCCTACCCGGCTGGTGCAATCCCAGTGAAAGGCTTCTTCTACTTGGTTCTGACTGTCTCTCCTTCTCCATTCAGGTCAAGGCTTTAAGTACCCTGCACATACATATGACTGACTGTTCATGGAAAGTTCTGTCAATAAATTTGTTTTGTTTTTGTTTGTTTGTTTGTTTGTGGTTTTTATTTGTTAAATATTTTTTGAATTCTCAGTAAGTTGAAAGGCAAAGTCAAGCATTGCTTTATGTCACACTCAGTGTCTAACATGATTCAAAATGTTCATAATGTTCATCTGCTTTCTACTTTCAGAGTTTTTTCTGCATATCTTCTCTTTTTTTAATTATTATTTTTTATTTTCAAAGTGCATTTTTGGAGAAATGCATCCACGTAAGCAATATTGAAACACTTTAATTTGGGCAGGGATCAGATAACGCAAGGAGTACCTTCAGTCTATTATTCTGCAATTCAAAATGTCAAAAAAATCTTTTAAAAGTCATTCAAACTGATCCTATGAGTTGATATAAAAATTGATAGAAATACATCAATTTTTCCTATTTAACTAAATCTATACTTCTCAGGATGAAAAATTGACTGAAAAATTTCATACAGCTCTAAATTTTTCTCTGAAAATATTCAGAGAACTTGTGATTTTTCCCCTTCAGGAAATAACCTGTTTGCAAGTCAATTTATCAAAATTACCTTTCCAATACATAAAAAAATAATGTATTTCAGATACTGCTCTTGCACCATTTTTAAAGCAGAAGAATTAGGAAAAGAAAAAAAAGAAAAGAAAAGACAAAAATATATTTTAGAGGTTTTTTAAGTCTTTAGATTAACATTCTTCAGCACGGTTCTATTTTCATCCCTGAAGTAATCTGATATTTCTTTCTACAGGTCTTAAAAATTCAGATAAACTTCAAGAAGTAGCTTATGTCATGTTTTTTAACAAAATGCAAAAGGCATCCAAAACCTACTAACACAATAATATATCACTGTTAAAAATCTAAAAATTATTTATTCTCATTAAGAAGATAAAAAGGCCTAGCTATATTTAATGTATCTTAACTCTCAATAAAGCTTTTCCTGTTTTTAATAACACGTTCTTGGCAGTCAAAAAACACTCTTTTGCCCAAAATGTTGACATGTTTCATTCAATAAAAACAGATATATTTGGAATATTTTATGAGACAAGGAAGCAAACACAGATTCTTTTGTTTAATTATTTAATGTTTGGACAGTGCTTTGCAAGCATAATACACACTTATTTTTAGTACTACTTGTGCTTGCAGCATTATCAGCAAGATATGAATAAAACGCTCTCAGCTTTGCAAGCAATTTTCTTGATTAATTTCTTGGTATAAAGCAGCAGAGGGAGCTCATACATTATTTTTGGTGTATCACACACAAAAAAATGATATATTACACGTGCACACACATGTGCACGCACACACACGCGCACACGCATCTAGGTGACACAGACCCACGTACCTATGTGCACATGCAGTCAGTTCCGGGACAAGCTGCACAGCTACAGTGGCTGTGCCTGCACTAGTCATGCAGACCAATAGGAGCAGATGTGTGCAGCAAAAGAGCTGGCAGTGAGCACCGCTTGTCCACAGCACACATTCTTCAGAGCAATCTTTCTGGACTACCCGAAGCCTGGGCCTATGGGCTGAGGCACCCATTTCTGCCATGGGTATGCTCAGGGTGTGTTTTTTCCAGACGAATTTTACCCAAGAGGAACCCAGCTGGTGCATTCTAACCTTGCTCCTGGATGCAAATCAAAGCTCAGGTGGTGGGGATGATCTGGAGGCACTCATCAACAGCATGCACTTGATCCAAAGCAAGTCAGCAGTGCTAAAGCTCTGTTAGAAACATCTAGGTACCCTACCTGAGCTACTCTTCAGTTGCATAAGAAATAAGATGGATGGCTTCAATTTAGGCAATTGTATTTTGCCTGAATGGCATGTTAGGCACCTACATACCTTTCTGAAGTTTCTCCTAAATCTCTGTAATTTTTGCAGGAAATGGGGAAAGGTACACTGAGAAAGAAGTGCTGAAGTGATGTGAAGGAGTGTACAAACTTCCCAAACTTCTTGTTTGTGTCTACTTGAATGAGTTCTTGGGAATGTATGCTCTTAACTGGCCCCTTGAAATCTGTAAATCCGTGGTGTAAGGAAGGCTTAAGAGAGCTACACTTAGCAGACCGTAGCACTCCCTGAACAGCACAAGTATAACTATTATTTCCTTTAAGAATATGTAACATATATCCTCTTCTATATGCTGGGCCAGCCAGTACCTTGGGAGCACAGTTTTGTTTCCCTAGGCACTCCTGTGAAAGTGTAGGAGGAAGCAAAGGGCAGTGGATAATGTGGGGACTACACTTTGGTGGAGGGCAAAGCCTTAAGGAAGCAGTTGGTCCAATGGACTATCCTATATCCTCCCATATACAGATGATCACTGCTGAGGTCAAAGACTGGAAATAGTGGAAAAACCAGACTGCTGATATGTTTTATTTCCAGGTTGGGCAGAGAACTTTGCACCATGGCTTGGTGTTTTTGCTTCCAGACTTAGACTGAGCAGATGTGAAAATGGCACTAATGGGGCTGAAAAAAACAGGGGAGATTGAGAGATGGAACAAGTGTGGGGATGGGTGGGAGTGGGGGTATAGGACACAAGGTGGGAAGAGCAGACACCAAATGGCACAAATACTTTGTGATTTTAAAAAGCTTACCCATTTGGGGTGGGGCTTAGGGCAAAAGAAATAGATTTGGGGAGAATTACTTTTTATATCTAAACCAGCTGTCCAAAATCATAATAAAAAGCCCATAAACCATCATTGTAAGAGAGGAAAAGCCACATTGTTTTTATTTGTCTGTAGAGCAATATGTGTCACTGTATAAATAGTAACTAATAATAATAACATGTGCTGCAGCACTTCTGTGATATTTTTCAATAATTACTGTTGTTGTAAAGGAGTTTAGTATGAAGTAAAACATCTCTATGAGGGAAAAAATTGCTACCTCTTTCCCTCTGATATTTGTGTAACTGAATTAAAAATACGCAGATACATTGAGTCAAAAAACATTATTCCTAGTTCAAGGAACTCAAGCTGAACACCTTGAAAAATCTCTCAGCTACATTGTTCTTTCATATGTTATGAGGATTTTTATTTCCTTTTAACAGCAGTAAATCGTCAAATGAAAGAGGCTTATATTGCACATACCATTGCGAGACATGCTCATATTGTAACATCAGAATGAACTATTTTTAGTCTAATATACAACAATTTAGGAGCATTAGAAGAACATAAAACAGATAAAAGTATAGCTTTTACAGCCATTCATCAATGGCCTTTTTTTGAAGAGTGCAGTTACCTCCTCAGGCTAAGCATACATCTCTCTATTTCACATAAATACACAAAGTGACAGGGCTTCCAGTCAAAATAAACATTTGCTCAGTGTATACCTGATTTTCACCCATTTCATTCAACAGGAAAGATACTGAGGTTAACACACTAATCTCTCATCAGCTCTAGGGATGAAGATGTGCTGTATTCACCAACTGTGACTGAGTGTGTTCACAGTTTGCTGCTCCCATGGATGTCCATGCCTTTGTACTGGTACTATTTAAAAGACAAAAAAACCCAAGCCTTGAGGTGGATCCAACCAAAATTACTTTCAGTTTTTACAGAATAAGAATGGCTCAAGGAAGAGGGGACAATGTCCCAGGTTTGGTAACAGTGCAAGAATTTGGATGAAAATGCAACACAAGGTGACATAACAATGATATCATTGCTCAGGATAAAAAATTACATACAGTACTGAATAACATAAAGAATCTACAGTTCAGGGCTAAAAACTTCCAAGAGGCTGAGGCACCTAAATCTCACCAGATTTGAGGAAATCTGTGGTACCTAGAACAAAATGCAACTTTTGCATTTGTGGTTCTGGCTGCATTGCCTCGAACCTTGTATGGGGGGAAATAGGATCCTTCTGCCTTGGCATGTTTCTCCAGCAGTTCAGTAGCTGAAATAGAACAGGAGCTGAGCACAGCTCTCTTACCTCCTGGGGCAGGGCTCATCAAGCATCGTTGTACCACCAGGCTGGCTCCCTTGCCAAACAGAGGCCAAAAGGATGTAGTAAATCCCTTCTGAATCCCATACCTGGCTTGCTAAGCCGATATTCTGATGCTTTTCCAGGTAAAATACTTAATTTGGACACTTGTTTGGTGATCTCACACTGGAATTTCACACCACTCTATTGAAGAAAAGGTTGATTGAATAATTTTAACAGTCATGATGTTAGTTAAACCTGATTAACAGATTATTGTCCACTGACATCCCTTCTTTATTCTATTTACAAGCTAAATAGCCCAGACACTCAATTGATAAATGTTCATTTCCCTCCATCTTAATTAACTAAATATTCTTTTACTTAAACAATCCCTCATTTTTCCATAGGCACAGTAATAGATCCATTAGCAGGGTTTTTCTGAGACTGGGGATCTTTTATTTATGAGGACAAGTCCAAACAGTTACTATTTTTTAATGTTTTTATTTTCCTTGATACTGTACACAGTGTCATGGCTTTGGTCCAAACAGTAATCACACAATGGGTGCTGTTTCTTCTTTCTTGACCTATCACACTCCACATGATTTAATCCATTGTTTTGGATGTTGCCAATGATTTATAGTATGAAAAATGTAAATGATCTGGATGGCAGATGTTTTATATTTTCTGACCATTCATTTTCAGTGGGAATGTAATTAAAATTTATGAAGTGTATCTGCTGAATTGCATTGGCAATTGATGATCTCCTCCAGTGCTGTCTGTCTGGAGATGATGAGTGATTGTGGACAGTGAGATGTGTTGACAAGGGCAGAAACAGACGTGATGTTACTGTCATGAGTGAGGCTACCTGCAAAAAGGCTGCCGGTTTTTTTCTCTCTTTTTTCCCACAGGAAGAAGGTGGCAACCAGAGCTGTCTTTCTTCTTGCAAGACAGAGTACAAAGCCTCTGCATACTCCTGAAAGCTGTCACTCTTCACAAGTGCAATCTCTGTCTCTCTCACCAATGGGCATCTGGAAGCCACAATATCAGCTACAACAACCTATGTCAAGGATATTAATTAAATTCCTGATGGCCACCCAGAGAAGCTAATGAGTGTAAATTTCACAACATCCCAACTCATAAGGCAGCACACTTAACCTTTTCAGCATTGATATCCTTCCTCCAGGAGGAAAGTAAAGAGGTGAGCTGTTTGCCAAGGGAGCATAGTAAGGAGGAAGAGGGAAAACAGGAGACACTTGGTCTGCTACACTTTAAAATATAAACAGATCATAACTGGATCTGCTGGATTTAGATATCCCACAAGCCCAAAACAGGATGGGAAGGGTTTTTTTCAGAACTGAGATCCCAGGTAGCATTTTGCACAGAGCCCTAATTGCTATGAATCTGAGTGGATTTTCTTACCTTAGACCCTTCCAGGTCCGTGAGCAAGACAAGCAGTTCTGGTTTTAAACCCAGTGAGGTACTTACTGGACTTTGACCTGATCTTGACATAGTATACCTATTACATTTCTGAGTGCTGTGGAGGACAGAATGCATAATTACTATCATCCTACCTCAACAATATATATACAAACAGCCTAGATTAACATGAAGTGAATAATGTAAGTGCTATAGGACCAACAATTGAAACTGGGGGATTTCTAACACCTATCTTTATGATCAGGGATTTTGATCATTTGAATGTTTGAAGTGTTTTCCTAATCTACAAACCTCATTTAGGATATATAGCATTAGGCACTAATAAAAATGCCTTCACTCCTAAGTCGTGTGGCCACCTCACTATGAGAGGCTGCTAAAGGAGAATTTTATTCCAAAAGCAAACCTCAAAGGTAGTTTGTCACAAATGCCCCAGTCCCAGTCTCACTGCAGGTGCTGACACCACTTCCAGTGAGTTGTGTTGGTGGGGTCCAAACTAAGGTGATTGTAGCTATTGATTGATGAGCCCTTCTTGTGCTGAAATCAGTAGGCATATTGCCATTCATTTCAAAAATAAGGATTAAAAGCTAAAGAACTAATCCAAGCTGCAGGCCTGGTTGTGACTGCAACATTTGACAATGTATGATTCAAAACAGACAAGGGATTGAAATGGCAGGTGCAGCAGATGGTCAAGATTCTATTACACAAAGGCACTTTTTTTTTTTATGGATGTGAGCTCCCAGCTCTGCTACTTCTGTGTGCATCTGGCCTTTGATGGGCAACTGTGGCGGGAGAGGAGAAAGAATGAGGTAGGACTGGGGACACAAAGTCTGGTTAGACATATTTTGAAAAAACTCAAGGAGATACTCTTAGCAAACCTCATGGTACAAGAGGCTCAGTAAGGTAAAATTCCTTTTGGCTTCATTGCTGTCTTGTTGGGTGCCTCAGTTTACTTATCTGTAGTTTTAGGAAATATGCCTTACCTGGCTTTGTATGCCAAAACTTCATTCATTAATACTGATGTCAAAGAGGACATTCAGCACCTCGCAGGAGGCCCAGTGTACCTGCATTAGTTAGCCATAAATCATGGGAAACACTTTGAAGTGTCAGAGAGATTTAATGTGGGATACAGGATAGAAGGGGAATGTGATGAACTGAGCCCCAAGCCCCAAATAAGGAATTTAAAATGCACCTTCCCCTTAAAAGTGTCAGCAAATGAAGAAAAAGAAGAGCGGGGAAGCCCCAAAGGCAGCAATTTTGAATGCTTTAGTTTTCTCTATTGACTTTAATTAAGCTCACCCAGGATTGCAAGCCTGTCACTTGGGGAACCTTTCCATAAAGAAAAAAGGAGTTTGCTCCCCAGGTGGGTTTTCCCAAGTTTCTCAGGATCTTACCACAATATATGCCTGGCATCCATGACAGGGTCGTCAAAAATAATAGCTAAGGAATTCACTGTCTGTCATTCCAAAATAATTATGTATGGGGCTTTACTTGCACTTGAGATGGGTTACATATTTCATTGAGAAAACCCACGTAGACTAAAATATATATTTATATGTATGCATGTAATATATTGAGGTTGTATAGATTAACAGTCAAATAAAGAATATGGGGGAGCAGAAGTCTGTATACATGCATGTGAAACATGTATAGAAAGTGGGTGGAAAGCACTGTTATTCCAAGGTTTGTTAATTATGAAATGCATTAATGTTTTATTAACCATTTATCAGTAATTAATCATTTACTTTGATATGAAGTTCAAGCTTGCAAATACACCATGGAAATTGTCCCTTCAATATAAGCCAAGTTTTAAAGGTCAGCAGAACAACAGTAAAGATAGTAGCAACTGCCTGGAAGAGTCTTTTGATGCCTCAGCGTCATGCCTGTGTCTAGGCATGCAATAGTTTTTGGGTGCTTGCAAAGTCAAAATAGTGTGGAGAAAAAAAGGAAGAGAGCCTGCAAGCAGAAGGGGAGGAGGTAGTATACTCAGTGGTATTCTTCAGGTGCACAGTTTGAATAAAAATGCAAAACAGAATGCTCCCATTCAGTAAATATTATCATTTTTATTCACTCATTAATTAAGTTGCTTAATTGCTGCTGTCAAAAGACTCTTGAGTTTGTGACTGGGGTTGTTGTACTCTTCTGATAGCAGCCGAAAAAGGAAAAAGACAGTATCACTCGGCTTGCTCTTTACCTGATAATAAGGAGGCTTTGGTTATAGAAAAGCATAATGAAGCTGTAGAGTGTCATATGGAAAAAGGTAGATATTTCCAGGAAAAAGAGGAAAGGGGAAGGTAAGGTTTATTAAATCCATCAAATGTTATTTCGCCAGTGTGATTAGTACATCATAACTTGTGCATTACCATTCAATTCATTACTCCACGAAAATCATATTAAAGCAAAATATTTCCCCTGTTTTAATCTGACTTCCCCAAGAGGGCCCAGAAATGGAAAGAGACTCAAGATATATCGGTCAACACAATTATACGTATTTTTTCCTAGCCTTTTCTCCAAAGGATTAATGTAAGCTAGTTTAGGTACGGTCTTTTCCAGGACACTAGATTGACAAATGACCAACACTTATGGTATATTATTCATACATTTTTGAGACAGTAGCTATTCATGCCAGGATGATGATCAGTCCCATGTCACTCCAGACATTCTTAGAACTGATGTCCACTTTACTGTAGACATCTCACATCTCAGTATCACACTGATGAAGTGCTGTGGTCATGACATATGAAGGTGTCTTTGCAAATGCCCACCATGAAAATGAGACTGATCCGCCTGACACGGGTCTGGACTGCCAAGAACCATTTATTGATTCTCATGACTAAACAGAATAAGTGGAAGACAGTTTTCAAAACAGATTGATGAGAATGGGCTCTGGTACATATTATGTCTATACCTGTAAGAAAGACTAGAGATGTTCTAGGTTATGCTTGCCTCCAGTTGGCTTATGAGCCAAAGAAGGAAAGACTATTGTACACAGACAACAAAGCAGAAATTGCTGATCAGATAAACACTAGTGTTAGGATGATGGATGTGGTATATAGCCACCAATTTTACCCTATGGCTGAGAAAGTTCCAGCTTATCCCTCAGTTCTAGAGTCAACCTTGCAGATAAATCTATATGTCTATTCTCTGTTCATAACCACTCTTTTTCAATCCTCTGTAATGAAGCAGGTAATCACTTAAGGGACTTCTGCTCAGGAGCAAGAATTCTGCTTAATGAAGAAACTCCTTTACTCATGTATGGAGGGGTGTGACCAGCACGATGCACCAGGAAGGGACTGTCATGACACAGTCTTACTTAGAGTTTTTGGGTGTATCACACTGCATTGCTACTGGCTTGGATAAATTTCAAAAACTGATTATGAAGGTCTTAAAAACTCTTTGACACATTGAATTCTTGGCAAGAAATATTGAGCTTACATCTCAATCTGTCCAGATACACTTGTTAATATCTCCCCTCCCCTTCTGTTGATATGACACTACAATTTGCACGAAACTGTGTAATGCATTTTGTAATAAATGCAAACATTCTTAAGGAGAAAAGCAAATATAGTACACTGTTAAGAGCATCTCATATCCAAACGTGAACATAGGTTTTCTAAGTTGAAAGACTACTGACCTACAGCACCACAGAGCCTTAGCTGTCAAGCTTGTACAATGCTTACAGGTTCCTGGAAAAATACAAGGGCATAATTAAATGACTTGTAGGGAAAAATTTGCTACACTCATTGCTTTTGATTGCACCAGAATGAAAAGAAAAAGCAAAACTGCTATGAAAGATCATATTCTGCACAGTGGAAGATATGAGAAAAAAAAGTCTTCAAACATTTCAAACTGCTGAGTTATTATTATGCAGCCAAAAAATCATAAACTAAACCCGTTCATCGTACTAGATTTATAGGTCAGTATAGCCTTTTTAAAATCTGAAGGCCTAAGAAATGTAAGGGTGCTGACTGATGAGCTGGGGCAGCCTTACCTGGGGACAAGCTGAAAAGGTTGGCAGCTCCATCTGTCTACCCTGCTCCTGGTGTCCAGATGTCTAAGCTGCTTGTCAATCAGCTCCCAAACCACTGCAGTTTACAGGGCAGACTTTGCACTGCAGCAGTCACTGGCGTTGGTTTGCCTTAAAATACTTCAGTGTAATCGCTAGCTGCTTTCTATGGAGAAAGACACAGGGTAGAAAGAGGTACCTCTACCACCTGTCCCCATACAGGCAGTCCCCAGTAGTCAGAGTCCAAATCTACTTAAATGTACTCTGTATTCATCATTGTGCTTTTACAAAAATGTCCAAAGCCCTGAAACATGCATTTCATCGCAATACAAACATAAAGCATGCCCAAGCTACTTTTCCATAGAGTTTCTGTCATCAGCCCCTGGAATTGGACATTCTCTGTTAAGAAGAATTTTGTCCCTGCACATCCTCCTTTCCAGACCCTAACCGGCTCTCCTGGCCTGCAGTGACAGTGTTGGAGCACCCGAGCATTCACCCTGCTAGTCTGGGACATAGGATGCAGTCACTCGTGCCACTTTTTATATATTTCCTATCCCTGTTAGTGAATGCAGTAGTGAACTTAGCCAAGGAGTTTAAATGTAAAAAACGTTAAGTTTTGGCTCTTCTTCTACAATGTGAGCAAATACCTTTTCTTCACCTTTCCCTTGACCTTCCTGATGTCTCCTGTCATGGTATCTTCTCCTTCTTTTCTCCTGTCTGCTACTTCCTTCATCCAACATGGAGGGCAGAAGCTATTAGAGTCACTGAGAAAGGACACTGATCTTTGGAAGAAAACATTGACTCTTAGCTCTACCCAGTGGAGTTTCTCAGGTGTATTCTGAAGCTTATTTAGGCTTCTCTTTGTCTCCAGTGACTAGTTTATTTAATTACGCTCTGATAAAAGGAGAAATGAGTCTAAAGAAGGAACCTAAATTTAACTACAAGAGAAAGCAGGTGATGTAAGTTCTTGATATAAGTTCTCAAACAGCCACCTGGACCTGAGTAACTCCTTAAGTAATTCCCTGATATAGCAGTGGAAGGCTCTGCCTAGAGACAGTGTAATAAATTGCCGGAGCACGTTATTCCCTGAGGACCCAGCAGGCGAGTGCATTGAAAGCTTCCTTGGAAAAGAAAAAAAAAAAAAAGAAGGAAAAAAAAAAAAGGTACAAAAAAG
This sequence comes from Myiozetetes cayanensis, assembly GCF_022539395.1. Taxonomy (NCBI): domain Eukaryota; kingdom Metazoa; phylum Chordata; class Aves; order Passeriformes; family Tyrannidae; genus Myiozetetes; species Myiozetetes cayanensis. The sequence goes on along the minus strand of NW_026086604.1, from coordinate 57,934,972 downwards.
CACAAAGGTTCAGCTGCTGTCCTTGTGCTTCTGTTTCCTTATCGCTTCCCCCAGCACAATATACTCAGACCAGATGATTCCGAAATGGGAACTGGCACCCTCTGCACCCTTTGTCACACATCCCTGGGATGTCAGCACAATCCTCCAGCCTGGCAATGGCTTCCAGAGCCATCAAGAGAAAGGCACCACTTACTCCTCCAAAATGGAGGGGACATCCTGATCTGACAACAGTCAAGGCCCCAGAGGGCTCCACAGATTTCCTTTGGTCTGTGCATCCAGGGACAATCAGAGAGTGGCGATGGGGTCTGTGGGAGAGAGCTCCTTGGAGGGTTTAGAGGGTCTGGGCCAGGAGGAGATTAAGATTAAATTTTTAAAAGGTGGTTGCATCCTCCAGCATGGAACAACATTCCTGTCAGGATTCAGCAGGCAAGCCTCTTCAGCTTGGTGTGGTATGTGAGGGGAGACAGAGGTGATGCTGTGGGGCTGAGGGCAGCCGTTCCCCAGCCTCCAGTGTCCAATGCGAGGCTGGAAATTAAGCAGAGGTGGGTTAGGAGGCCTCTGGGCCCCACAGAGCCCCAGTTCACACCATTGGTACAAGTGTAGGAGTTGAAGACGGGGTCAGGAGGTGAGGGAAAGTTCAACCCCTGGTTGAGCGATGGCCCTGCCTGCGTGGGAGGGGGACGTCCTTGGCTCCTGAGAAGAGTCACTGGAGGTTCATCCCACCGGGGAGGAATTCTTCCCAGCAGTAGCCATCCTGCTGATGAATCACCCCACGGATAGGGCTGCCGGTCAGTGCGCCCTCCCCTCACGCAGCTGTGCTCCAGCCCCCCGACAGATGTGTGCCGCCACCCACCACAGCCATGACGGGCGCCCAAGACGAATGACCCCTCAAGAAGGAGCAGGGGGACGGCATGGGGGGAGCCCAGGGCAACAGGGTTTGTTTGCTGCTTCATTCAAATGAGCTCACCCGGTAGGAAGAGGTGGGGTTGCAGTTATGTGGCTTCCTTGTGAAATCCTAGCAAAGTATGCACACTCCTCGCTCCACCTGTTGCTGGAGAGAGAGCTGTGCACGACCAAGGATTTTCTGGAGGGTTATCAATTTGGTTGATTGTAAAACAGATGAAGTTTCATTCAGACAGACCTGGATCACAAAGCGCTGAGTATCTGCCACGACCCCTGAATTCAGGGAGCTTGGGATCATGCTCCAGGTGTGGGAAGACTGGACTGCCCAGCTATGACCATGGGTATCCCATAAATGATGACACCTTTCAAGCTTTTGTGTGGAGCGGGCAAAATACATCACTGAAACTTGAGCACTGGTTTTGCAGCAGATTTTAGCAGCAACAAGAGTTTTCTGTTTAAAGGGGCTTCAGAACAAATACTTTGAAAATTTTAAAATATATATATTTTATTATATGTTTTTATAAAAAAAGTAGTAAGAAATGGAAGTAATTATTTTATCTTCCAGTTGAACCATGGTGGATCAAAGCAAGAAAGTGTGTATCTCAAAACTGACACATCCCTAAAAATTTCATGATTGTTGCTATTTGATGTGACACGTCACAGAATTTTATGTCAAGCTGAAGAAAATGTGACAACTTATATGTAGTATTTTCAGAAACAGAGTTTAAGTGCAGTATTGAGAAGTGTATCTGCAGGGTTTTTTAAAAACTCTGCTTGTTCCCAGTCATAAGAAAAGCAACTCCATATGCTTTAAACTTCTGCACCCCATTAATTAAAGTCAGAGCATAAAAGTAATACTAAAAATAATTGGCTGGATTAGAAAAGGCTGTGGGTGAGCTGAGAAGTTACCATTGCACAAATATTAATAAATCACTTTTCCTGTAATTAGCAGAAAAAAAGAAGAGTGCAATGTGGTAAGCTAGCAGCCGTTTTGCAAAAGCATGTTGGCTAGAACCTGTCATCCCTCTTCCTTTCCCTTTCCACACATACATCCTTTCAAACCAAGATACAGCTGCTGATGCCATTTGTAAGAGAGAGACCAGCAAGGGAAAAACAGGATTTTCAAAAGGTTGATAGAAAATGAGGAAAGAAGCCAGATGACCAAGACTGTTAATAGGTGATTAATATTATGCTATTGTTACCAGAAATGGAACAGTTCAGCCTCACAGTCTGTCCCAGCTATTGAAAGGTACAATTTTATAACAATGTTAGGCAGTGCAGGAGAGTGCTAAGGACCGTTCATTCTTTCCTCGGCACTTTCCTAGATGCAGCTCATGTGGAAAGAAAGAATCATAAAGAGCTCTAAGCCTTCCTCTAATGTAAGGAGAAATCCAACATTTGCAGGCTTCCAAAATAAAGTCAATAAATAAGAGCAATGTTTTGTAAAACAAAAATAATGTTCTCATTTAAGAGCATCAGTAAGAACACTATCTAATTGTTTTCTTACGGCAAGCAAGTAAATAGCTATATAGTTTTCTTGCTTGAGCACACACAAATAATCCAAGGTGCAAAACAGTCACAGCCTCCCTGATTCAACAGATTTCCCAGAGGTAGATTCTGATGTGCTGTTCTCCTGGATGGTTTATACACTTCCCCTTGGTTTACGATCATTCTGCTTCCTGGGAATCTCTATTTTACGCTCAGGAGCTCACCTTCCTGTTTCCAGCAACATCTCCTGCCTCTAGATTGCCCCTTGTCTCTTTTGTAAATGCCTGAGGTTCTCATCAGCTTTTCTAAACAACCTCTGCTGTTCTATTTTACTATCAGAAAGAACCCTAAAAGACAAATTTTCCTTCAAGTGGATGTTAACTGTTACATTCCATGTAAAAAAAAAATGTTCCAAGTTGTTTTCCACAAAAACCCCCAAACAATCAAAGACAAAACAACCCCCCTCAACAAAAAGCAAAATAAAACAAGAAAAAGAAAGAGGAAAGAGCACTTTGAAACACTCTAGCATTTAAAATTTCATATTCTAGATATCGCCTGACGTTTTTGGCTCCTAAATCACAATATTATGAAATATTGCCACTTTATATTTCTGCCCTTTGGCACACACAAGTTCCATTGACTTCAAAGGGAGATATACCTGCACAAAAGTGACATGTAAAGTCTCCTCAATACTTTAATCTTCCAAGAATTTAGTATTTATTACTGTCTCAAAATAAAAGCCTTTTTTTCTTAAAAATAATTTAAGAATATTGACCATGTCTCTAGCAAAGCATTTAGGAACATGGTAAAGTTTAGGCAAATTAATAGTTATATTCACATGCATAACATAAATTCACATTTATGTCAGTAGCACTGCTTACATGTTTGACACGAGGCATGTGTTAACCACTTACCAAACCAGGACCACAGGAGAGAAATTCCTTCATCAAAGAAACCAGATCACAGGAAGTATAACAAATCTCTCTTCACCCTCACATCCCAAAAGCCTGGGGCAATAATTGCTGGCATTCTGGGTAAGTTGGGTTTGTGCACTACAGTCATTGGAGACAAACTTGAGCCTACTCTGGCCTCTTTCCATGGAGGAGGAATGAGGGGTTACATGGATGATGTCCACCATGGGCTGGGCCTGCAGCTGTACCGTGCTGTGCTGATCCGCAGAGAGAACCTGAGGCAATGCCACAGCTCATCTACCACTATATTTGCATGGCCAAAGGTCAACCCAGTTTACAACAACATCAGTGGCAAAAATTCCATAAACTTGAACTACTGTTCTTTGGGTAACAGGTTTTACTTGGAGTAGCCCCTTACTTTCACATTTGTCTTTACAGCACTCATTACACTCTGGATATCCAATAGCTGCCACAATTATTATTCTTGTTTCCTCTACAGTTTTTACTGGCATCACCAAACAATGAGAACCATATAAATACTGATACGTATTTATATCTGATTCAAGAAAAGAGGGTGAGATTTTGGGACTGGGAAGTTTTCCTATCCACAGAACATTTTTGTGCAGCAGAGAAAGAACAAAGGGAAATGATGCTGTTTATTTTGATGGTTCTGAGAAGCTAACATTCACCCTGCTCATCCCAGGAGCAAACAGCTGGCAAACAGCTGACAACATAGATATCAGTCAACTCCCACGTAACTAACAATATAATACAAAAAAAATAGGTAATAATGATATGACATGACAGGATGCATCTTTGATTTTGTGTGCTAAAAAAAAATAAAATCTTACAGTATATGGAAAACATTCCAAGAAGTCTTCCTTTCTCTTTTTTGCCTCTTATTTTCCTACTTTCATAACATGGTTGCATATTTGTGATTTTTCTGTAAATTATGGTTTCTATTTGAAACATTTTTCTTTAATGTCCATATTCCCAAAAAGTCATTTTACTATTTATGTGGTCAAATCCCTCCTAATGTGATTTGATGGCACATAAATAGTAATATGACTTTTTATGTTGTCTATTGCTTATGTAGAGTTTTCAGAAACCCTATATTATAGCCTTGTATTAAACCCTGATAATTTTCAGGGGTCATCACTATAATATATGGCTGGAAGACTGCTATTGTGATGCTGTTGTCAGCCAAAAACCTTGCCTTCAAATGTGTGCCTCAACCATAGTATAACATAAATCAAAATATGTGTCTGCCTAGCCATATATCCATTCTGTGACTTTAAATATTTTAATAATCACGGGTGCAGGACAGGACACAGGGACTTTCTATCACCAATGTTGGAAACAAGTAAACATAAAATAAATAAATAATTATACAGTCTGCATGTTATAATCCTATAGGAGAAACGAGCATCCCTGTACATTTTTTAAAAAGGGTGTAAGTCTACTTTGCATGGTAAACCCCTGCTACTGTATATAACTCTATCTCAGCTTCTAATTGATTGACCCCTGAACAAAGCACTTGGCAACCCTTTTACTCCTTCACACACACTCACCTGTGCCCCACACTCCTTCCCCCCCAGAATACAAGCATTTCTGCATTAGTTTATGATCACCTCCCTGGAATGATTAAGATGGCTGATGCCAGGTGACAGGTGATGCCAAGTGAACATATTTGGATGGAGGTGTTGGTTTTAAGGGTCACCATCCATAGGGGTGCACAGATCTGGTATTTTGATTCAGAATCCCATTCTGGTTCAAAGGCAAACACTAATCCTATCCATACTCAATGTTTTCCAGTAGGAGACTTTAAGACTTTCTGACTTTCCATCTCCATTTTGCATTGCCAAATCTCCCAGCAGCTCAGTTTACGAAAACCAGCCAGTTCTAACCACCTCCTGATCTATAGGTCTATATTCATTTTTTTTCAGATAAAAAAATGGATATCACAATGTTGCCATTTCCCACTTGTATCAAGTGCAGGAATAAGGGGGTAAATGCAAACCATGCACGTGCAACTCGGTGCTGCGTGTGGACATCTCTTGCTCACAGGTACAAACAGACCAGGGCTCTGTTTTGCTCTGTGAATGCTGTACGAGTCCTAAGGTGCTTTTGAAAAAAAATCACCATCCACTGCCGTAACAGCCCTCCTTCTGCAACGTAATTGCAGAAGATATGGAATAATCCAGAGGACAGTGGCCTCCATTCCAGCAGTAGTTAAGTTTTTATGATGTTGCTTGTGTCTATGGCCAAGTTCTGCAAAGCTCTATTAAGTGTGCATCCTCTTCACACCACTAATTCTATCAAATCTGATCAAGCTAACTGTGGGAGTTAGGAGTACAAACACAGGATCAGGACTTGAGCGTGTGAAATCCTTAGAGATGAAAGTGCAACATAGTTCGAAAATAGTATTTCTATTAATAATGAATGTTCTCAATTTATACCAGATTTTGTAATGTTTCTGGGTACGCAGTGTTCTGTTGTTGTCCCAGATGCTCTCCTTTCTGACTGATTTGGTTCCCTTTCACAAATGAGCACCCCCTATTCACCCTGGGGAAGACGCTTAAGGGGAAAAGGCAGTTAAAATTGCAAAACCAGGGAATTGACTGTAATAAAGTGCAGGGAAATTCCATGCAAATGTGGCCCTTAATTTCTTAGGCTCTGCAACTTATCAGTACCTTTCAACAGGGCTAATGTCAGGTACTGTACAGCATTCCTTATTTTCAGAAAGCTGTTTCCTAAGGTCCAGATGATGTTATAAGTGGTATAACATGACTCAAAGTAGTTTTGCCAGATGTGATATCCCCTGTTGCAGACTCAAATAGACTGAGAATGAGGAATGCATGCTCCATTAATTTCCATTGGAGTGAAGAATGCATTACTCCTTTGCCATTCCCATACGAAGAAAACTTCACATAGTCACAGCTTTATTTTCTTTATTCAGGAAGCGATATATTCCAGCATTCTCCTGTATTTGCTTTTTGAAGATGTTCACTGACTTTTTCCTTTGTCACTTCTGCAACACATATGCACAGTCCTGTCTACACACACCGACACAAATTATGTCCTCAAGGGAATATCTACAATGACCTGTTACTTTGAGTATTTCATAGCTGGTTTTCTCCTTGCAGTGATTAAACCCACAAATTTAGTTAATGTACAGAGCAGATTTCATGCATAAATCTAGCCCCCATAATTGCTTTTAAAATGCTGGAACCACTTTCAGATGCTGTCATCCATTTCTTAGGTGGTGGCCTCCTTCTTTCGTGCGTTCAGTAAATCAAAATTTACATGACTGTGTCCCACCAGACATTTGTGCAAGGTAGATCAGTTCTATGTGTGGTCTTTTTAAACAGCATTTTTGGCAGATTTGGAAAAAAAGACCCATATATAAATAATAAGAAATTACTAGGAAAGCTCCTAAAGGATGGTAACTACCGAACAGTCTCAGGCATGTTTAACAGAGGGAGAAACTCATGACATGTCTCTCTCACATTGTTATACTGGTCATTACAAATCGTTCATCTCACACCACCATTCTGAAGTGTTACTTTATTATTAAAAGTGTCAGTAACTTGGCCTTTTCTGAATTAACTCCTCTTCACCTCTAAATGACAAGAAAAAGGGATATGTATCTTTTTAGCCAGTCAGCAGAACTGCACTAAATCACAATTTGCTAATCCCCATGCTCCACTACTTGCACACGGAAAACGGTGTTCTTTCATGGTAAAGCTTAAAACTGCACTGATGTTATTGCAATAGATCCCTGTTCCTACAATTTCACTGCAATTATAAATATTTTTTAAAGTTTTTGTGCATAGGTAAAACCAAATTCCTGACACTAAGGAAAAAAAAAAAAAAAAGGTAGCAAGTACAGTCTGTTTTCTGTTGTCATAATTTCTAAAAGTTTCTTTGCTTGACAGTTTGGAAATTCAGCAATTTCCCCTGGATTCCCTAATCCTTGCTATGACTGGGGGAAGTTTGCACCATATTTTTGCCAGACTTTGTCAGAGATGTTATTAATTTTCAATATTCAGTGACTGAATCTTTGTTTAAGTGAATTTGAAACATATCTAGTGTTTCTCACAAGAAGAATATCATGTGCAGCTAGAGAGGTTAACTCTCAGTTCATCTCAGGTACTCACTTCCATCATAAAAAAGTATTAGCAGAAAGCTGGAAACCTAGACCAGATCTTCAGCTGATGTAAGCTGATATACTTCCACTGATTTCATAAACTATGGTGGGTTATTTCAGAGGAAGATCTGTCACAATTCATCACTGCTTTGAAAATTGTATGGGGTGATAATCACAGAGAATATTGCTACACGTCTGACATATTGCACCAATATTGCTCAAATGTGTGTTGTTTTTTCTTGTGTAGCAAGTCTCGCTTTGCAATGCATGAACAATACTAAAATTAGCATGATGCTAGTAATTTCCTGATTGTTAAACTAATCTCATAGTCTGAAATCTGAGAGTGGCAGAAGCAGGGAAAAAGCTTTCAGGTTCACAAAAGAAGAATTAAAAAAAAACAACCACAAAAAAATTCCCAAACAAAAATGTGCATAAAATATAATGAAACTTTTCTAAAGCACAGATACAGAGCTGAGCTCAGCTTCATGAAGATTTTCTTAGTGACTTACAAAACCACCGAAGTGTTACCAGCATAACCAAGGTTGCAATTATCCCTGCCAAAACCACTATAGTCAGTGGGGCAGCAGAAGGTGGCCATGCTCACCACCATGAAGCACCCATGCCCTAAGACTCAAGAGGCAAGGCTGCTCTTCAGGCTCCTTTCTCATGAGCACAACCCAGCAGCTCCCCAGGGCTTCCCAGCATTTCAGGTGTGTTTGGAATGTAGTGAGTAGTCTGGATGCCCAGCCCAAACATGTAACAGGTTGTAATGAAATCTTCCTTGCAGGATTTCTCAACAAGCTTAAGGGAAGAAGGAGTGCGGAAGTCTACCTAATGAAAATTGTTCTTTGGAATTCTTCAGTGTCCTCTCTACCGCAGTGGTAGCTCTTCCTACTGCTGCCTGTGCTTTCCTTCTCATTTGGCTTCTGCTCCAGTCCATTCTCAGGCAGGGACATTAGGACATGTTTATTATTGAAAACATGAGTTTATGTTGTCAACATCTTCCTTTACCTTCAGTGGCGTCAGCACCTCTTCTGCCCTTTCCTGTTCTGATCATGATCAGTGGCTGAATCATGATCATGGCTTGGTGCCCTTCTTCCTGAACTGTCTCATGAGCATTTTGCTCATTATCTAAATTCTTCTTGTTCTTATTTGCTGCTGTTGATTCCCCACCCAATGCCAACTTTGCCAATGCCACAACACTCACTGACATCTCATTTGAAAGTTTGCCTTGCCACACGTACACCTGCACAGCAGGGGGAAGGATTGAAATCACAGCACAGCTGTGGTCATCCACATTAGCCTTGGGTGGCTGAAAATTGGCAGTGAAGCTGCCACTGATATTGGCAGTGAAGCTGCAGTTCAAACCTCCCATTAGTTTGCCTATGAAAACCACACAGGACCCTTTGCTGTTATGCTTTCCTTGGTGGTAGACATTTTTATCATCTAGAAGGCAATAACATGCACGCACTAACTCACATAGAGCTTGCACCCTCAAGTTTCTAACTACATATATCTAAAGAGGAAGGATAGAGATCCAGGGGCAGGGGAGATGTTCCTTGCTCCATCACAGGTTTGACTTACAAACACTTGGAAGTTACATAGCTCCTCAGATTCTTGTTTATAAAATGATGTGGGGTTGGGCACTTGACAGACTATCTCTGTGTAAGTCAACTGCAGTGGCATGTGCAGACTGCTAAGCTGGCCCTGAGCAGCTGAGTTAACGTGTCATGGTTGCAAAAAATACTCCATGGGAAGTGGCTCCAATCAGGCCAGTGCTGAGTGGTGCTACTCAGCTTGGGAGGATGTTGATAATTTTCCTCTTGAATCTGCTAGTTAGATGCCACAGTATCTATGCTGCAGAGTGCAGAACTGAAGGCTGAGAGGCACTTGCAAATTCTGGTTACACAGATCAATAAAGAGCAGAGATTGTTACTTGCTTTCCACCATCTTAACTCCTAAGCCCTCCTTTTACTACACACTGTTTGACTTTACAGTTTTATGAACTGCATTGAGCTGAATGAAGAGTTCAAAGCAGATGGGCTAATTTACCTCTTTCTGCTCACAGTCACTCTATGGATGGACTGTGGTTTCTTCCCCTTTACCAATTATCTGAGTTGATCTGAGAGAGAGTTTTTCATAAAACAGTTAATCAGGATTATTCAAAAATATAAACCAAATTACTTAGATAATACTGGCCACATGAGAAACATGATCTTTTCCTCTCTCATCTGATTGGGTATACCCAGACATATCTCCACAGCAAATATTTATATCTACACCATTAACATTCTACTCAGCCTATTAGAGTTTTGGTGCTCCACTCTATTTGTAGCTCTAATAATTTAAAAAAGCTCTTTTAAAAAATTATTTCAAAATATATATATATCTATAATAAATAACACAGATAGATTACCATCAATCTGGACACTCAAAAATTATTGCAAAGCATGATAGTTTCTACCTTCCCTTCAAATGATTTCTAATGTGGTAGTATAATCCTTCCTTCTCCATTTATTATCCTATTTATAATCTTCTACTAACCTTTATGTTACCATTTGTTCCTAGTGCTTACTCAAATAGGGAACCTGAACTTAAATCCTTCCCTGGGGTCCAGCAAAGATTTAGGTGGCACTGACTGCTGCTCTGCCCTTCCTCGCATGGCAGACCAAAAAGTATGTGGATTTATTCTTGCCCACAAAGATTCCTTCCCATTCAAAGATATTCAAAGTGCCACAGGCACATAAAAGGTATTCCTTTGGCTGTATGGGCCCATAAACACTTCACTGGGAGCAGAACCTTGTTTTCTCAATGGGCCTATGTGGATAAAATTGAATACTATGGAGGGAAGTAAAATCAGGTTATAAAAACGTATCCACCCATCACTTCATATAGCATACATGCCACAGCCTGATCCTGTCTTGCGCCACTCTGCATCCAGAGTAGTTCCATTAAGGCCATCATATTTTGTGCTTGCCCCATGGCATTAGGAGGCAGAACCTGCCTGTGTGCAGCCACATCATATCATTTCTAAGCAGTGGAAATCTTAACATGGATTTTCCAATCCCAGCTACGTAAGACCTACTTACCTTACACATGCTCTCTCAGACATGCAAACCCTAATGTAATTAGGCAGATGCTTTCCTTCACCCAGGTGATCTGTAAGTATTGACGCACATGTTTTCTGGTCTCACAGCCCTCCCCACCCCCCATTTCATTTCTGCTCCATACTTCTGGATCACAGCCTGTGAGCTATTTCAGTGGTGAGCCAGAACAGGCTGCATAGAACTGCTCCCACAGATGATGACATGATATGAGATACAAGATGTGATGACACCGGTATCTGTATCAGTATATATGGCCTTTATGGCTGGCACAAAGAAAACATGGAAAAATCTTGCCTATGAAGAAAATTTTTTCCTCTCTGGGTTTTGAGGTTATGGTGCCTACTCTGAGAACTTGTTGAACCCAAGGTAAAGAGCTTCAATTAAACTTTGCACTGTGACCAGACCTCAGATCACCATGCATGCTGCTACAATCCCAGCTGCACTATGTCACAACCAGGCAGAAATTAAGCACAGGACTAGTGGAGGGGTGGGAGAGGGGACGATGCTTTCTGCTTCACCTACTGAAAGTCGTGTATCCTGTGCACTGCACTGCACATCATCCTCAGCTCTCCCCGTCTTGCCTGTTGCTACCAACTCCCATCCCAAGACTGCTGCCAACGAGAGCTGCTAGAGGAGTGAAGTACCTAAGTACCCAACACACCTGTGAACAGCAGCAGTGAATCCAGTCTCAGCCACAAGCTGTGGCAGACACCAGCTGGCAGCAATGTGCTTTTTATCACCAGGATAGATGGAGCAGGTCTGAAGCAGTGCCCTTGCCCAGCCAAAGCCCTGAGAAGCATATCTTGCTCCTAACAGGTAGAGAACTCAGCAGCCCAGCACATCTCCAGCAGCAAAAGTCAGTGCTGAAAGCAGACAAGTTCCATCATTCTCCTGAAGGCACAATGAGTGGGGCAAAGGAAGGGAGAGGTTTTACAAGGGGGAAAGGGAAAAAAGGAACTAAGGAGTATGTGCACCCACATGTGAAGCTCTGACAAACAGTCGTGTGATTTATCATCATACTCCCACTTGTAACTCTAACCTAACAGTGTGTCATCTTTACTTTTTGTGTTATTTATTTACAAGTGCATTTTCAGTATCAACCCTTTCATTCATTAATCCTAATGTGGCCTTTTTCAATGTCTACTTACCATTTTAAATACTTACTATAATTTACAGGGCTTTCTTGAACACATCCAAGGTATATTATATGGGGCTAGCTTAATGGAAAGTCTTGTACACCAAAGCAGGAAAAAAGCACATTTAATTTATGATGGCTTTGAATTTTGCTCATAATTTACTTCTGGAGAACAATTCATATAAAGCCACACCAATGAGAATTTTCACTGGCAGTGTAGAAGGAAAAAACCAATAAATGCTGATCTTATTATTCATTTTTATTTTGAAAGCTTTCCCATGTTGCATTCTGGGATTATGTAAAGTACTTATAACTTGGCAATGTAATTTTTGCATCTCAGTATGAAAGAAATGCAGTGTAATGGCATGTGGGCCATAGCAAGACCTTGTTTCAGGTGTGGTCTAAGAGTAGTATCTAAAGCTTTTTGATATTAAGAGTCATAAGGTTTCAGTTGGATGCATCCTTCACCACACCAGCGTTTGACAGGAGCTGAAGTTGCTCAGCACAAACACTCAAGCCTAGAACTTTCAGCAGTCCTACACAAAGAAAGGGCTATTTCAGCCTACTCCTTCCTTCTGTTGATTCATTAGCAAAGAGGGGTGATCATCAGTTTCTGTCCCACAATATCAATTCCAGTGCAACCCCATGAAATACTAAAACAGATGGGGCTGATGATGTCATGAACAAAATAAGGAATATTGCATGGATTTGATTTTTTTAAATTAAGATTTTTTGAAAACCATCCCATTTTGGGCAGATGTCCCACTTTAACCACAGAGAAGTGGGACCCTGAGAAGCCTTTCCTACTCAAGCACCACAATGAAACAAATTGAAGATGGGGAAAATTTAGTCACTGGATGCACGCAAGAAGTTGAGCAGCAGCACAGGCAACTCTGTGGGAGTGCTGCAGGGGTTCACCTGCACGGAGCAGTCATGGTACCCCTCCCCACAGCTCAACTTCCAGCCCTGGATGCGCTGGCTCCGGTTTGCACTGGCAGAGAGCTGGCATGCCTCAGCCTGCAGAAAATGAGGATGGGGATAAAATGTACAGCCGTAATTCTTTGTCACTTCGCAGAGGAAGTGTGCTGGTTTCAGGCAGAGAATGCAGCCAGGTTGCTGTCAGTGGATAAAGCGGCTCACTTGCCTGCATCTGCCTGTCATGTAGCGGGCAAGAGCTCCCCGCTCCCTCCTGCACTTTGTTTGATCCCCAGCATCTTCTGCTCCCTCACCCTCTCCATCTACCCTTTCCCCATCCTCCTAGCAGGATATTCATGAGGTGAGAGGACAGCCTGTAGAGAGACCAGAAGAAGGCAGGTATGTTCTGCTGTAAGCGTTTCTTGGGTTTCTGCCACTGTGCTTCTGATCCTGAAGCCTGACAGGCAGAGAAATCTGGCCAGCACAATCCCATGGTCTAATATTTTCCATGTAGAGGTGGAGCTATGGCTGGTGAAACGTTTTTGTAAGTCACCGAAAAAAAGCAAAGCCCCTTCCGTCCTTCCATTTCTGGCTGCACGAAGACCGTCTGTTTCTTGTGTGCACAGACCTTAACATTTTGCCTTTGAAAAAGACAATTTCTGGTCACCATTTGCAGGGGACACAGGAAATTGCTTTTGGAAAGGCATACTGGAGGGCTCAGCCAGGACACAGCTCCTGCAGGAAAATGTGGTCCTGCAGGCCTTCCTCAGCACCATTGTAAACCTGCCACAGTAGTAAAGGGACCCCTAGAAAACCTATGCACCGTGGATGCCTTTTATGGTAGTACCTTGAATCCAAATCATAAAAGCTAGGAAATATGAATATCATTAGTAGTAAAGAATTAGTAAAATAAATACCCTCTTCTAATTTTGTCAGAAGACTGCTCGCCTCACTGAGAAAAGATCTGGCCTGAGCAGAATGTGTGATATCAGGGCTAAACAAGTTAATTTGATTTTAAACTTTCCCGTGAGTCCTAACATTTTCTCTCTCACTGTGTGTTATGACACAGGGCCACTGCGGTTTGTAAGGGATTTTAAAGATTGAATGTGAAAGATCCTGCAAAGCAAAAAAGATTACTATTTGTTGTTAATTTAAATAATATCATGAATGCGCAGAATGTCTTGCTTCAATCTTCTTTTTTTTAATGACCACTTGTTTGCAGTCATAGTTTTGTGCCTGCAATTAATTGTGCCTGCTATAGAATCTGTGGGTTGCACTTAATTGTGCCTTTGGCTGATAGCAGTTTGACATCTGGCTCTGTGGTTATTCTTGCAGATATGAAGGCTCTTTTAAATACTTGCTCATTTGTCATTAAGTTAGTCTAAACAATTTCAGGAACTCAGAACAGATGTATTAAAGAATTTGGAAGATAAACATTGCTCCAGTATTGACACTTCACCAAGAGAAATCTCTGGACATTCATTTTTGGCTTTGCCACAAGCCATGAGCAATATACAGCTTACACTGTGTTGCTTCAGACCAGGAATTGCTGGGACCTCCACTACAATCATGGATGTGATTTCCACATGTAGAGGCAAAGCCAGGTTACATCTAATGACAGTGAGCACACAGTAGAGTATATAATAAGAGCTTGTACCTTGCCTTACAGCAAAGTTTCTGTTGCTCACACCCAAGCCCAGGCTGTCTCAGCATCAATGTTTCTGCAGTGACAATTAGTTAAATGAAGATCAACTTTGTGAACCTCTAATCTTCCAACTTCACAACACTTATTGTAATCTAGGCACAAAATCCCCATGTGGTCTTTGCTTGTTTCTGCAAGGGAGAAACAAAGTGGATCAACCATATGAAGTCTGCACTACCTGCCTGTGGAGTGTCTGGTCCACTACAGCACACTGAGCAACTGGGAGAAAGGTAAAGTCCAGCTTCTCACCTGAACATAATCACTCCTCACCCAGATGTTCATGGAAACAAGTGACATCGCTGCCATAGCTCCTTTTGCAGTATGAGTATGGGAAGGTCACCATGGCCTTCCTCCAGAACTGGAGGAATGTAAGGTTGAACCTGTAAATGCTTTGAGATGCTCTGGTGGGAAATAATCCTATTCTTTGTGTGAAGTTTTAGCAAGACATTTTTTCTCGAAAAATAGGCAGTCTTCCCTAACCTATCTAAACTTCACTCCTTACTCAGATGTACCTTAGAAGAATGGAATGGTGGTTTCACATACAGAACTGAAACAAAATGCAGAAGACAGCCAAGATTAGACAACTGCCTTCACCTCCCTGTGCATCTGTAGTCCTATTACCTTCTTTGTCATTTTAAAGCCTATTCTGGAGCACCTGTGATGGCTTAGAAAGTGTTCAGCACTCTAATGCATTAGAGGTTGAGTTAGGTCCAACCAGAGCTGACTGAAAATTAACACAAAGAAGAAAAAGGACTGAAATTGAGAAACAGGCTCTTGGTAACCTATTCAAGACTGAGAAGTCTTGGAAAAGTAAAAAAGAAATATGGAGAGGATATCAATGCAGAGCATAAGCAGCTTCAAGGGGGAAAACTAGTGGTGGGAAGATGTTCCCCAGGATTTTCAGGAGGCAGTCAAGAAGGATGCAGAGGGAGAGAGACACAGAACACAATATGTAGAGACAGGAAAGAAGTTGCTGTTTAACACAGGGTAAACTGAAAGGAGAGAAAGTGAGATCCGCTGTTCACCACCAATGAAGGAGAATAAATTCCTGGTGTGCAAAAGTGAAGACTGTTGCATACCCTAAAGAACAGGGCCTGGAGGCACAGGGGGGGCAATGCTGGGGTGAGGGGCATGGGCTGTTGTGTGGGTAACCAGACGTTTCACTCAAAGGATGATCAAGCCAGAGCCCTGCACCAGGAGGAGAGGGTGTTGAGGGCAAGTGGGGTGCCACTGGAGGAGCTGCTGCTTGCTGAGGGCACTGATGCTGATTACATGTCATGAAACATATTTCTCTGATAATTGAAACAAAATCTGGCAACACTGAACTGGAAATACAATGGAAGAAACATTAGTCTACTGCTGCAGCACTGGTAAGACTGGAGGGAGCTGACTAACAAAACCTATAGGGAGAGAAATTCTGTTGGTTTTTTTGTTGGGTTTTTTTTTGAGGTAAAGTGTGCATGAGGGATTAATATATCTGACTATTTGTTTCCCTTAACTTTGGTATAATACTCTCTATGTTGATCTAGTGAACAACAACAAAAAAATAAAGTTAAAATAAGGTTGAGTACAGCCATTCAGCTGTCAATCTAAAATCTTATTAGACATGTTTGTCCTCAAATTCAAGTAAAGCATTTTTTTGATTGATAGAAAATGACAGGTAGTAAAGTTATGCAATTATGCATGGAGGTGACATTTTTTCTCCAATAACACTTTAGGAATGTAAGAATTTTGTCATCCTCACTACCTGCCTTGTTGAGAAGATGTGATTTACACTCTTATCTTGGGGGAAGGGAAAAAGAATCGTTGCTACCTCGGTGAATGATCTGTGCATATTTTAAATTGGAATATACATCCTTTTTATAGTACTATAATACTATATCCAGACATCTTTTCTGAGTAGAGTTTCTTTGGGACTGGATGCATTTTTGAGCAGCAGCAGCGGGAAGCACTCGCAAGCAGGAGGCTGACACACTGTAGCAGGAAGAAGACCTGCCATAAAACCCATGTACTGGGTGATGCCCAGAGTCCAAACACAGCCTAAATTTTTCATTGATCTTTTTCCATCTCAGGGTGTAAGGATTGACTGAGCCTGTCTGGACATACATTGTTTTCTTCTATCTTCTGCTGCCTAGCACCTGACACCTGCAAATCAAATGCATTACAAGGACCACCGTGTTACAAAGTCTACAGTATTCAGCACTTACAAATGAAGAATTACTAAAATTAACAAAGCAGGTCTCAGAGTTCAATGCAAAATGTCAGTTCTCTCTCTGAGTGAAACTGTAATCTATGTACAATGAGACACAGAGGGGACAGCAACAACAACAACAAAAAAGACTATTATACTATTCCTAGCGCACAATTTAGAAAGCAGTCACCTGCATTCTTTGTCAGCATTGCCAACCACTGCTATGTATCCCAAGCAATACAACTTCTCATGCCCCAGTTCAGCTGCCCACACTGACACAGGATCTAGCACTTGTCAGGATAAGCTTGCCCAGAGTGTAGGGAACAACTGAGCTGAACTGGTCTGTGCATTTCTGGAGATGCACCAATGAAGAGATACCCTGCAGCCCTTCCCTTATCATTAGGGCACACTACTATTAAGGCAGCATTTCAACATGTAACAGGTAATATCTAGGGATGAGGCGGTTATGAAAACAAAGGAGATACTTGATACATTCTGTATTAGGAAATATTCCCATATTTGATTGTAATGTGTATCTTTAACTCAAAAAAGATCTGGCTACACAGATACCAGTATAAGTGATAAAAATAGATGTTAACTCCAAGCACATGGTTCTCACTCTCACTAGAAATCTAAGATTATACTTCTCTTCACAGTCCAGTTTTCTGATATTAATTTCAGTTTAAACAAACAGGACAGCTATCAGCCTTTTAACCTAAGTGGGTTGTTAGATTATGTAGATTACAGAAATACTTCAGCACCTTAGAACCAGCTAGAGTAGGACACATGGTGGAAGAATTTGAACCCAAATCAGTGATGTTCTTATTTCTCCCAATAGGAACTGAATAGTTTCCCTAAAAATGAGATTTCTTCAGCCCATGTCTAATTTCAGTTCTGAATTTATGGTTTTTCAAGCTTCTAGAGCATCATGGAAGAAAAAAAATAAGCATTTTCTCAGATTCCAATCTGAGAAAGGTTGGCTTAATACAGTTCCTTCATTAAACATGGCTCCAGCTTCCTGTATTTATCCTTTCATACTTTGTTGTCTTTTGATTCTGTCTTTATCATCATAGCCAAGTGCTGACAGCCGATGGACACAACAGCAGCAGACTGCCTTTTATTTTTATAAAGAAATAAACAACAGTAGTGATCAGCTAATGTAGTTCCTCACCCATTCAGTCACCCCTGGGAGTTCCCTTACTGGCTGATCTACTCATTAGTCGGGGTTAAGGTAACACTGCCAGACGAGTGCTTTGGGGAATGGAAACCACATGGGGCCAACTCGCTGGGAATGGTGGCCTCCCACCTCTGTACTGAGATAGAAGGAATTAAAGATGCAGAGGCTCACTAGATCATACTGCAAGATCCTTCCCTTCAGATGGAGATGTCTTTTATTCCGTCCTGTGTGACAACTCCAGAAGCAAGAACATTCTCCTTGTTTTCTGAAGCCCATTCTGTAATCAAAAAGGGAGAAATATGCAATCAAAATCCCTCAGAGCTAAGGAACGTTTCTTGATATCTGGTATAAATTCTCTTTTGATCTTCATCCCATCAAAACCTCTGGGGCCATCCTAAATCATCCTGTTCCCTGCTTGGTGTTTATGTCTTTCTGTTACTTATACACCATTAAAATGCACTCCTAATCAAAATATAATTCACTTAATCTTCTTTATAAATGAATCCCCTGAGACTCTTAATCGTTTGGATTACTCTTCTCTGGACTGTCTCCAATTTCTTGGCAGTGTTCTGAGATTGACATGTCCCAAACTGTACACAGTTCTTTTGATGCAGCCTCAACAGTGCTATAGAAAAGGAAACCGTTGCTGGAACTTGTCAGAGGGTCTCTTGAGGAAACTAAATGGCGTTGGCTTCATCTCTCTTTTCCATAAGAAAGCATAATGATTTGTCATCTTCAGAGTGAAGGATGTTCATTTTTACTTTTGAAATAACTTCCCATTTTGCTTTTTTGAATAATACTTTATGTTATTTGGACACATTCTGCATCCTGGCTGGAATGCTGTGGCCATCAATCTGAACAGTTGCATTGAGTTTTGCTGTTTTATTGTGGCTCACCTACATACTGAGGCTGTCACGTACAAGATTTACCATTCGTTACTTCATTATTTACTGTTTTCACTCATCATCGTTGCTTTAGCACAGACCATGTAGAAACCCAACCTACTACTCTGCATCTTGTCCTTCTTCACCCTATCGCACATCATCAAAAATGTTAAATAAAACTAGACCTAGCTCATATCCCTGTACAGCATCACTGTAGGCAGTGCTCAGTAACTTAACACCTCAATTTACCATCTTCATTATTTTATGGACCTTCAGGTTGCTCTTGGTTTACATGGCAATGCTGACATTCAAATCACTGTTTATTCTGTTGAATAAATTAATTTTTTTCTGTGGAATAAAACTGTTAATTGTGCTTATGGTTTGATTTCTATCTTAATAAATATGCCATTACTTTATCAGAAATAGAAACTCGACCAGTGAATGCTTAGTGCTCGGATTTTTTTTATTATTTTACTGTTTACCTTTCAAAGTTCAGTATTTTATTTCCTTTTTCCTTCAGTCCTCTGGTACCTTCCCATCACACTCTGCAACTTTCTGTAAGTAATTGCTAGTGTTTTTGTAAGTTCATTAGCTAATTCCCCTAACACTCTGAAATGCATGCACACCTGCTGATCTGTATATATATTCAGAAGTTTTAAGTATTCTCTTACCTGCTTTTCATCAATAGCTTTGACAAAGTCATTATTACTCCTTAATTATCCATTTCTTCTGCCCTTATTTTTCTTGTTTAACAGATTTTTATAGAGCATTACAGCAGTTTACCCATTTTAGAACCATCATCGATATAATCTTCCTCCTCATTTATTAATGAGTCTACTTTTTCCTCACATATTTTTTGTTCTCTAAATATATTTCATATGCTGTTCTTATTCTTTTGAACCTCCTTGGCTATTGCTGACCCATTCTTCTTCTTGCTGTCCTAATAAGACTTAATCAGAGGGGTTTTCTTCTTGATACCATTTTTTGATATGAGATTAGGGAGAGGTTTTATTTATTTATTTATTTGTTTGTTTACTTACTTACTTACTTACTTTATTCTCTGTTGCCAGTAGAGAGCTGTGGGTTTGTGGTTGGGTTTTTGTGGGTTTTTTCCTTTATTTTTCCCTTCATTTGTTACCATACTTACAAATTGCTGCTGTCTGGCTCTTAAACAGCTCTTAGACCTATGCTCCTCGTACCTGTCAGGTTGCCATCTGATGAAAATTCACATTCCTTCTTCCCCACCTTGCCTTGTTTATTTACTCACCTGTCATATACTTCCAGACTTCTCAATCAGGGCCCAACCTGTCTAGTCCTCTCAGTACAAAGCAGTAGGTGTCTGCTCACTGTTTGGGACCTTCAATGATAAAAAAACTGGAAAGAGCGTGGATATGATCCTGATCCTGCCTGCTTCCATTTTCTTTTCCTTTTCACTGGTAATATCAATAAGTTCTGGGCATCTTATCTTCTCCGTGCTATAAACAGCTACTCTAACAAGCCATAACTGGAGCGAGTTTTGGAGTTAGTTTTTTGTCCACTGACTGACACCTCCCCGAGGTCTCCCTGAGACACAAAGTTTTAAATGAGGCAGACATTTAGTTGAGAAGCTGAGGGACTAGGAATCAGATACTCTTCTTTCTCTAAAAGTTGAAGGTCACCTCTAACAATGACTTGGGCAATGCAGGAGAGCAAAAACAGCCAGGTGCACAAACAGCACATTGTAGATGTACATTGTGCATCACAAGGAGCTACTGATGCAAGAAGTTTTGCCTGAGAGAATTCATAAAAGACAACTTCCAAACAGGCAAAATAAATGAGGTTTTAAGGGAGAAAGCAGAAAATTTTGTACCAAAAATAAGAGAAGAGAGATGAGAACCAGAGCAGAAAAAGGAGGGACAATGACATGCAGTAAACAGTGAGAAGTTCAGAAAGAAGAATTTCATTCAGAAAGAAGAGAGAGAGCTGAGGATCACACAAAGAAGCAGGTTTGTCTGACTGTGAAGGATAATCAGGAAGCCTCTCTCCAGAGGTGATCTAGAAACTGGTAAACTGCATATCAGGGAGTATAGGGTAGGTTGGGGCTGGAAAGGAAAGTGAAGAATCTACTGCGTATCTTCAGCACCAAGAACACTGTCAGATCAAGGATGGTTTCATTAGGAAAGACACTTGAAGTGATATCTGTCAGATATCTCCAGCAGGAAAACACAAGTGCTCAGAGATTAATGAAGCTACTTAAAGAAGTCACCTGAACTGCAGAGTGGGCAGAACTGCAAAGTGAAAGAAAGAGAATGCAAGGAAAGTCTCCAGACTTAACTGAATGAGCAACCACCTCAAACTATACTATTTAGAATGAAGCCCGGACTCAAAGAAAGAGGAAAGGATCTGAACAGTAAAGAAAGCTATTTCCTAAAGCAGAAAATGCAGGCACAAAGTGAGACTCTCCCCAGAAGGAAAGTTTTCTGGAAAATTAAGCTGAGTAAAACCTTGCAAAGGTGATTAAAACAAATAGCAGTCATTTCCTCAGCTATCTAAATAAAAAGAGAACACTGAATAAGAAATGGAGCTGCTATAGAGGGAGAATATAGCAGACATTAAAGATAAACTACAAATGGCCCCAAACTAAATGAATACCTTTGCCTCAGGTTTTGATGAAAATGGCATGAGATCAAAGGGTAATCAGTGGAAAAGCAGGGGTAAAACCTCACCACATTCAATGTACAAGCAGAATTCATATAGTACAGTATTCACAGGTGAGAAAGGTGAATAGCCAGGGTTTTGAAGGCACTATTCCACTTGGAACAAACACTCTGATAACAAACATTCCTAATTTAGATATCAGGTCATGATTAATACCAAGTCTGTACCCTACTTCAATTCTCAGTCTCAGTTTCCTTTCCTGCATCCCTTCGAACCATCCGTTCAATTTCCCTTTCAGATTCCCCAGACTTTTTAACACAGACAGCACATATCTTTTCCCTGTTTCTGTTCCATAAACCCACTGATCACTTGAGGATTTCAGTGAACAGTTTTCCAACAGCATTCAGCATGGTGTGGTGGGAAACACTTCAAGTAAATTACTCAAGTCTTGAAAAATTATAATCACTGAAAAGCAGAATATTACAGAGGTTTAGGATGCTAATAATGTAGTAAAGTGAAGGATGGTCTAGTTTAGTGAATTATCTTTTCTGTCAGCAAACCACTCCAAGTCACAAAAATGCATAAAGGGAAACACTTTCAACACATTCCAGTACCTTACCTCCAGCTAAAGGCCTCCTTATAAGTCCAACTCTACCAATAGTGTGAAGGATGAGGTTCTGACAGAGTTAATAATAAGGAAGCTGTAAAGTATATACTGAGCTGACTAATTTGAGAGACACTGTACCCCCTTCCTTCTCCCCCAGAGAATTTAATTTTCATCTTCGTTATTGTTAACTATACTCTGTTAGCTACAAGCCAAAAGCAGAGTTTATTTTACATCATCTATATTCCTTCTTCTTTAGTGGTACTTAATGAGTTGAAGGGGCTGGAAACTTGTTCTCAGCAAAGCCAATATCCTATGAGATATAAATGACATTTCATCCTCATATGCAGATTTTTCTGTGCCTAAGTGAATTATTTACAAGGTACAGCTTGTGGGCTCCAACAATCAGCTGCCAGAGATTTACACCTACACTGAGTCCCTGCTCTCCTGCTGGGAAAATGTGAAGTTTTCCACCACCCTTTAAGATCTGAAGACTTAACAGAGAATAGCTCTCCCCAAAGCTGGCAATGCTTTTCTTGGGATGGTGGCTGACTAGACTTTGCTGAGGGAGAGAGAATAATGGTGAGCTGAGACACCAAGAGTGACTGCTTCAGTAGCTTAAAATAGTCTCCTTTTTTCCCCCTCTGCATGCAGCTGCAAATCAAAAGTATCATGGATCATTTAAATATTGTATTTCCAGTCCTGTATGCATAATGCCAAAGGTAGTCATAGCATTGTTTTTTCACTTTAATGAGGAAAAAACTCAGAGAAATTGGATGCTACTGTGATCAACAAAGTAACAGGGACGTGGATAAGGACAATAAGAGAATTATTAAGTCCCCTGCCAAAACCTACCTTCATATTTCAGGGAGGGGGAGAAAAAATTTTAAACCATATCAGATTTAAGATAAATTATTTAAAGTAAATTGGGAAGCATTTTGAAAGCTGTGTTGTCTTCCTGATTTTTTTCATGTAAGGACAGTATTGCAGAGAGCAAAGCATTGTTAAATGGGGTTGTAGTTACAAGAGCAATAACAATGTGGTACTGCATCACCAGCAGCCAAGTTGTTCTGGAGAGTGTGGGTACAGAGCACATGTAGCTCCTACCTGATGCCACAGGTGGGCTTTCTTTCTCCTTTATAATCTTCAAAGCTTCTCTCTAGCTTTCAATACTTCTCTAATGTTTAGAAAATTAATGATGTTTATACTAGGGTGGAAAAAAAAGAGCTGCATTGCAACTTAATCTCTCAAGAAAAGCAGTAAAAGCCATCTACACCACATATATAGGTAGCAAAACAATGTAAAAGAGTCATTTGGGGGGAACAATCCCTCCGTGGCAGGAAAATAGCTCAGAAGACATAATAACAATATTTTTCCTTTTTAGGTATCTCTGATCCTGGAATACACGATGTGATTCTCTCCTTCCTTCCATTTGAATCTCCTCTGACAAGAGATTATCTGCTGCTTTTTTTCATTTCTTTCTTATCCAGTTTATTTCTTATAATATTAGACTGGGTATAAAACTATTCAAGTATGTTTTTACCTAAAGACTAAATGTCAGGCTTCTGCCTCAGGTAGGTAGGTAGGTAGGTGGATAGATAGATAGATAGATAGATAGATAGATAGATAGATAGATAGATAGATAGATAGATAGATAGATAAAATGGTACTTCACTCATCTTAGGTCACATGTGGGAGAGTTTCATGTAGAGGCTAAACATTAAGCAATATTTTTCAGCAAAGTATTTTCACCCTTTATGGCTTTGGAACTTGATTCAGCTTGAAAGTTCAACACATACATACATTCTTAATTATATGTTACATAGTTCTATCAAGTCTAACACTCAATGTGCGTTGCTGAATTTGGGACCACAACTGAGGCACACTGTCTGTCTTTAAATATCTGTCTCCATCTACTGCTGCCTCTGTGAGACCCCCACAGTCTCACTAACATTCTTGGCCTCTGAGCAGGATGTGGGGAGCACAACCAAAATAATCACTTGTGTTCCAAAAGATAGCACGTGGCAGGAAAGCCCAGAATGGCTTTGAGAGAGAAATGTCCCCAGAAAGTAGCTAAAATTTTCCACATCATTCCCCTTGCTGATAAAAGGTTTTCAATTGTATTGAGAATCTTCCTCAGCATACTAGTAAATACCTTTTTTCCTTTAAACCAAAGAACAGTAAAATGGCAATTAATTTAAACTAGGTAAAATATATAATTACCTAGTCATAAAATGGACCATAAAAGTACTACATTGCTGAATCCATTTCATTAGTAGCATGTACATAAAAACTGTTTCAGTGTATAAAGATGTAAGTATTGTGCTTCATTGTTTTCAAATGACAATGGCTTGCTTTTCCTTGGTTTTGCAAACAGACCTCTCAGCAATGTCACTCCAACAGTTGTTTAGACTTCTTTTCCTTGTGTTATCCTCATTATCCTAACCTTCAGGCTTCAAACAGCTGAAAAGCATCAATGTAACTTAAGAATCCAAAACCAAATGCTGTAGGTCACATAAACCCGGACAGAATATTTATGATGCAGTTTTACCTAGACTAGCAGGTGAATTTTTATGTCCTTTTTTGCTTTGGTTTTAATCCTTAAATTTGGGGGTGTTGCAGACAAATTGGCAAGTTAAGGAGTAGTGTCAGTCCTGTAGAGCTGCCTTTGTAAATTTAATTTCCTTATTTGTTTGCTGTTCTAAATCTGAAAAGCTCACAAGTCTTTAAAGATAACACACATATTAACTATAAAGTATGTCCTACCAAAAAAAACCCAAAACAAAACACAAAAACGAAACCAAAAACCACCACAACAACAACAAAAAAACACCTTAGGAAATAAGGAAATTTTTCCTGGAGTTTTTAATCTCTGCTAAATCCAGTGTACCTCCTTTGCAATGTCACCTATTCCTGTGAAGCATAGCATTCTTCAGTGATCAAGAATACAAACTGGCATAAAGAACTTCTTCATTAGGACATCAAAACTGCAGGAATATTTTCAGTTGTTGCTATAACTTTTTCTTGGAAATGTTTTCACTTATTTTGTGACCACCTAAGGCTCTCTAAGGTATCCAGCAACACAGTTTGAGACATCTCTGTGATGTTCTGTACATCATATAGTCGCTAACAACCTGTCAAAGTCATCCTGACACCAAACTGAGAAGCTGATGGTTTTGGTAATGTATTAGCAGAGATGAAAAAAGATGGTCCTCATTATTGTAATAAAACCAACAGAGACACACTGAGAATCAATTACTGATTCTGTGACCTGTTGAACTAACCCTCAGTCAAGTGGGGAACTGCACAGAGCACCTTACATTATCAAATGATTTAGGATGGAGCGCTGTCTGAAGACTTGCAACAAGTCAAGACAAATACATTTCCTTAAATTGTAGCTTGCTTAATTACCTTGTTCCTGAGCACAAAGATCAAATTGAGCAACTTAAGGTGCTGAAGCACTATGCCAGCTGGACATGAAAAGGAAATAATTAACACACACAAGAACTAAGTTTAAGGATGAGACTCCTACTGACAACAGCAAGGAGATCCAAAGTTAAGGCAGACACTGTGTCCTTGACTGGATCCATGTGCCTACAATTTGCAGCACATATTGGACTGGGGAAGAGCACCATGTGTTGCAGCCATTTCAAGCAAGCAGATGGCTTTTTAAAGCGCTCGGTGTAGGAAAAGCAAAGCCCTTTCAAAGGCTGGCATTTCACTCTCATTATTTGTCACAGACTGTTCCACCTCTTGCCTTCACAATGCCCGAGTACCACCAAGAAAATTCCTTCTCATGGAAGGCATTGCAAAAGCATATGAAAAAGAGTTACATTCCCTGATACGATGAATTGACCAGTGAGACAGGAAATTAGTAGTGATATTTCATGCTTTGAAAGCAATGCCCAACATTAACTTATTTTAATTTTCAAAATCCCAGCCTTCAGAGAGAGAAAGCTGAAAGTCACGGAAAACCCTCTGTGGTGCCTATCTACACTTCTCAGGGCCTTCGTGCCCACGGCAGCATCTTTTTCCCTACTCTGAGCATCTCCCAAATGTAACATCTTTCTTCCATAACCAAATTTAGTTATAAGTTTAAAAGTAATTGTTTACTGTGGAAAGCTGAACCTAGGAGTCCAACTTTCATCCACTACTTCCTGCGTCTCATAATAGGATCTCGTGCCTGCCTGAATAGTCACCCAAGACGAAGAGAAAAAGACACCTCATTTTAACATATCATCTTGAAGGATGGACTCTTTGGAGTACTGTGCACTGCAGATTTGTTATGATCAGAGGGGCCAGATGTCACCAGCTGAGCAGTTCATTTGATGCTGCGCCATTGCTCGGTGTTGCTGCCATAGATACTGCCCTGCCCTTATGGTGGCTGCTGTGATTCATTGAAAGTAATATCATCCCAACTGCCACTCCAGGGAATCTTGCAGGCATGATTTTCTAACACAGCATGACCCATTAAAAATAACTGCCAGGAATCCTGCGCTTTATAAAAGGGCATCTTCATTAGCTCTCGCGGTGGGTCGCCAGAAAGTCTCAGGCACTACAGTAGTCATGGGGTAATTTGTAGTTATCAGAAACATTGCATTTAATGTCTTTATTACTGTGGAGCTGGGGCCCACTGGTTACTAAACACAGACTCCTCCTCTTAAATCACAGAAATTAAAGAGGGAAGAGACCCATCGGATTATTTTGTCAATCCACTCTTTGAATGCAAAATTGGCAAACATATGGTCTTTGCCGCCAAGACATTGAGTGCCAGGGACACTCACCACTGTGCTACAGGCCACTTCACTTATCAGTGCCTACTAGTGCTTGGCCTTTCTCCTAAAACAATGAACTCTTGGTTATGCTGTGCAGCACTTCGTCCTTCACATAGAGCTTCATCCAAAGAACAGGCATTAAATGAGTGCAGAGGGCTGTAGATTGTGTCTCACCTGCTCTATTTATTCTTCCAATACTGGAATAGGAGCTGATGTTTTACTTGGATAGTTAGACAGAAGTAATCTAAACTTCTATTTCTATCAGGTTAAATGAAAACCAATTTTTTTTTCCAGGACTAAACAAACCTTCTACATAATTTAAAACAAAAATATCTGTGTGGACATGTTCCGCATGAGCAACAACTGTCAACAAATATTATAGACCCTCACTGTTTATTAAAACAGGTACACAAATCCCTGAAGATCTGTCCTGCTTCCCAGCACTGGAACTCATTCTATGGTGAGTTGGAGAGGGCAAAGTCCCCTAAAGAAGAGAAGATACACATGGCAGATGTTATGCAATTTATCACCCTGGTCCTCAAATGCTATGGTGATGAATGTCCTCCAAAAAAACCATGCCAGACTAGAGTAGGAAGGCTGTTGTAACTAGCATTTGTAGAGACCTGGGTACTGAAACACATTTTTTTCAGTCCCTTCTAGTAAAAGTATTTTCTCTTGTACTCTAGGCTGAATATTGACTCAAATACAGTGGCCCAAATGATGTTATGAAGCTCAGATTCTCTACAGCATTGAGTATGAGCTATTGTGCTTTGGGTCATAGCAGCAATTCATAACAATGAGCAATAAAAAAATGAATTCCAACACATGTCTTACTCTGCAAGGGTGTGAACTGAGCTTCAGTGCAAGCTCCTTGAAGGACTGAAAGAAAGGCCTCCAGGCTATGTTGCAGTTTTTGAATGATGTCCAAGAATGAGTCCTAGTTCTGTGGTGAGTACATCAAATAGGAAGTAATTCTTTCCATTATATATTACCTCCCCAGTCATTATGAAATCATTTGGTATTCACTGTGATAGCACCAATCATTAATGCACTCATTTGGCGTTCTTATGGCTTGTCTTATGTGCTTCCTCAGGAATTCCATTGTAATTAACCATTAGTTAATGTAAATAGTAATGGACATTTAAACGAAAGTGTTACCAGACAGGGTCAGTAGTAGTTGAGAATCAATGTGTTCATAAAACCAGCTACAGTCACTTCAAAAATCTCCTCTAAGAGTAATGAAAGCCTAATAGTAAATATGCCACTTAAACAGAATCAGGGACCGTTGAAAACATTTTACAGCGTTTCATCTGAAAACCATAATCAGCATTTCCCCTCCTCTTCCTGCATCTCTACAAGCGAAGACACATGGTCAGCCTTCATGTTACGTAGCAAACAGGTGAAAATTACTACACAACTTTTCTCTGCACAGCATTATATACTGCATGGAGTACACCAACAGAGTATCAGGTGTGTTGGCATGTTGGATACATCCTACATTTGATGGGTTGCTGATTGCTTTAAACCAAGGAAAAGAGCAATAAAGAAAAGTGAGCCTATGAAAAGCTAAACTAGTTTTACTGTTCACATCGCATCAGTCCTTGAATAAATTGAGGTAATGAAACATAACTGAATGGGATCTGGTGTAATACCTTCTCTCCTGCCAAACTTGTATTCCTGGATATGTTTTAGAGCTGGAATTCACTGACCTTTGTACAAGTGACACAGATCTAGCTTTCTGGTAAGAAGCAACAAATTATCATCGAGTGAAACTGTGAGGAGAATTTCTCACAGAAAGCAAAAGTAGCAAAACTTGATGTTTTGCCAGATTATAAAAGGCAAAAAAATTTCACTTTTCAGCCAGGGCACTTATGTGAATTATTATCATAGGAAAGAACTGCCTTTCGCCAACTAAAATAGAAATGGGAACTTTTCACTGTTCTGTGGTGTGCTAGCCAGGGTTCCTGTAAATAACAATAACAACAAATCTCAGTCTATCTCAGAAACCCAGTGGAAATATAAGGTGCTTCTTCATGGATGACCTCTTAGTAAACATCATTAAAAGAATCCAAAACCAAATAAACTGACCACAGAGGGACTGAGCTTGTGCTACCCTGTTCTTTCCACAGTAAGTAAAGTCCTCTACTTCCAGGTATTTCTATCAGATCCCCTCAACCCTTACAGGGCTATGCTTTTCCAATTTCTAACTTTTAAGCTTGTGACTGTGAACAGTCCCAAATTGTGAGACACTTTGTACAGAAATCTGGTGTGAAACGGAAAACACAAGGAAGAATTTCATATTACCCTTCCTTTGAAGCTAAATATTTTCTTCCTTTGTCTATTTTAGCTTCTTCCTGAAAGAAATGCAGTAGAAATCTTTAATTCCTCAGAAAGTTCAGGCTTCAAAATTTATATTTAATCTGGATTTAAAGAAGCATTTTCTGAACAGATGTGCCACTACGCAAACACCTGCTGCTTACTTTCTCCTGAGCATGCCTAATTTTAGTTACTTATTTATCTTTTTCTCCTCTTTGTTCCTGTTATCATGGTTTCATTTAGATCTTTCTGATTCTGGACAGTGCCTTTGCTCTTTCTACTCCACTACCCTGGCTGAATATCAAAAGACAACCTGTGGACTAGTAGGACTTTGAACAGAGCAGATAATATCTCTTCCTTAGGGTCTGCTTCTTTGGGGCTTGAGGCAAATGGTTGCAGCCTGCTGCATCCTGACCTCCTCACCACGCTGATATCAGCCATACTGCTCCAAATGGAAACTGATGCCACCACTCGTCAGTGCAGAATTGCAGCAGGTCCTCAGTTCCACTTGTGTTGAACTGGCTGCACTAGATCTCATTCCTCAAGGTGGTCAAACTGAGCTGAAGAAGGAAATTTTTCTCATTGCCGACAGGAAACTAGTGCAATGCAGTAAGCTTTTCATCATTTCTTTCTCAATCTATGCTACAAAACTGATCATAAATAGTTTCTGGGTGCAATAAAATTGGGAGCCAGGCTTCTGGAGCAAGAGGGGAAAAGTAAGAATCTGGCAGAGACTTTGGAGCCATCCCAAATATTGGGTGGTGGGTGGCAGGAAAGTGAAAGCCATCTGGTGGCTCAGATTTCCTGTATAAGGAGGTCCTCTGGTTTTGAAAATGTGGGCCTCAGCTCCTCTGGGAAATAAATGCTTGCAAAATGAAGAAGGAAATGTAGTGGTTTGCCTGCAAATTTTGATACGTGATGCAGTAAAAACAGGGTTTCTAATAATGACATTTCTACATTTCTTCATTATGAGTCATGAGTAAACATGACATTTCTGCAACACGATCTAGATATGTGATCAAAGATTAAAATGGAGCCATTTTAATATTTTAATTATTTCAGCACTGTCAGGCTTCAGAGTCTGTTATGCCAACACCCAGTGCAGAGGAAATAATTTGTAACAAAGAATTTTATCAATTTTAGATGCTTTTTTCTCCATGTGGATTGTGTGTGAATGGGTCATTATTTTCTCAGATTTGCTCATTATTTGAAATGATCCACAATGAATAATTTATACTAATATTTCTTGTTCTGCAGCTTCTTCACCACCAGTTTGTAGCTGCCTGGGCTAGTTTTGTCTGAACAAACAAATCACATGGCCTCATTTCTGCTTCCAGGTTGGTTGACGGGTGTTTTGCTGGGTAGAGTGCTCCCATTTACAAGTTTTATATGTGTTCTTAGCAGATATACCTGTTCTCCATTTAAAAATGCTATTTCCACAAGCACTCTGAGGAGTTAATTCATTTATTATGATATTCACAGGGAGTGAACAAGAGTGCAAATGAGAGCAAAGAGAATTTAAAAAATTTTATCCCAGGATTAATTTTCCTGATTTTACTTTTTTTTTTTGAGTTCTCAGCCCACTTTTACACCTGCTTTCACTAACAGACCTGTATAACTAGAGGTGTTTCAGCAAGTTTATCAAGGTGCAAACATCTTGCGCATGTGCATGAATCAGAAGGGAAAAGCTTTCTCCAACAGGTAGTGACTTACAAATTGCTGATATTTCAGTCCAGGGCCACATGCTCTGAAAGGGTTAGGAAGAAGTTCCCCTGTTAGTCCAGAAGTTTCAAGCGTTTAATAGTGTCTGTCTTATCAAGCACTTTAACTTGATAAATAGGGAGTAATCCCAGAGAGCTGGGTATCCATCCTATCATCCACCAAACATGGTGGTATAAAGTGGGTAAGAAGTGAGGACAACCCTTTATAATATGGTAAATCTAAAGAGCTCAGCCCTAACACCAAAGAGACAAATCCTTCTTTGTTAAATCTGTATGTCTTCTCCATGTAGATCTTGCTTTCCACACCACCTGCAGCAATTAGTCCAAATTTCAATTACTCTACCAGTAAGACAATTTCACTTATATATTCCCTAAACCAATCAATTCATTCATGACCCTTTGTTCTGGAAAAACTCATAACCTAGCACTTTTATGATGAGTGGAAAATATCAGAGGCAGGTGTCTCCTCCCCAGACTGTGTAAGCCTTCCTACAGCAAAACCCAGTTTGATTTGTAAATTGGGCAACCTGAAAAATCAATTTTTTCATCACCTTCCCAGACAGTCATAGAGTCTTCAAATTTCTGAGGTCTCACGAGAGTGCTATCCCCCTTCAAGATGCAAGTAAACCCAGTATTATGCTGGAAATTATCCATTTGCAGTTCATGTTTGGAAGAAATCCAAAAGCAAAGAGAGATGGGGTTGGAGCAATCTGCCCATCAATTAACATTACTAAATAATTCCTAAATTCCTGGTCTACCAGAACAGTAACTTGCAGTGTGGCTCTGGTCATAAAACCGAGGGTGTGGGGTGAGGCTCAGGGCGGAGGGAAGCACACAGTTTGCTGCTTTATTTCGACTTCCTTTGCCACATGGTGCGCAGGGGCTCAAGTATGAGCTGAAGCTGCTTTAAAGAACGCCTGTTCTCTGTGAGTCACTGAGGGTGAGTCATGCACACAGACACAGGATCAGAAAGCCTTCCATTTTGCAAATGGTAAGTGATGATGATAGTTAAGCAAGGGAGTCCACTGTGACTCTCCTATTCCAAGATGTGTCATTATAAACCTGATGGAGCGCCCGCAAAGAAAATACTGTGCTCCAACTGCTTTGTTAGTTGTCCTTTCCTGGATAAAAAGAACATCCATACACATTTTAAGTTTCACCTTCACATCTTTTTATGCTTTCATCCTCAGAGGGGTGACTATGTAAAATGTCTGTAATGCAGCTACATCTATCTATCAGCCTACATT
Organism: Myiozetetes cayanensis; assembly: GCF_022539395.1. NCBI lineage: Eukaryota > Metazoa > Chordata > Aves > Passeriformes > Tyrannidae > Myiozetetes > Myiozetetes cayanensis. The sequence continues at coordinate 57,903,109 of NW_026086604.1, read as the reverse complement.
TGCCTGTTTCATCCCGGTAATAGCCAATACCAGTGGTTATGCAGAGCCCTACAATGGTACCTTCAGGAACAAAAAAAATGTGGGTTAGAAAGACTTTTTTTAAATTACTAAAGAATATTTTTTCATTTTCCATCCTCTACAGATGTCATTTTCTACTGATGAGTACCTCTAAATTTTGCCCTTGAGTCATTACACACACAGTGTAAGTAAGATGCTAAGTCCAAAAGGCTATTCTTCCCACCAGATGGAAAAGTTTCCCTTCAGCACCTACAAAACCATGCATATGTAAATACAAATCTAATTATATATTAGGTGTTAGTATCTAGGTATATCTGCAAGTATCTATAATAATGTATTTTAAAAAAAAAAAAAAAAAAGAACATGTCAAAAAATGCTAAGGTTCACCAGAAAATGAGGGAAAAAAAAAAAAAGAGAATCAGTATTAAGGTAAGCAGCAAACTTTTATGTGGCTTCTTTCTTCCTATGTATCATGGCACAGGCCTTAATTACATTACCATGTCTTATTTTTCTTCATTATCTTCCTCATCTATGGAAAACAGGGCTCATAAAACTGGGCTACTTTTCAGCATTATATTTTAGCCTCATCCAGCACGTGGCTTCATGCACTGTCTAGCTCTGCACTGGATACAAAATTATTGTTTTCTTCTCCCCTTCTTCTTGTGGGGAGTTCATAACAGTTGTTTATATTTTTTTATATTTTTCATAAACCTTTAACAGTTTATCTTCCTGATACTACTATGAAGAAATAAGAAATCACTGTCTCTGGCTTACATGCATAAAAACTGAGACAGAGACTAATATGAGCATTCTCAAATGCCATTTAATTTGGGGTTCCCAACTCAAAAAATTACAGTCTGATTTTTAGAGTGTTTGGCATGTTCACAATACTTTCTCTGTTCAGAGCAGAGGTCATCTTGACCTCACACATGGCTATGGGAAATTGGCAGCTCTAACAGCTAGATCTCTACCCCAAAAAATCAGGCTTCCTGTGGAAGTAACTTGCCTGTCAATAGATAAAATCTCTGGACACAAAGCCTCTGGACATCCTGTTCTTCTGCATGATGCCCACCTTTGACAGAGCTCTATAGACAACCATTTTCTTCACCCACTCTCCTTATCCCAGGCACGAGACATCTTTTCATTCTCACAACACACAAGCAAGGAGGATGTCCGCCTACAGTCACCACATTGCTCAGATACATCAGCACAGGATGTCCTTTGCAATTAAGAAGACATGGGTCCTAAAATTCAAAGTAATGACATCATAGAGATGATGAAGATCAGGAACTAGGGTGATGATTAAGTTGTAGACGCAGTGCCTGGCATTTTGTGACATTCTTCTTTTGAGTTCTAAGCCAGTGTAATGCATATGTCATTGTTCTTGGGCTTATTTGTGTGTTTTGCCCAATTCCAACTTCTTTGGTTTACCTTTGTTAATTTCTTTTAATTTTCTGTCCCTCCTTTGCACTCATGATGGAACAAAGCCAGTTCTCAGCATGGAAATCACCACATAAACAGTGTAGACTTGATTGGGTCCAAGCAACAGGCAAGAGAGTCTTCCCATAGACCATGTTCAGCAATAACTTAAGCCACTGGTATCACTGCAGTCTGTAGCTCTCCCTTGCCATATGTGCTGGACTGAAAAACAGATCTTACCAAAGCAATCAGAGTTTGAAAATCCAGCCCTCACAATGTATTATTTCTTTTGCCAGGGTACTGTTAAGCCTCCCTATTTTCATCCGCCTGCCTCTAAGCAGGGCCCCTCCACCAAGGTGTTTGCATTGGAAAGCATGTATTACATGCATAAGGTTTTTCCCATGCACTCCCCAGGGTAGACACTATCACTGAGAATCTCAAAACATCCCCACTTAACTTCATGGTAATGTGGTATCTGAATCCCTGAAGCAGCTTTGACAATCTTGACTTGCAAGCACTATTGTTTGAAAACTATGACGGTCTGCCTTGGTGGTGGTATGAATAATAATGATACATGCAAAATGCAGCACATATGCATTGGCCTTTTAACTTAGGCTTGACTGGAGACTTAGCAAGCCCATCTTCCAGCAAAACTGATTGCCTGTGAGCACAACAATGCAATGGTCAATCACAGAAGGAGACCTTCCTACTATTGAGGTAGGATCAAGCCAGGATTACAGTATTTTCATTTGATGTGTATTAAACTTAAAAAATAAAAACCAAACAAATATAAAAACAAACAAACGAAACCAACAAAAACAAAGACAAACAAACAAAAAAACATGAACACAAAGAAAATAGACAAACAATGTGCTTGATGAGTTTAAGACCTACAGGAAAATATTTAATATCACACAACAACGAAAGGAATTGGTATGAAGTATAAATGGCAAAGCAGTGAAAAGAACTGACACAAAGCATACTGGTATGTACAGCAACACCCACACAATCAAAAGCATTGAAGGAAATTAAAAAAAAAGAATCAAATGACTAAAGATCCAGTTATGCAAGGAGGTTGTATTGCAAAAGTAATCTCCATGCTTAGCTATCCCAGGGATTTGAATAAGCTGGAATTTCAGGAACAGGTTGAATCAGTTGGCAAAAAGAGAAAGAAAATAAACTAGGAGTAGAAAGAGAATTCAGAAAGGCACTCAAATACCTGACTCAACGTTTCTAGTTCATCTGTATTTCAGTAGTCACATTTAGAGGTGGATTTTACCCCAAAACTTTGGGGTTAGATTTTGGGGTGCTTCAAAATTAATGAGATATCACAGCCAAGTTTGCATTTGGCCTCAGTCCCAAGCAAAAAATTCTAAATCCAATCCTTTCCAAACTTTGGCTGTTCAGTTTAACATCCCAGTTTGGATCCAAATACAGCATTTCAAAGGAGTCTTTACTTCTGTCACTTCATATCATGTCACAAAGAAAGAGCATACAGCTGGATGCAATGTAATAATGAGACAAAACATAACAAACACTGCAATAGCTACCTTTACAACTTAAATGCTCTGAGTTTTTTTCATGTGATAGGCTGTACACTGAGGATTTTTGAAAACTCAGGACGTAAAATGCAGGAATGCCAAGCAAGCCCAATACAGTTCCATGACAGCATTTGTCTCTTAGTTACAGCAAGGGTAATGTTATCAGCACCAAGCAACCCAGAAGAAAATTATCAATTGGTTACCAAGAAACCTAATGATTTCATCAATATTATTTTACCAGTTACAAAGGTCATTTGGAGAAGTAATGCCACACGAAATGTGCTTGTGAAGTGGGTGATGTGTGGGTGGCTGTTAAGGGTCAACACTTCATTTCTCATTTCTTTAATTGATACTTCTGAATGAGTATTAATTGAGCTGCAATGAGAAGAGTGTGCAGTTTGACAATGCAAGTGACAGGATGGAAGTGCCATTTGCAGAATGTATATAACCACAGCTAACACCCTCAAAGCGTTAATTCCATTTTATGTCTTTCACATTTAATAGCAAATTTGCCATTTAATCTTTAAGACAGAAGTTACTTATTCTCAATCTACCTCTCACTTGCACTGATATAATCTCATGCCACTCAGACTGGCCTGTGGCATGAAGCACATCACACTTTCAAATCAGGTCCATTTTTTCATTAGCTCATATCCTTCCTGAGATGCCCTCCTTTACAGATGGCTGATCAGCAATCAACACTAGTTTGTTTCAATCAGAAAAGCAGCCGTAACTTCTCATTTAAAGACTGTTCCTGGAGAAGCGCATTAGTCGAAGGCATAAAGCTGGCACTGGGGCAACAGTGACTCTCACAACTGATTTCTTTTAAGGATTTTTTTTAAAGAGATAGACCTCTTTTTATGTGGAGACCTGTTTTTTATTTTAAAGGGAAGCATAATGAAATCCATGCCTTTGCATGTTGCAGGGAGCCCTTCATGTAGCGTGGGCAGGTGCCAATAGACTGTAAATCTGAAGAGTGAATACAAAAGGTAGCAAAAGCTCAGGAGGAACCCAGGGAATAGTTCCCATATGTATGTGCTGACACTTTCTCCCTCTCTGTTCCTCCTCCAGCAATGCAGTGTGTTGCCCTTTGAGCCTACTTGACTGAGGTTAAGCATTTACACTTTTTCAGAGGACAGTCAGTTCACTCAGGGAGATACTGATTTTCATAGCAGGAGACTTCAAACTGATTTCTTCTCTGCTTGGGCAGCTCAAAAACACACGTGCACAGAACCAAAGGTCAGATGTCACCTGAGTGGCAGGAGAGTGCCAGCTAAATGCTTGGGATATATTTTTATATTGGCCTCAGCTCAGCCTCCAATTCTTCAGGAATCTACTTGGCACCCACAGTTCTCTCCACTGCATTAACCCTGGGTGAAAATGATAGGATTTACCTTCTAGGCACTGACTTGTGGGGGCAGTCAGATAGCTAGATAACTTAATGATATCATTTGCACTCACAGTTAACTGCAGGTAGACAAGAAAGCTGGAGCAGTTGGGAAAGGGGAGGAAAACTCCCCACCCTCCAAAATCAGATTTCTTGTATTCAGTGAGGTATTGCTTTTTATCTTGCAGTCCAGAAAATACAGAGCTTCTTATTGCTTCTTTCCCTGTGGTGGCCATTTGCAGCTGAGTGCACCAGTCCTCTGCTCAGTCTTTTCCCTTCTGTTTGCACAAGCTGGCAATCCACTGGCTCCTCACTTTATCTCCTTATCCCTTTTCTTTCCTTACTCTCTGCTTTCTCCTCTTTCATGTCAAACACATACTTGCTTTTATATTTGAGCTCATCCCAGTGGTAACTTTTGCCTTTTCCATCTGCCCCTATCCTTCTGGTTTTTAATTGCTTGTTAATTCTGTATGGATTTTTTTTCAGATCATCTTTCACCCACTAATACCCATATTCTTTAGGGCTTTACCCACATCCCTAACCTTATTCTCCTCTGCCCTCTCCCAGTTTCTTATACACAACCACACCTGCCTTCAAAGAAACTAAGGAGAAGTCTGACTCCCTGTGCACTTGTCCCTGTTGATGTTTTATACAAGTAAATATGTGTGATGTCATCCACATGTCAACATCTCATCCATGATTACAGAGGGATTGCATTGGATGGCAATTGCTTCACAGATTCATGGAAGCATGGACTCAAAAAGGACCTCATCACCAAGTGAGGTCTGTGGATTCCAAGAATACACACAAAAAATTTAAGTTAATAAAATTATGCAGGTAAAACCAGCATTGGCAACATGGACCCTGGAGAGGACAGAGGTTTTCTAACCAGGGGGTGTGGACCCATCTTGCATGCCTTCTTCAGTTTCCATAAGCTCCTGCTACTTTTTTCCTAAACCAAATGTAAGCTGCATCCAAAGATACTCTGAAACTTAATTACTCCTCCAGTTTAGTATGAAGCCAGTGCTCAAATGGCTGAATTATGCCATTTGGAAAGGACAATTGGTTATTACACTTATCAGATTGTTTGTGACAGGAATGGGTTAATTTTCCTAACCTTTTCTGTTCTTGTTCCATTCGCAGGGTTGTCAAAAGGATGGATAAACGTGTTGCTATTTTCTGGTTTTGTTTCAGTGTCTATCACGAGAGTGGACCAATTTCATACCATTTGCTGCTTTCATTACTGTCTCAGGGTTGTCACAAGAATTGATAAATTTCAGACTGTTTTTCTTGTCCTCATTACAATCTTAAGGTTGTCATGAGAATGAATTGATTTTGTGCCATTTTCTGTTCTCATTACAGTCTTTGTCATGAGAATGGCTTCATTTGGGGCCATTTTTGTTCCTGTTACTTACAATCTTTTGTCACAAGAACAGGGATTATTTGATGAAAATGAGAAGACAGCATCTCAGACACTGAGATTCAGGGATAACTTGTTCTTGTGACAGAGATCATAACGAGGACAGAAAGCAGTACAGAGTGTATCAATTCTAAGGATGATTTTAAAGGTTGTGATTTTATGACCCTGATTGTGCCAGCTGGCTTCACCAGGAGGAGGTTTTTCCACTTTCACTGTAGTAACCACTACTTCATTGATGCTGCAGGTAGATTTCTCCCTACTCAGTAAGGGAAAATATATTTATACAGGGGCTATGAGAAGGATTGCAGATGAACAATACTGAAAAATTTCAGGATAGGCTTTGGTATCCACAGGAACACATATTTAAATCTCCAGCTGGGACTTCAGGTGCTCTTCACAGGATTTAGGTAGGAGTCACCACTATCAAGGCTGTCATTGAGTACAGTAATGCGTTTTGGTGCATTAAATACACAGAAGAGATGTGGTTTTGAGTGCCTGGCTAAGTTGCCTGTGTAGCCAGCTTGATCTGGGAGCTCTGGGACTCTGAGTTCAAATGAAGGTAAACCAGTGACTGCAAACAAGGTTCTACAACTCAGCTAAGAATGAGTTATTGCAAATGAAAGGGCAGAAGTTAGAGATCAAGGCGTGTACAACATCCAGGGCTCAGAAAACCTAGAAGTAATTACTGCGTTCTTGAAGGTGATCAAAGAGAAGCAGCAGGAAATGCTAAATAAAGCAAAGACACATACAGCACATGAGGAGGGAGTGGGAATGAAATAGGCATCACAATAATACTGAAGCTATGGACAGGGAAAATGAGAAAGTAGTTGTGGAGGAGGGGAGAAGAAGCTACACCAGAAGAAAGAATACTAAAGCATAGCCAAACACTCAGAAATACTCAAGTTTGGTTTGTATAAGGCAGAGAACCAAAATGAAGGACAAGAAAAGGAGAAAACAAAAGAAGAAAAATGCTCCATGACAGGATGGACAAGGTAGCCACAAAGAAGGTACATGTGTCTGCTAGCCACAATTTTTGTAACAGTAAGCAAATGGCAACCTACTGCCTTGGAAAAACTCGCATTAACTGCCTTTGAGCTTGACATCTTTTATTTTGAAGCAACTAAGATTTTATTCCTGATTTTAAACTCCTGGTTCCTTCAGAAACTGAATATAGGATGCATGCATGGGATTTCCTTTGGCAGGCCTCCCAAGATGAGATCCAAAGGAAAAGTAAAGGTGACTTGGGAGCCATTGCCATACAGAGGATTCAAGCTATGAGGCAACCCAAAACGAGATCATGCTAAGTGGAATACACCATAGGAATTGCTTGGATAATTATCCTGCAAAGCTGTCTGGGAAACTATCAGAAAACCCATCGGAAAGTAAGTGTACCTGAGCAGTGAAAGACATAACCAATAAAAGGAAAGTGAGAAGGATGAACATTCCCCACTGGCTAAGTAAAATAAAGCAAGAGTGTTGCAATAAATAGACCTGACAGATGACACCTGGTATTTCCTGGGCCAATTTCTATGAACGTTTTATTGATCTTTTATATTCTAACTTGTCCGTCAGAGCCTATGATCCTTTGCTTTGTCTGTCTCATACCGCCTGTCCTGCCCCCACAATGACCATATGTACCCTAATCTCACTGCCCAACCATCTGCCATTGTTTGAAGTATATGGGAATATAAGTTTAATCACAAAAATGGTGGCCCTGGCTGTGTATACTACATGAATGTTCAACTTTCACAAGATGAAGTGACCTCCAAATGGCTTACGGCTTTTCATTAATTTCTCTGTATAATTGAACATTTTTCGGCATCTCATTTAACAAACTGTTAAGCTCCTTATTGCACAGAAGGGCCATGTGATGCACAGGGATTCTGAAATGCTTCCCCTCATTCACAGTTCTCCTACTAATATCCTGGGCATTATTAGTAGTTCACAAAGCCAGCACATTTTCTTTTTGATAAGTGTCCCTGTTCTGCCCTTCTTTGTCCACCTCCAAATGCTGCCTAGTACTTACAAAGAATAAAGCCGTGCTGCCTAACTAGCCTGGTGCTTTGGATTGCTACCCCTACTCACTCAGTTGCCTGTAAGGGGATGTACTTATATCATGAAAGATAAATCCCAGCTAGAAATACAGGTCCCTGACAACCTAATCACTGAAACCCTGTCAAGTAACCCCTAATTTTAAAGCAAGTGGTTAATTCCCAGCAAATTGATTTATGCACTGTTTGAGGTTTGGTGAGTTGTGTTGTTCATCTGTTATTACCACGAACTCAGCTCAGCCTATTCATTTAGACCACTGACACAACACAGTGCATCTCCCAAGAAAATTTCCTTTGTCAGCACATCTAGAATTTGCTAATTAAATCAACGATGACATTATTCACTTTCTGAAAAAAGCAACTTCTCTCTCCTGTCCCCCTTAATACACATACGTGTGCATAAATATGTACACACCCAAGCATAGTTTTTAATTGGCATGTGTAAATGTGTTTAGGCCAAAACTTTGAATGACGTTTATGAACTGGTTTAGTTCTAGATCATCTGGTCACCTCAGTAGACAGGTACTGTCTATATGCCTATGAACTCAGTAACCTCTAAAGTGTGTGTGCATCTGTGTGTGAATGTGCATGTGAATGTGGCAACAGAGGGAGCCAAATGATGCTCATAAGTAATTGTGAGTCTTACTTTTTCAGAGCACTCTCTGAAGTGTGAACTTCATGAAAATAAGAGGGTTGGCCAGAAAGTTCTTTTCTCATCCATGTTATTTATTGCAGCTTAATATTTATTATGAAGTGAATTCATAACACCAGAAAAGACAGGTCATCCCCCAAGCCCTGTAATTACAGGTCCAAAATATCACTACAACTCTTTGTACTATTTATGGTGCAGACAATAGAAGAACGTAGAAATTAACAATTTTTGTGCATCCAGTAAATTTTTCAAAGAATGTTTCTTCCCTTGATTAGTTAAAAACACTGAATAGGTGACCAAAAAAAAAAAAAAACACCTATCTATGTTTAGGCTCCTGCTTCAGGTGTTAGGTGAACATGGAAGCCTGTATGTATACATAGATATGACCTGGCAAAGACCCTTGGCTGTGCTTGGGATACTGTTTTCCTTGCAGAACCACCTTAATTTGGTAGTACATTCCCCTGGGTGCACAATATGGCTTTTACCCCCATGACAAATCCCACATTTCCACAGATATTTTCCAGCATACCTATCTCTCATACACTGTGCTCTACAGACCACTGGCGTATTACAGCTGGCATGTTTGCAATGCAACTGAGAAGAAAGGTATCAGTGATGCTCTGTCTCCAGCACAAAAAGGTATATATGTGACTTGTGGTACCACTTCACCTCTGTGATCGGTGCCTTATCCCTCATCACCAGACCAGAACATGTCCATTCTTTCAAGAAGAAAACAAGAAAACAAGAAGATGACAAGGAAATTGGAAGTTGTTGCTCTATAACTCTGATTCATACATAAACCAGAGTGTGGCATTTTACCACCATTGCCCTCAGCTCCTAATTGCAGGATAATACCTGGTTTTTTATCCTTCTGAAGACTCAGTTAAAACCGAATTTCACTTTTCAAGATAAAATGACCCTTGGTAGGCCTCAGAAAAATAAAACCAAAAGGAAACACTAGACACCATGCCATAACCTTTTTTTTCAAAGACAGTTTGCCCTGCATACAGTTTTTCTTGCCCTGCATACTATCTTCTGGCTGGCAAAGACTTTCCAATATCACTATTTATGACTGACCCATATGTGTCACTACTGAGATGTAAATGCTGCATGGTACCATCCCTTCCAAGCAGGTCTTGAGGTAACACCTCCTTAATCAAATCCAAAGTATCCTTGATTTTTTTCATTCTATTTAATTCTGTTTATTGAAGCCATTTAATACCCTTGTTTAGTCAAATACAGTCCTGATGTATGCTCTTGGCCTGCTGTGGAAAGGTTACAGCATTTCATGCTTTCATTCTTCATATCTGAAGCAGCAGTGCAGTTTTTCCACCAACTCATTGCTTGCTAATGAACTTTTCTTTTTTTTTTTTTAAGCAGCCTGTCATTTTGTTTAATGTTGCAAAATAAGGCAGTCTTTAAGTGGGATCTGATTTTGCTAAGAGATGTCTAAACTTAAGTGAGATAATGGATGTAACAAAATACCACCAAATATGACAGCTTTGTTCTGCCAATGTAATTTGCTGATTCTGGAAACCAAACGCAGAACAGTCTGTGCCAGTCTTAGAAAAGAGGCTTGTTTGACAGATATAAACCTGCTTAAATATCAGCATACACTACATTAAATAGCAGACTTCTGCATTCATTTGTGGGTTTTAGTCACTTGTCATAACATGGGGCTTTTATTTTATTTAAAATGTCTCATTGCTCCTATCACTCTGGTGCCCAAGCACAGTTGGTGGTTTCCTGCTGCCCCCACACCTAAAGCTGGAAGGGGATGTTTCTTGACGGAGATACCAAACTTCTCTAATTATGATAGTGTTAAAAATCATAACTAGCTCTTCATTCATTTCAGAAGTAAAAAGGTTACCATCAGCTGTGTTGTGGAGAAAGCCTGAGTTCGACTTAGTCGTGTTCTTTCTACAGGTGAAAAAAAAAGGCACGCAGTTGGCAAGAAAGTCTAAGAACACAAACTGTTCAGAAACTGCTCTTGTTGACTACATGCCACTTAGAGATACTCTGAACTACGAGACAGAGTCTTCAGTATTTTCTGGCAGTCAGACTCTCAGTGGTCTACAACAGTATCTGCACACAGTTGAGATTCAGAATTTTAAAGTATTTGACCAAAAGTTACTGGATTTACCACGCTTCTGTATTAATTTGGATTTTGTAATATCCCCCAACACATACATATATATAGACATACCAAGCTGTCTTCTGTTTACTTGCTATTGGCACTTCCACATTTATCAGGCTTATTTCACCATACCGTAGACCTTGTCTTCCACAGTCCCTTCCTCCCTTCTGCAGTTCTCCCATATTACCTTTTTACACTCTCCATTTTTCATATTTAAAGTTTTAAGATGTTTGGACCTTGGTTTTTAACAGCAGCGTATTTCTTCCCTTAAACATTGGTAAGGTCCTTGTGACTTTCTACGTGCTGATTCTGACACTTTCAAGTAAAATTAACTGGAATTCTCATGTATTGCATGTTGCCAATATTTCGACAGTAAATTTTGCCCAGGAATGTGATCTTGGCAACCCTTTCTCCTGCAAAAGAGGTGTGTTCAAAATGATCACCCATGTTATAACTCTCCTACACTCAGACCAGCCGTATGCTAGTTTGCCTTCAAATGATGATCATCAAATGATGATATCTTTTAGATCAACAAAAAATAAAAAATTAGTGGTGCTATGACATTTCATCACATCAAAGGATATGCATCTAAATGTGCTGTCCTGGCCCCATTGAAAAGAATTTTTTTTCTACAGACCTGAATTTCATTTTAACTCTATTCTTACTGATATGGATTAAACGCAGTGAAATCATAGTTATTTGATTTATTTAAATCAATGTACTTGTAATTCTGTTATTTTAATAGCAAATTAAGCTATTTTTACGTTAAATGAGTGATTTGTAGGGGAAAACTTTATAATAATTAAAAGGAAAGACAAAAGTAAATCATCACCCACAATTCACAGTTGCATCCCTCAATCCAGAAAATATCTTTCATATTCTGGTATTCAGCAGATATTTCTGGTCATGTTACCAGTCTTACTTTTCAAGTTTATGATATTTTAAATGTAAATGGATAAAACAATTAAGCTAAGACCTCTTCCAAAAACCATGTCAGTACCAGTCTTCTCTTTCCCTATCCCACTAAAACTCATGTAGTGCAGAGTCAGTGGCTTATTCATGCTACTTCTTTCAGTCACACAGCAGAAGGAATCAGGAGATCCTTCCTTGGCCACTGAGGCCGTGTAACTGTCCTCTATTTCATTATGGAGCTGAAAAGCCCTGAAAGGCTGAACACAGAATCATAATTCTGGCCACAGTTTAGTCTCCGGAGACCCTGTTATTCCTCCCAAATGGGTAGGACATGCGAGTTTTACTAATTTTCTTCATGAACCTGACAATGTCAAACACCCTGCAAGGAGCAGAGTCCTGCCTGTGAAAAAAGGAACACAACACAGTCTGAACAGGTACAGCACAGAGGAATGAGACCCTGCTCTAAGTCTTGTTTCTCTCCCAGAGAAGCACCAGTGAAACACAATGAAATTGTCCCCCAGTCTTATCTACAAGTATGTATTAGGCAGAATGGAGAGCACTGGGTGAAGAAAGAGGGTTGGCCTTCAAAGAGTAGGCCTTAAAATCAGTGAGGTTTGTACATGGCAAGTATTAAACTGAAGCAGTAAGTGGGATTAGAAAACTAAGCTCTTTAAGGACTGTGTCCTCTGACAAAAACAGCTATTCAGATTAGATATTGATAGCACGCCTATATTTATAGCTACTGCTAAATGACCCAAGATGGATCATATTCTTTGATAAAGAGAAACCTTGTCATTTTACACATTTTAGCAAAATTGCAAATTACTGATAATCTAGCAATGGGATTTCTTACTTCAGTTTAAAGTAGTAAACCTCTCTCTCATTCTGCTTATAAAATTCCTCTGCCTCAAAGATTTAGGATAGAGCATCTTTATTACTATATAAGTCTGATGCATGAGTAAAGCATATTTTTATGAAATCTCAGTTCCTTCTGAAAAAGCTTCCTGGAAGTTTTGGCAATCACCCTTTAAGGAATGACCAAGGTGGGGAAGAAAATTCTGACTTGGCACAGCACAGAACATGTCTGAAGGTCAATTTATTTTTGTCCTGGTAGGAACATATAGGAACCATGCAAATTCTGTGGTGCTGGGATATTTTCCTCAAGATGAGTGGACTGACAAATCCTGGAAATTTTAGGTTCATATTTAATTTGAGCTGTGACAATGAAAGACAATTGCTTTAGTTTAACCCTTCATGTCTTCAACACTCACAAACTATGCACTTGCAAATATAAAGATGACTCCACATGTAAAACTCCCAGGTATGGTTCCCACTAATTTTGTCGTAGATTAATCTGGATGGAAGGAGAAAGTGGAGAAGGTCCAGATTATTTTTCCATTAGATACTAATTTTAAAACAGCAGAATCTAAGCATTACACAACATCTGCTGATTAGTGACTCAAAAGCAAGTCCTACAGACAGATATAAAGGTGATTAGTGAGATCTTGGCCTTTTTTTCCTAAAGGCTCCCAGGAGCCGAGCAGCATCACTGGTCTCTGACATAGATGGAAATTTGCTACTCAGAATCCAAGGGGAAGAAAATGAACTTTATTACTAAAACTATTCAAAACAATTCATCTTTTGAAGACCAAAACTGAGAGAAGATATTTAAAGTAAATTTAATGTGACTTCCACTGTAGAGGATGTGAAGCCAAAATGAGAAGTTAAAAAAAAATATGCAAGCCAGGAGTCAGGGAACCACCTACTCATTTAGGCAAGCCAGAGAAGAGTGCAGAAGACACAGCTGCCAGATAAAACACATTACAAACAGAACAAGATCCAAAATACTGATGATCCCAACCATCAGCAGAAACAGAAGAACCAAGAGAATTTAACTATACCTGCAGAAAGTCTAAACCTGAATTAAAAATGAGGACTGACTGCTCAGGTCAAACAAGCATGCAAGATCATCACCAGGAATCCAAGTAAAATAGAGGCCTAATTCCTGTATTTTTATTCATGCCAAGTTGTTCATACTGTACAAATTATCCCATTGACTTGAGCAAGGCTATACAAGTAACAGGGTCATATTCAAAATAAATTGAGGCACTAGATTTGGGACTGGAACGTGGTAATTTACTTTCAATCTCTTTGAATGCAGAACTGGAAAGAAGATGGATAACACAAACAAGGCTTTATAATGGGTAAGTGCTGAGGTGGAATTGAGAGCTCAAGAACAGTCCAGAAACAAAGCCCTCCCCAGAGGTTCTTGGGGAAAGGACTATCTCCTGGATTCCCTCTCACCTGTAGTGCAGTTTTAGATGCACCACTGGACAAACACTGGGCAGGATGCCTTTATCTCTCATCACCTGCAAAAGGAGAGATTTCTGCTAACATGACACTCCTGCTGATCTAGAAGAGCTGTTGCTGCCATACAAAGGAAAAAGCCTGGACCTGGAATTGTATCTCCTAGCTTTTGGCTGACCAACAGCCTTGGAAGGCGACCTTGACTAAGCACAGCTGTGGAAACTGTAATGTCTGCAGGCGCACCAGACAGAGCATTTGCCAAGGACAGCCACTGTCAGCTACCACTGTCACTATCTGTTGGGGCTCCAGATCTCATACAGATACATATGAGACTCCAGGGTCTGCACACTAAGGTATAGAATCACAGAATCATAAAAGTTGGAAGACACCTTCAAAATCATCTTGTCCAACCATCAGCCTTGCACCACCACAATCACACCTAAACCATATCCCCAAGAGCTACATCCAGACACCTCTTAACAATTCCAGAGATGGTGACTCCACCACCCGCCCTGGGCAACTTATTCCAATGCCTGAATACTCTTTCAGTGATTTTTTTTTCTAATATCTGATCTGAACCTCCCCTATAGAGTAGATATGAAGATAAGAGGCTGTCATAACTCTTGTCCTGTGCACATCACCAGAACAGCAAGGCTGTTTCTTCTGTACTGGACCTTGTTCAGTTTTATATTAGCCTTTCCACACTGTCATCAGGTGTGCATCTCTTTGGAAAAGCATGTATTGACCAAAACTCCCTTCAATTACACCAATAAGAGCACTCTCATGTCTTAAGTCAGCTTCAAATTGACTGGTATGAGGCAAAAACTGCGTTGGTCCTATAGGATGGCTATTTGTTCATCCTTCAAGGCAGGTACACCAACATTCTACTACTTTGCTATATAAGGGTCTAAAACTTAACTGAGGTAGTGAATGCTATCATGTCATTATCCGAGGGAATTTGATTCATTAAGACTGAAACTTAGTACCACTAAGGATTCCTCTTGAAGCTTACAGAAAAGATAACTTTTCCTCTCTTAATTAAAACAACCATGTGTAAATAATTTTTTACAACAAATAGCTATATAAACTATCAGTCCTCAAGCCATGTTTTAGTCTTCATTTAAGCTTTCTTCTCTCCAACCCTCAGAGAGACATCTGTGACTACACACCCCTTTGCAAGTATAAGGCTTTCAGTTGCTGCTACCCTTTCTGTTCAGCATTTCAGACTCTCAAGGATGATGGGAGTGTCCTCCCCACCCAACATGGGGTCTTCCAACTCTAAGAGGCAGAGAAGTGAGCTTGCACATGCACTGAAGGCAGCTGGGAGTTAAGGTCAATTATAATTCTCCCATACCTGAAGACCAGAATCAGGGCAATTGGAACACTTTGCAGCTGGGTACTTCATGTGTTTGGCATAGATATTCAGAAAAATTAACAGATTAAACTTTGAACTTCAGTGCCTCTTATGTTTAAATATGGTACAGTACTGTCTATATTTTTTTTTCTGGGAAAGTTTCACAGACATTGGAAAATGGTGGTTGGTAACACTGGGCTCCCAAAGGGTTGTCAGAGACCTTTCTTCTAGTCCTCTTAACCTAATTTTTTGCATTACACTTGCCACTTTGACCCTGACATAGAGCAGGAATGTATTATCAAGGTTACTTTGCCATAGTGCAAACACTGTAGTTTGTCACAAACATAAAATAAGGTGACCCCTGAGATAGTAGGGGGTAGCAATTCAAAGACTCTCCTGTTTGTCCTAGTTAACGAAGAATAAAATGTATTAGCCTGTAAAGGAGACAATTTTTGGTAACCTTCCTGCAGGAGATACCAAAAGTGAATGTCCTTTAGCAGTTCAGTAAAAAAGGCTTATAAATATGTTTTCTTTAAGCCTGTGTACACAATAGGGAAAATCGTAAAATAGAAGTGGATTATTCAGAAAAATGTTTTGCTGAAAACTTGATAAAAAGGTTTTGCTCTCATGGCAAAAAGCTTAGCTACAAAAGAAGAGGAAAAGAGGTTGCTCACCACTTACAGACCCTTATCTCACAGATCTTATCAGGGTTTCACTTCGGCCCTCCCAGCACTGAAAGCAGGAAGGAAGAACTTCACAGGCACAGTTACACCCTGCAAATTTCCACCCTTGAGCCTGAAAGCGTGTCTCCCTCAGGGAAGTCCTGAACAGTTTAGTTCAACACTGGAAAAAAATATTATTGCACTATTAGCAATAATAATTTTCCAGTTAGAAAGGAGTTCCAGTTGGCAAAGAGTGGTAATCGGACCTGCATCATGCAGCGCACACAGATGTCCCTACAAAGGAGGCAGATTTCCCCACACCTTTGCTTTCTTGCAGTGGTGCCTGGTTTTCCCAGGGGGTACAGCACTCTGCAATCCTGACTCCAAACTATGCCTGACCTGGCCCTTGGAGCCTGCTTTGCATGGGCGATGAGGTATTCCTATAGCTGAATGCAATCTTCATCGAATAAACGAGGCAGATACCCTTTTTAATGAATGAAACACATTCCCTTTTATTATACTGAGTTCAGGCAAAAAAATGGGGGCGGAGAGAGTTCTAATAATTCAGGTATGATTAAAAAGAGGATATTTACTGGCTTGTAGGCCTTGGGGAGAAAAAAACAACACGGCAGCACAGTTTCTATATACATCCCTGGGGAAAAGTTCAAGAAATAAGAAAATGCATATAACCATTGTTTGTGTGCATTATGCAAGCTTTAAAAAAAATAGATAGGGCTGAGTTTCAGAGTATCAGGAAAAGTATTTGGGCTGCATTTAAGTGAGAAGGATTAGCTTGCATGATGTTGATTTATAAATGGCAACAACCAATCCCTTATATTCTCTCCTGCAGCCATCTCTCCTGCACAGTAATTCCCAATGTTCCCTTTTGAAAGCCCTTGATACTCAGTTAGCCCCGAGGTATAATGTTTGATAATATAACTACTGCTTCTGTCACTGCGTTTTGTACAAACGCATTATATGTGGCCCAGAATGGTAAAGATTTATGTATGGGTATGGAAAATAAAAATCAGCATTGATTAAAAGCCCCAGATAGACCATCCAATCCCGCCCAGAGAACATCAGTTATTTTGCATTTTGACGTGGCGATTGATAACTCATAAATGCAAGCAGGAATGACAAATGCGGATGGAAACTGGCTTTGACAAAAACGATAACAGTATCAGTCTCGAGGGGCGATGGAGGTATAAGCAGGAGCTGTTTAAAATATTTAATCATTTTATGAAGGCTGCAAGATGTTGTTTGACCCTGAAGGAGTGTGAATGTCACATGGATCAGAAATTGCCAAGTCTTTGAAGTGAAATAAAAAAAATGGTGTTATTATAGATCCTTCTTGACATCCTATCATTTTTGTATAGGATTAAAAATATGTATACAAAGCTCTAGATAAAGGACTCCGGCAAAAGATGTCTTGGTTGAAGGGGAAAAAAAAAGTAAAGACATACTGTTGTGAATTTTTACTTCAAAATCCCAAAGCGTTTCTTTTATATTCTTCTGGAATGGTATGAATAGAACCAGCAGCCCCCTAGTAAAAAGACTCCTTTGGTTTTTAACTACAGGGTAAATTACGCTTTACTTTTGTTACCTTGGGTCTGACTTTTGGTCTTCAAAGAATTTTTTTTTTTTTCCCCCCTTGTACTTAACTGAGCAACGGGTATTGTGTGTGATTGTATATAAGTATATCCATATGACCCCTAGCCGTAACTCTACATTAAACATATTTATTTTATTATATACATGCACAAAGGTATGCAATGTGCAAGGTGTGGGGTTTTTTATAGGGGAGGGAGAAACTGGAAACTCAACAGTGAATCGATACACTTAATTCTTATCTACATTTGTGTTTTCAAATTTTCCAGGTCTTCCAGAAGACCTGGAATCTAACCAGTCAAGAAAAAGTACCAAAGCCTCAAGTAAATTCTGAGTGAATATTCCCATATGAATGAGGATTAGTTTATGTTTCACTGTGGTATATCAGCAGATGAAATATTACACTGTATATTTCCTCTTTATCTGGTGTATTTCTTCCCTCCCTCCCTCTTCCATACTCTATTCTCTCCCTTAAGTCACTGGGTTTTGTTTTATTTTATTATTTGAATTTTGTTTAGTCAGGGACATGTGGATGTTTAGAAGGACATTTATTTCAAGGGAGGATTTCTAAAAACCATGGTTCTTTTAGGGTCTGGTTTTGTCTTGTCCTTGAAATATGCTTTTTCTTTTCTTTCCAGTTTGGCCTGTTCCATATATTTCTTCAGGGCAATTAATCATTTAGACTCGACATATAATTTGTTTATTCAGTAGTTATATATATGCAACCTTTCTTTTCTTCCCTCCCATTAAAGATTTTGCTTTCCCATCACAGAGGTTTTCATCAAACCTCTGTTTTATGCCTTTACCTAACATTCACTGCTAGAAGCATGCAAAGAGCTCGCTTGCTTTGTATTAAGTTCCCCTTGCCCTGCCCAAACCACTAGGAAATTACACATATTCAACTTCACAACAGACTCCTCATGGTACAGTGCAGTCACAGCTCTTTGTGTATCCTGCACGAGCTGATCCTTTTATTTGCTTAGGATAGCACAGATGCTTTGTTCCTTGCCATAGAAGGGATTGTGCCTATTCTCATTTACATGTCCCATTGATTTCAGCTAAGTACATACAGTACATGGTATTGCAGCGAAGACCGTTGGAAATATCTCTGTTATTGCAGCATGCTGCACACTCTGCAGCAAATCTGCACCACAATAAACCTCTTCCTGCAGCATCCAGAGATCCTCAAACAGCAGCAGGAGGGAAATGCCTGATGGTGTCCTGAGTGATACGTTACATTTGACTGTCACTTCTGGTCTGCCTGCTGGAGCTGCTCCATCCTGGTTATTTATTATAGAAATTTCAGGGTCGTTTGGCTTTTTTTTCCCCCCCCATTCTTATGAATTCCAGAGCTTTTCCTCCTCTGTTCACAAACGAGCTCCCCTCTGAAGTCTGAATGACAAGCTGAACTTCGTGATCTTAACACAGATCCTTACAACATGCAGCTTTTTTAATACTTTCATGGGCATATTTCATGCTGATGGACAATGCTAGAAAAGGACATATGCTTTTGTTGCCATTTTGCTTACACACCTTGCCTCAGTATGTCCCAGTCATGTCCAAGACTGCTGATTTTAATTTTCCATGTTTCCTATAAACAACAAGAGAGCCACTCCTTTCAGAAGGGACCAAATTTGTCCCACAATCTTTGCCTCTATTTTAAACTAATATAATTCCTCCCTGCTTTTTTTTTTTTTCTCTTTTTTTCGCTGTCACTGCAACAGGGTCTGTCTTTCTAATGACACAGGTGGACGTGGTACTTGCCAAGGGGAGCAGAGTATTAGGAACAGAAAAATATCTACTGACATTTCACCATGTGAGTGGCCTTGGGATGGTGCAGGGAACGCTCTCTCTGGCAGCAAAATCCCCAGGCCAGGTCCTTGCTGTAGACAGGGTATTTTCTATTAGGGACAGTACATAGCAGGTCTGTGACTGACATCTCAATGTTACCTCCAGCTTTGAGCCCATTTGCAGTTGCAGGTGCCAGCAGTGGTGGGTCATCGCCCCTCTCAGAGGAGAGAGCAAAGCCCAGCTTGCCCAGTCAGCAAGCAGGTAAATTCGACTTACCTAAATTACTCATAGATCCTACTCCTGTTCAGATGCATGTACATTTTAAATACAAGTCCAAATAAAAGCCAAGCAGAGGCAAGCTATTTTCTATAGCCATAGTCTCCGAGTTAGACATCTAGCTGCTTTTAATTGGAACCGTAAGTCATTCAACCATCAAAATAAATGCTGTTCAGAAAGTAGCAGCCAATTTTATAAACTGGATCCATTAAATGGACCTTGGATGCATTTAGTTATCTCTGCAGCCATCTCAAATGAGAAATTTTTGTGCCTACAGTATGAAAGCTAATTCTACTGTTGACCTTTCTACAGTCATCCCACCTTCCCTGCCTGCCTTCTCCCAGAGCCTGTCATTCTCCATTTTCACACCAGAGCAGGATAGCACTTTGGCTTGCCAGTTTCATTTGCCTGAAAATGCAAATTTAAGTAAACCACAACATTCATGAATTTACGATGAATTTGTGGATAAATGTGTGCTCATCAACAATTTTTCTTTTTTTAAATAGAGGGGTAATTTGTTAAAATTTTACTTTAATGTTCTTAACAGCTAAGGAGTGACAAGTTTCCCTTGAAGGTAGCTTTTATTTCAGAGTGGACCAAACCTTAAATAGACAATGGTTAAAGATTAAATTAATGAAATGTTTTCTTTAGGACATCTTATTTCACAATGCAAGATCTTTGTATCAGCAGAAAACTAGAAGCCAAAGGAATTTAGGACAGACCAAACTGATCTTCATTTGTAACTTTTCCATAACCTGTCAGAACCTGTAATGGCCATTTTCCTTAGAGTCCTGCTCCCTCTAACTCCTTTTCCCCTTGGGAATGTCTTTCATACAACTCTTTAAACCAGCTTGTTTGCTCCTTGTTCTCTTCCTCCTTCAAGTCATCCCATAGGATGCTTGGTTTGGAAACATCTTCAGTATAAATCCAACACACCAATGCAATACCTTTTGGAAGACTGGAGGAATTTCCTGATAGCTTCATGCATTGTATCATATATATTTCTATTTCAAAAGTAGCTTCTCGAGGCAGATAATCTGCCACCTTCTGTGCTCTGAGTAGATCTGCCGAGGCTGCATCATACAAACCAAACTGAGTTTGGTCAGTGTGTTTAATTCACCCTTGTTTCTTTGACTATCATTTGTTTATCAGGCAAAGACTGGTCTAGACCTTAATCAAACTGGAGAAAATGAAATTCCTACTAATTAGGGAGATCTGAGCGCTTGCTAGATCTTTTCAAAGATGAAGAGGTTAATCATTTGCAGTCAGACAGTAAGAAATGAACCTCTTGTCTCTTCCTTCATCCTCTATGCAGTTCTTCCATTTCAACATCCTTGTTACTAAATCTGAGACAATGTGTAATTATACAGAAGGAAATCTCTCTGGGGTATAGCTGAAGTTGCTTAAATTGTGCTGATTTACAAAGATGAAGGATTTTTTTTTTTTTCACAACTAGAAAAAAAAAATTACCTTTTTTTCATAATGGCAAACAACCTCCTGCAAAGTCAACTCCTTTTCTGAAAGTCATTGCTAGTTTTATAATTTCTGAGTCATTAGATAACAGATAGAACTCCACACTTAGTGGTTTCAAATGTTTATGGTCTGCAATTCATTCTTAATGAGCTCTCTCCATGTCTTTATTCTTCTTCACACCCTCCTGCTGGGAAATGTCTTACTCTGCCTTGGCTTTTGTTAATGATTCCACAATCATTTCAGAGCCATTTCTTCTGCCTTATGTAATTCTGACACTGCATAAGAGCCTGGCTCTGCAGCCTCACAGTTGGAAATGTAACCTTTAATGTATTAATTTCTCTTGCTCAAAACAATTTAACCTCTGTCTTGGTTTTGTGATTGCTAAGTGTTCCAATTAAATGCCTCTTTCATTTTTTGTCCTGGAGGGCTTGATCTTACCAGTATTATGTTTAACATACCCTACCTAGCAAATGATGAGCACTCCAGGGTCCCCTCAAGTGTTCTTTATCAATCCATTATCTATCTCATGAGTGTCTGTCACATTTTCAAAACAACAACAGCAGAAGAGATTAATTAAACTACTTTTAAACACTAAATAACAAAACCCACTACAAGTGGAAACAAATAATTACAAAGCAGGAGTAGGAATAATCCAGGAGGAATAAATGTGCTTCCCCCCAGCCCCCTGATCAATAGTAACCCATGAATGCTATTTAAATGCTGAATCGTCCACATCAGGATGCAGCCGGGATCAGGAGTTGTAAGAATGTGAAAATTAATCACAGTAACAAAAAGTCTCTGCGTGCTTGTCTTTTTTTATTTCACCACCTGGCACTTAACAAAAAAACATGCCCAGCAAGTTCTGAGAGGTTTTGAACCAGCATCCAGCAAGAAAACATCTTTTTGAACAGAAAGAGGCAGCAGGAGCAGAGGAAAGGTAGAAGGATTGGGAAAATATCCAGGCAGGTCACTACCCTTATTGTTAATGGTCACTACCATTTGTCATTAGTAAATGCTATCATAACAAGTTAGCTGTCGGCTGCTTCAGTGGTAAAATTTCATGTCTTCTGTTTCCTCCTAATTCCTTTTTGCCCTAAGTCAGACTTATTTTGACCATCAGCCTTATTACATCAGCCATTAAGACATTTGTATAGCATAACTGAAAGAGTGATAGCATAAAACTTCAGCTGAGCACACATCTGTTTATTCCCAACTAATATCAAAGCGCTGCCTACATGTATCTGCACTCAAAATGCTCTGCAAGTGACTTGAGAGCAGAGGTAACAGAAGCAACAGGTTGGCTTGTGTCACAAGTGCTGGGGGCCACGCTCAGGCTGTCTACAGATGGTGGATAACTGGTGCCATCACAGCCGCTGCATCCAAATTCAGGACAACAGCAAGCACTTCCATTGACCTGCCACTCCCCAGGTCCCTCCATAGGCAGGCAAATGAAGTAACAGTAAGACTTAAGCAAGGCACCTGAGGCAGAGGGGATATGGCTTGTGGTCACCAGCACTGTTTGCTGATGCTCGTGGCTATAATTCCATGTACTTCCCAGACAAATGAAATTGTTATTGGTGTGCATGCTTCACAGGCATTATCTGAGAGCAGGAAAGGATACAAGTCATAAAGAGTGATTTCAAGGCTAATGCCACTCGCTCAGTCATGATTTCTTTTCCATCCATCCATCCTCAGGGGCAGTCCGATGGCAGCCCAATGTGTCCGATGATCCACAAGTGCAGCCTGTCCTTCTTGCTCTTTCATAAGCACTTTCTGGAGTCCAGACACAGGAGAAATAGCTTTGGCACATTTCTTGACATTAGAGCCAAAAATGTACCCACCCTCCCACACAAGCAGCTGGTCTGGGCTGAGAGTGGTTATTGGTTTCTAATCCCACCTCTTGCTTGCAAACTTCCAAAGCTGCACTTGAGGCCATGTGCTTTAACTCGGCACTTTTCACAGAGGAGTGTTAGTCTGAGAGCTTGATAGACCTTTAGAAGGAGCATGGGAATGTCAGGGCAAGGCCTTGCACTTTGCTGAATGTGTACCCACCTCTTCACCCCTGTCCCCTGCAATCTCCCTGCTGTGCTCACAGCATTGCTTTCCGCGCTAGGGGAGCTGATATTTTTTTTCCATTAGCTTTTGTTTTTAGCTTTCTGCTCTTTTAGTGGAACCTGTCAAGGACTGGTTCATCTCTGAAGGGCCAAATCTCATCTGCAAAACACTGCAGCTTTCAACACCATTAAAGGAGTGCCTAAAATATTTGCCAGTGGCATGGGGTTCGTCATCATCTTTCCTGAATTCCCTTAAGTTTTTTGGGGTACTTCCATGAAGATGATACTGCAACAAGCTTTACAGCAATGCTTCTAAGATTCTTGGAGTGATGGTCAGGCAAGTGTAAGTGTCTGACTGCCTAGGGCTCTACCACTGCATGGTAGCTGTGCTCTCAGACACAGAGACTCAAAGGGCACCTTTTAGTTGCCCAGACATAATTAGCTCCTGCAGTTGGATTCCCCAAGCATCCATATGGCAATGGGAGGTATGACAAGGGACCTATGGAAGACCCAGCCAACACCACACCTGGCAGCTGAGGAACCAGCAGGATACCCTGGGTGTCTTAGATGGCACTAGATACCTTGGTTTAGGCAAATGAGTTGTGCCTAAAGTATCTTGAGCTCCTTAAAGGAATGATGAAACTTTTTGTGTGCGGGGCAGCCATTATCTGAAATGCCACAATCTGGCAGTAACAAAGGAAGGCACTGCTGTGAGCTGGCAGAATGGCATTGCTCCCTAGAAGTCAATATTTACAAGAAATTGCCAGATGGGTGTGCAGATCTTCCCCATCCCCAGACTAATCAAGAGCCAAAGGAGGCAGGTCAATGTTTGTAATGTTCAGCTCTCCCCTATTGCTTTATGTCCACATTTCCACATAGTGAGGAGACCTTTTCAGTAGTAATGAGATCTCAGCATCCTTTTCAATTACATCGTGGCCACAGAAAGCTGTTGAATAAATGCATTTTTATTTTCAGACTTGCAATTTTTACCTGTATTTATCATAACAGCTCCTGCAATCACAGCCATGAGGTTTGGTTTTAGTAATTATCTGCTACAACAGCGTCTCACTTACTTGCCTCTTGCTTAAAAAGCAAAACCCTGTCTGCTCACAGACCATGGCACTTCAAGAAGAGATTGGTAATTTGTAGACTGACGTTTTACATTCAGGGATGTTATATGTTGGCAAGCTCAGCCCATTGTGTGCAATCTTTGGTAAAACTGAAATTACAAATGTTGCCCCCCTTCAAAAATAACATGTAATTTACTGACAAAAACATATTTAAGCATGTATTGGAAATCAAGGAACAAGTAAGATCTCTAGGAAGACTTTTGAGATTGGATTCTTCGGATGACATGACCTTCAGCATGGGGCTTCTCGCTAAGTCCTGTATTCCTACATCCCTTGGCATAACTGTACCCTGCTCCTAAATGGAATTCCTGAGCATGAGATAAAATAAAAATTAATTTTAAAAAAATCACATGGCTGGTTTGGGTAAAAGTCACGCATTACAAATTATACTGAAACAATTATTTGCCAGTGGTTTGGAAATCAATGCTTGTTTAAAATATATTGATAATAATAATTTAAACTCTTCATTACCATCATTTAAACCATTATCTTTTTCTCTGCCTGTAACATTGCATACTACAAGAAGTAAATTAAGTGAACTCTTGAGGCATCCTCTAACTTTGGATAGGTTTTATGATTCTTTGAAAATATACCAGCTATATTTCATTTCTCTTGAGGATTCTACTCTTGAGAAAATGGTTAAAAATTTTCCAACATAATTGGGCTTTCACTGGAAAATTAGGAGTTCATTTAAATAATTTATTTCACATAAAGTGTCTTTTTATGTAGAAATTTTCAACTTTACATTGTAAATGCAAGAACTTCAAACCTGAGAACTTCAATTTCCAACACAAACTAAAATAATTAAGTTTAACAATAGAACATCTTTGAAAAAAGCCTGTCCATTTTCAATTTTAAATGAACAAAAAACAAATTGTATATGGGCAAAATGCTATTTTCTAATAGTCCTAGAGCTGACCTCTCCAGTGAAGTTAATGGACCAGATCATAAGGTATTTATTCAGTATCCTCTTAGGAATTTCTCCAGTTTTACACATGCAAATGCCAAGTATCCGAATACTAAGTGGATGAAACTCTCAACATTACTTTCTGAAAACAGTAGTTGTTCAACGTTTATCAGTCTATGTAACAAACTTCTTCACCCATGGCTGACTATCATGAGATGATAAATGCTCATGCAGTTTTTCTCAAACTGTGGGATGGAATAATACTGCAAGGTACATCTTTTTTCCTGTGAAATAGTCTTCTTACAGAACTATGCTAAAGCTGAGCTACTCATTCTATATACAAGAGAACTGCACAGGCGATATTTCTGCTTTTGCTTATCCAGCAAGAAAGACAAGCAAAATGGCTCTCCTGGGTTAGTATCTGTCCAAAAGCAGCAGGGAATGTAAGGATAGGTCTCCTGTGCTTTGAGAAAGAAAGTTTCTGCTGGAGCTTGTACGCTGCAGCCAAAGTTAATTAAGGGTCCAAAATCAACTTAGAAAATTAATAGCATTTTTTTTTTTTTTTAAAGCTTAGCTCTGCAGAAAAATCTCTGATATATCTGCAAGATTTTGTACAAACAGATATACACAAAGACATTATAACTTCAATAAAACTGTCACTGCCCAGCAGTTACCAAGATCATGATAGGTACCTATCACAGTGGATTGACACGCTCGGATAGCAATGACAATAAGGAGCTGCCATACAGAGTCCCATAGATGTGCATGCAACAGAGAGGAAAATTCTGTGGAAATTCAGACACTTTTTTCTGCTAGCTGTATGTTCTTATATTGTCTTTTCAAATGTTCATATGCTAGAAATGAAAACAACTGTCCAGCTCCTGAAGAGCACTGCCAGAAAGGGGCTCTGTAGAAGAGAGGAGAACTTTGTGATTGTCACCTACAGCATTGTCAACAAGCATTGTGAAGTGAACCTGTACTCACACAGTAGTAGGCCTTGTAAGTGGAACCACGGACCTCAGTTTTAGTCTTTTGCCACACTGCTGTTCACTCCAGACAACAGTCAGACTCTCAAGCAAGGAAGGGTGGGTGCCTGCAGGAAGGCTCATGGACTCAGAGCCACACCATGCACATCACCATTCCATCCATACTTCTTCCAGCAACAAGTTTCCAAAAGAGCAAGACCAGCTCAGCTGCCTTGACAGAAAACCAACACTACTACAGAGCCTGACTGCTTTACTCAAAAATTAAAAGGTTCAACTCTATGGGCCTTGTCAGTAGCTCTTTCTCAACCAGTAGACCCCACCACCTCTCTCATTATGTGACCACAGGCCAGGGTTTTCCTGGTATGGTGCTGTGTTGAAAGCTTTGGTTGATGTGCCCCTCTGGGCACATCACAACATTTGTGTAGTAACAGTGGTGTTTTCTTGCAGAAAGTTCATTGTATAACACATGCCACTGGGTTCAATGTTTCCCCTCCTCCCAGCCCTTAACAGGGAGTATTTAAAATATCAGAAAGTTGCTAAAGAAAGTTTGAAATAAGTAGATGTGGTAATCTGGCAACCAATTTCAGTCTTTTTGTGCGGTGATAGATTTAATAATTTATAAATCAGTGGCATGAACAAAGCAAGAACCAAAACAGAACTACCCATTTCAAATGTGTAAAGACAGTTAACCTTTAAACAGATGGATAATTCCAGACAGCACTGTAAAATTAATAGAGCCTAAACTGTAGGTCTCAAAGCTGCAGAATACATCTTGGGAGACCATGTTTTTGAGATCATCATAAATCAATTTTTTTCTTATCAGTCCCTTATGCATAAATCGACTACAAGGCCTGCTAGGTTATGAATATGTATGTCATGACATGACAACCGATCCAGTGCTCCAGTATCAAAAGTCCTGTGATCTTATTGCTAATACTGAACCATCAGCTTCTTCACATTATACAGAAACAGTCACAACAACACTATGAAGGCTGGACTGGGAAAAGGTAAGATGAGGAGATTTTCTGCAGGGAGTATTTTAGTGAATGAAAGCATGGAATCTCTTAAAGAATTCCACTTCCATCTTTGCATTATTTGCAATTCTTTTCCTCATTAAATCATGTCTTTTCAGAGACATTTTAGTTTCTCCAACGAAAATCTTCCAGCTTTGGGAAGGAGCAGAAGGCAAAATGTGAACTACTAGGAACCTGATGGCTTTTCATGTCTTCATGAACACATATGCTCTATCCATACCAAATAACAAATCTGACCACAATCCAGGTTAGTATAAACACACACCCCACAAAGACAAACTCACACTTACCAGCAACAAAAATTACTAGAAAACATATTGTTTAATTGCCTTAAAAACCACTATTGAAAACATATTTCATAACAGGGTACATTTATAAACACAGGATATGATCAAAAACCAAATGAGAATGAGGGTTGGGATGGAAGTGAAGCTCAAAGACTGATGTTACATAGCTGCCAGGCTTAGATATGCCAGTCCCTGCGAGACACTTTCATTAGCAATAGGGAAGATGCCGGCTGTGGAATAAACATGAAACTTGATCTGATGATCTCTTGCCTTAATACCACATAGACCGCTGCTAATTATGAAGCTGCCTGACAAGCAAATAGTGCTCCATATTTATAACAAGAGACAAAATCAGCCAATTTGTCATTTTAATGCCTGATATAACTTTGAATTTTCTATAAAAGCAGTAAGGAAATGAGGACCAGAGTTTACAGTTAAAAAAATAGAGGGGAACATATTTCTCTGGATTCCCAAAGGTCTTTGCATTTTTCCCTCATCGCACAATACTCCTTCACTCTGGCCTCTGCAGAGATTACTTTTTGCTCCTTTAATCATGCAGACATGGAGGGTCTCACTCACAGTAACAGCAAGGCAGGGCAACCCAGTGAAACCTGCTGTAAAACCATTATAAAGTGACAATGAACTGGTATTGTCTGGCATTAAGTCCTCACTTTCATTTGCTCCCACCCTTGGTAGGCAATGTGACTTTATGTGAACAAAGGCAAATAAAAGGACATAGAACCAAGAGATGTGTCCTTACTTGAATATTAAACAAATGGGTATCAGCCAGCAACAAATGGGGGGTTTTCAGTCCTCCTTGATTTCACAGAAACACAGGTAACATGTACAGAAGCCATACTAGAGGTGACTTGCTCACTTTACACACAAAAAACTTATTTGAACAGACAGATGCTGAAC
Organism: Myiozetetes cayanensis; assembly: GCF_022539395.1. Lineage (NCBI taxonomy): Eukaryota > Metazoa > Chordata > Aves > Passeriformes > Tyrannidae > Myiozetetes > Myiozetetes cayanensis. The sequence continues at coordinate 57,874,785 of NW_026086604.1, read as the reverse complement.
AGAATATACAACATAAAGCTTCTAAGCTATATGTGACCCACTTTTGCAGATATCTACTGCCTGTGAGTTTTCAGTATCACATTAACATAAATGCCATTAAGTTTTGGCCCTGTATCATCTTTATTTTTTATAGATACATAATTATTGAGAAGAGGTTGTTAACTTTTTATAGACTTTAAATGTAGTCTATCAGTTCTTTCTATCTCACTTTGTTTAAGGTGTTACCCAGCAGAACAATTGGGTTGCTGCCCCATTGCTCTACTTTACAGAAAAATATGCTTCTGCTTCATGGAGTGAGGAGGGATCCACCGTAACCTTTCAGGTGTACAGGCAGTGGGTTACACACAGCAGTTGATACTGACTCATCGCTGGCAAGGCATGGGCATAGACAATGCTTTAATTTAAGAAAGCTTGGCACCTACTTTTAATGTATGTTATAACCTCAGTAGTTCTGCAACATCATAAAAATAATAAAGAGCAATGTCCCATGTCTAGAAACAGAAATTATTTCTATTGGAATTTATGTATTCAGTGTAATTAATTTTTTTTTTTAGCCTTTTTTAGGCAGGAAAGAGTCACTCAGTTCCACCAGGAGAAGATATTTTAAAAGCTTTTTTTTTAGTTTTGAAAAAAATTGAATTTGCTGTTCCATCTGATGATGGGGCAGAGCAGAACTTTACAGAGTCTTTTAAGTACATTTTAATCCCATTATTTTATTTGGAGTGCTCAAAAGAGACACTCTGCATAATCTTTCATACGTCCAAAAGATGAAATAAGGTCTCAACTACTATCTGTTTGATTTTTGAAAACTTTTCCCACAAAATGGGAGAGAATGACATTTAGTGTATATTGAGCACAGAGAAACTTACCTGATAATTCCATCTTGATATGGCCAGAAAATCCTTCTGGGAGGGAAACCAACATGTTGGATGCTTATATAATAACTAAGTATTTTAGAAGCTACTTCAAACAAATGCAGTGTTTGACTTGCCACCACTTCCCCAAAACTATTATTTTTCCTGCTGCGTTTAGTAGCTGAAATGCCTCAGTGTTTTCACTGAGCATTACCATGTTTACAATAAAAAGAAAGCCCTATGGGAGTCTCATTTGATTTCATTGCACTGTTTATAAATTAACAAGAAATGGAGACTGTTCTGAGTGGCAGAGACAAAAAGGAGATATATACACACTGGGAATTCAGTAATGGCAAAAACAAAATCATCTTTGATGACAAACAAATCCCTGACCAGAGACCACTGGTTCAGCTAAGGCCTCTGTTATCCAAGACATAATGATGGGTCACGGTGTGATGTTTAAAACCTCAGGGCTGCTACAGACAATGACTGAGGTTAAACCTTACTGATGAAATCCCAATTCATTGATTGAACTTATTATTGCTATCTGTGGAAGTGACTGGAAGCAGTAGTGAGCTGTAACTTCAAAGTACTGTGTTCTCATTGGTTTCATAATGCTGTATTTTAACTGTTTAATCAATGTTGCAAAGGCAATACAGCAGTATTGACCCAAGTGATTAGAAATACCATTGCTTAGCCAATGCACTGGCTTTAGTGAAACATTGAGGCCTATGAAGAGGGAAAAGCCTCAGGGCATGGGAACTAAGCCAGATTTGCTAACACTTGAGTATCTGCTGAGGAGCTCCACTGGGCAGCACCACCACAACAGCATTTTGTTAACCTGTGCTTTTCACCCAACCACCTGATATATAAATCTCTTTTTGAGGGAACATTTAAGGAGGCTGCTGCCTATGCACCATGTCCCCAGGTACCAAAGACTTTAATATTTTGTTATTTAAGACACTTACAAAGTGGTTCCATGCCCTCAATTTGTGAGGGTTTTGTGATTAAAAAAACTCTCTCAAAATTTTCTGATATTTCCACTTATCCTGAAACACAAGTTAACTTTCTTCTTAAGCATATTTACCTGAGCAACAGCTACAACTCCTCACAGAGCCATCAGAAGAGATGTGGTCTTCACCTCAGCGCATGCTGAAGTGCTCTCTTCAATTGGGGTATGAAAGTTGAAAAAACACAGTTATATAAGACCTAGCTGCAAGTCTTCCCATAGCAATAGGGTTCGTACTATTACTTTCATTAACAGTCACAGATTTCAATTGACTTTTATCCTCCCAGAGCTTCAGTATATTGAAGAATTAGAAGGTTAATGTAAATGTTTGGTTCGAAACAGAACTGAGAAATTTGTGGTGAATTATTTATTCAGCTAATTTAGCCTTCTTTTCTGTTAATGAATTCTTTGCTTTTTTATATATTGCATTTGTTATTTGGACTTGTTTGACAAAAGCTTTGTTTGAATATGTTTCAGCTGGTGGTTTGTGCACAAGCTAACTCCTAAGACCCTCTTCCCCTTCTAGCTACTTGTGACTCCAGCTGATGAACTAGTCACCTGAGGCTCCTGGTGTTCCTGCTGTCCCCGCTGTGACCAACGCTTTTCAAGTAGACATGTGGGAGCTTGTGCAGAGAGGAACAGGGCTGCACAGTAGGATTAAGATTTAGGGACAGATAATGCAGCTGCCCTTACCTTGCTTTCTGGTGAACCCATAGCAGACCATAGCATAGTCCCATTTTACTTTCAGAACTGGTCAGGGTAGGCTACACCTTCATAAGTAAAACAATTTTTTCAAGCATGCTACCTTGGCCACAATGCTGTTGCTGCATTTCAACAAATTAAAGGATATGAGCAGAGATCCAGCTGCTCAAAAGCTACAAATATAAAGTAATTTAAAAGCCTTAGACAGAGGCAGAGAGGCAAGGATTTCTGATAAAGACACAGCTACAAACAGCTTCGAGCCTTGCAATAACACAAGGAATGTGTATCAATTTCTGTCGCTGCAAACATCGACTGCTGAAACTTAATACCAACCTCCCCTTCTTGGTGATGAAGAGATGACATTTCCATTTTATTGATCTCACAGAGATGCAGTGCAGGTGGTGTCAAAGGGAGCTGAGCACAGGGGCACCGCAGCCCATGTCCGTGTGCAACAGATGTGTCCTGAGCCCATTATGTGGTTTGGTCCCCAGGAAGCTGGGACAAGGCAAATCTCTTGGAGGGCTACACATGCAGCTAAAGAAGAGAAAAAAGATTCCAGTGGAAAAATGGACTTAACTATATTTATAGGATCACTGTGGCTCTCACCATGTAGAAGACCTTTATATTCGAATATATCATAGAATCAGAATGGTTTGGGTTGGAAGGGACCTTGTGTTGGAAGGTCATCTAGACCAAACCCCCTGCCTTGGGTAAGGACATGTTCAGCCAGATAACATTGCTCAGAGCTCTGTCCAAGCAGATCTGGTTGCTCAGGTTCCTGTGCACCCTGGCCTTGAATGTTTCCAGGGATGAGGCATCCACAACTCCTCTGGGCAATCTGTTCTAGTGCCTCACCAGCCTCATAGTCAAGAATTTCTTCCTAATACCTAATCTAAACCTGCCCTCTTCCAACTTAAAGCCATTTTCTCTTGTCCTATCACTACATAACCTTGTAAAAAGTCCCTCCCCATCTTGTAGGCCCCTTTAGGTACTGAAAGGCTGCTATAAGGTCACCCCAGTGTCTTCTCTCCTCCAAGCTGAACAATCCAAACTCCCTCAGTCTTTCCTCATAGGAGAGATATTTACATATTTGTATTTAATGTTTATGGCACTGTCTATCACAGTAACATACCTTAGGAAAAGTTTGCAGCAGGTGAGCTTCTTTGGCCTTTACCAAAAGATAAAACATGAAAATATTTTTTAACAGGTACTAAGTGCAGATGACCTTAAATGCAGGGCAGAGTAAAATTATTATCAGAGGGTATACTGCTTGCTCTTCAAAGGACACATTCAGAGGCCTCAGTTGTTCAGATATTCTGATTTTCAGTAATAGAAAGAGCTGGGCTTGTCCTAGTGGTTAATTGCAAGGTCCAACAGGCCATACTTTACAGCACTTTTTTAATTGCACCACAATATTTGTAACATATATGGAATCAAAGTTGCTAGCATTGTTATTTTTTATTTTCTTCATACAAGTTGATGAAGTGTGAATAAAAGTGCTTTGGTGTTTTTAACACTGTCCAAGTCATGAAACAGAACACAAAAATATTTTCAGCATTTACACTGAGGAAGGACAAGGAGCTGTTCATAAACATGTGCCTTTAATTTTGTTTCTGTCATCCACTCCCCTTACACTTTGCAAGGTGATTTTATTCATAGACTTAAATTGTGTAAAGGCACACAGTGAAATATTGCAGGGGGAGGTGATTGATATGGATTTCTTAAGTTTGGTTCCTTCTTCAAGATGTATCTGCTTTGCTCCTGTCTGATTCCTCACTGAGCTCCTGTAAAGCTAAAGACCCAAAGCCCTTACACACGGAAGAGGGTAAGGATGGAAGCACAACCCATAGATAAAAGTTAATCATGGAGTATTTTTCACTGGAAACTTTTGACTCTATCCAAAGAAGAAAAATTTTGGTTACCTTCACAAAAATGAAACACATGAAATTCTCATTTTATAGTGAAGAAAATTATTATTCTAAGTAAAATGAAATGTTTTACTTGGCCACAAATTAAATTTTTTGGATTTTTTTCCATTTGCATAAGGAAAAAAAAAAGTTGCTTCAGATCAAGCAGAAGCACTGTTTCCCTCCAATATTTCAATGCAGCCAACCAACTGAAAAGTCAGTTATGTGCATAGCTTTAGATAAAAGTAGCAAGTTTTGGCTTTGCTGAGCTACAGAATGAAAAATGAGAGAGATTTCATTTTTCCCCCATTCAGTCAGGAAACAGCATTATAATTTTCTACAACTTTAGCCGGTTCTTCTGAGTAAGCAGAGAAATAGTCTCACATAAGTTGTGGTAGAATAGCATCCCACAGAAGCGACCAACTTTCAGAAGGCCCCATCAGACCAGCAGATCATCTGCTGGAAGAAAAAGGAGGAACAGGACATGGGGAGACAGCGACAGAAAGACAAATGAAGACCAAGTCCATAAGGAGAACAACAGAAGGGGATGTGATCCCAGCAGCAGGAAAGGCAATTGTTCGAGATGGCCAGCATATGACAAATCCCAGCATCAGCTACTTTACTGTTTCCTGTACCACACTAATTCCAATGGGGTACTGTTACCCTCACCTTGCTGATTCCTCCTCCAACCACTGTAGGCAGGTGAGCTATCAGGCAATGCAGGGGCTCTGGCCCTGCAAGGAAGCGAATGTACAAGGAGTCCTTATCACCACCACTTGCGTGGACACAGACCAGTAGGATTGTGATACAAAAGTGGGTACTGACAGCACCTTGAACCCATTCCTAGAGAAAACCTGATCCTCTATGCAAGACTTGGTGTGCCAGAGTCCTGGCATCTAAGCAGATTTATAAGTTGCACCTACTGCTGTTTTTTTCTATCACATGACTTTTCTTGTCATTATATTAGCTGTGGATAGCTAGTGGTAGATTAGGGCTTTACGAGTCAGCATGTTGGAAAGTGGTTTGGATTCCTGAAAGCTAGCCAGGGGAGGCAAGGTGCTAATGAGCACATGAGGTGTTAGGAATAAGGCTCTTGTTTGTCCATGGAGACATCTATCTGTCTTGGACAGTTTATTCCATACTGTTGACCAGTGGCTCACCTAGAACTGTGTGATTATGGAGTGGCAACCCTTTCAACGGACAGGTATTTTTCCTGGTATTTTGCAGAATTTTCCAGGTATTTTGCAGAAGCAAATTGTGGACACTTGGGAGCCAATTGCCACTTCAGCCAGCTGCTGATCATGGCTTCTAGAATTTCAGGTGTATTGGCAAGTAGAAATAATTTCAAGGTACTATCTGTTAACTTGTCAATATCAAATTTCCTAGCTGTAGAAGTGGCCTGAATTAACTTAGCCCTGGGCTGGCACATCTCTTGTGTCTGTGCCATGACATAGGCAGTTGCCACAGCTTCTCCAAGATGCCCACTCTTATGCAATGTCCAGAGTAATTTCCAGTCCACACATGCCTGCATCACGCAAGAATCACACCTCACTTTGTGTGATTCGTCCTGATTCAGAAACACCAATCCAAAGCCTGCAAACCCGCTGGGGTGCACAGCTGTAGCTGTGGCCCAGGGCAGCTCTTTCCATGCACTCTCCACTACATACCTCCTTACAGCAGGCTGCCCCCACCTCCTGTGATCATAAGCCATGCCCTCATCTCAAGAAACGCCCTCCAACTCTGACACCACCCTGTACCCTCTGCTTCCCTGCAGACAGCAGTTGTGGGAGCTCACCCCACTACCTGGACATGTGTTTTGGGTAGGCAGAAGCAAGGAGGAGACATGGTAGGCATGCCATCCAGTGGGCAAACCAGCACTGAGGAGCTTTCCTGCACCACAACCCAGAGAAGTCAGGCAGGTGCCCTCACAGCATACCATAAAATACCCCCAGGGACACTCCTGCTCTTGCCACCTGAAGACTGTCAGGTTACACCCTCAATAAACTCAAGTGCCCTGGTGGCTTGAATGGGAACCAAGTACAGCTCAGCATCCAGGCCCAGGCTAACTCTGCAGGGAATATATTTTCTTTTGAAGGTCCTGACAGAAACCATAAGCCCCTGCTCTACCTCAGAGTATCTTCCCAGTGGCTGCAACTGTTTTCCTCAATGTTCAAAGCTATCTTGGTTTTCCTTAACAGCTCCCTAGAAGCATGAAAAGAAGGACCTCCCAGTCTTGAAACCCGAGTGGAGAAGACAAGACTGTTTTAGGTTGTGTTATGCTTCCTCAGAAATCCAAATCCCTGAAGGGGTTATTTTTTTACCAGTCAAGACTTAATTTCTGAATTATGTTGTGTAAGGTACTCAAAACATAAAAGTCTCCCTCTAATGTGCCACTACAATGAATATATAGAGTACAATATTTGCAATAATTTATCAGGAGGCCAGTTGAGCTGATAAAGCCTGAGACAACTTATGAAAATACCTAAAAAGGAAAATTTATATTTTTTTCCAGTCATGGATATAATAAGCATATTTTCCTAGGCACGGTCTGCAATTCCTGCCTCCCCATAGAACGAATGTGTTTCCCCAGTTAAATGTACAGCACCAGCTGAAGTGAATGGGGTGTGTGTTTGCTTTGTTTTTCTTATTAAATATAGATTTGTGGTCAATCAGGAGTTGTAAAAATATTACTGAGGTGGTTACAGCCAATAATATTTTCCTTTGATAATTTTATGGCCCTGTGGTCAAAACATGAGTGTCTGGAGTGTGAAAGGAAGCAGAATCTGATTCTGCATGCCATTACCAAGTTGCCTGTAATTAAAAAACTGAAAAGTCAACAAAAAAGTGCAATGTATTCTCAATGTAGCTGTTGCTGCAGTAGTCACAGCCAGCCACACAGATTTGCAGGCTAAATCCCCACCACTGACACAATTTGCCTTTCCCCCTTGTCCCCCCTTTATCCCTGCAATTACCATTTTTTTCCCTGAACTAAAAGAGGCCATCGCCAGAGATGAATATAATTTTATGAATATGATTTCATCTATCATATGCATCTGTCTGAGACAAGGAAACGCTATTTCACAACAAAAAAATTCTGGTTAACAGGAGCTTTTCCTCATGCCCTTTGGAGCACCGCCTGCCCTTGTCTGCCCTTCTGCTTTCTGCTGAGCTGCTTCCCATATTCCCACCAAGCCAAGGCACTGCTGGAGCTGGCAGCCACCCTCTGCCCCATTCTGGGGTGCTCTCACCAGGGCCACCCACTCTCCACTGCTCTTCCAATGCCCAAGCCCCATGGGGCTCATCCTGACCTTTGCCAATCTGCGACTAAGGCGACCACGCCGAGCTGATGGTATGGAAATGGATGGTGCTAGGGTCCTGCACTGATCCTATACAATTAAAGAGCAGTTACCAATATCCACTAGGGAAATAGACAAGAGCTGCCCTTATCCAGCTATGTCAGTAGAGCACAGGCAAAGGTCTGCAGGTGAGCTTTTGAGCTACAGAAAAGACAGAATAAAATGGGCACTACCCCTTATGATATAGCAAAGCCAGTTATCTGAGACTGACAGTTCCCCTTTGTCCCCTGACTACCCAAACTGATATGCTGGAGCAGACCATATGTGACAAAATGCTTAGAGCTGGAGAAGCACAGTGATAGCCCAGCACCCTTTCCTTTCATCTGCTCTGTGGCCGCCATGTATATAGAATCTGCAGGTTCATGCTCCAGGTTGTTAAAAATGGTTCATTTGTCTGAAATGTGGAACTCTGAAACTTCCAGACAGAAAAATACACCTCAAAAATGACAGGTTTTTTATCCCTATAATGACTCGATGACATTGCAGCATTAGACAGAAAAAGGAATCGTCTCTTGTGAAGCACTGAGAGGCCAGATCTCACCAATATTATTTATTTTAATCCTTTTTTTCTTCCTTACCAAGCAACAGCAACCAGCGCAGCAGAAGTGCTGACATTTCAACCAAATCATCCCACTGCCCTCCTCCTGACACTGCCTCAGCTCACACACACTACAGACAGACAGATGGACTTGCACCCTGGTTACTGCCTGAATGACATAAAATTCACCCCAACCCCACAAAATGATCCTTTCTGCTAATCTAAGACTGGCCACCACAGAATGTGGGCTCATGGGGATAGGCTCTCCCCAAAACCCCACTCAGCAGCCCCAGGACACCACAGCATTTTTGCCTTCTCCTCACTTTCTGAGAAGGGCAGACAAAATCCTCTTCAGTCCTGTTCAACAGAAGATAGGGTATGAACAACCATTGCTAGGCAATTTGTCATTGCAATTATTAAGGACTGCATATACTTATTAGATTACATATAATACATACCAATATGTGCATGAATACCTGGTATTAAAAAGAAACAAAAGATTTTAGTCCTTCCTCAGCATCTTCATGCGGTGTCTGAACACAACATTTTGAAATACAGAAGTACAAAGCTTTTTTTTTTTTTTCCTGGGGGAGAGGAGGAGGAAATAATTGTACTCCCTCTTTTCTTTTTTCTTTTTTTTTTCAGAAAGAATGTATTTAAAAAGAAAAAAAAAAAAAAAAAAAAGCACCAGCATACCAGCATCGTTTCCTCCCACACATTTTTTTTCTGTTTTTACCTCTTCAGAATTTTGGTGGAAATAAAATAGAATCCAATTATAAAATTGAGAGAAAAAATTGATTTGTCAACGAAAAAAATGTGAACACTTACAGAAAATTATATAGGCATTTTCTATTTCACATTTTCCATGAGAAATCAGGACATTCTGAAGAAGTTGAAATGTTATTCTGAAGTATTTCAGTTTTGTCAGCTCACTATTTTTCAACAAATACATTTTCAGTCAAAAATTGTCAATCTCCTTTTCTTCTCAGATCCTTTTGTGACTACCTCTCACCATCTCTTTACACCGTCATCTGGCAGCCTCTGAGCCCACAGTAAAGATCATTTACCTGCTAACAATTTTCAGTTAATTAGGTCTTTTTCCTCCTGCACCCTACCACAAGGGCAAGAGAGGGAGCAAGACCCTCTTACTCCATCCAGCACTTCCCCTGATCACCTTTGTGGACTATGCTTTTGCAAAGGTATTTATGGATATGCAAAGGTGACCTGAGCCAAGGGACAGATTGCTTTCTTTAGCAATTATGGAAACATCTCTTTTGGTATGGGGTTTTTTTTGTGTGTGTGTGTGTGTTTTTTTCCTGGCATTGTTGTTAATTTTTTCCGAGGCACAAATATGGATTTATCTGGACGGGAATATGTTCCACAAATTAAATGATGTCTCATCGTGAGGGTAAGAGGGGGAGCGTGCAGTAGATTAGTTAATAGGTCTCCCATCTGTACTGTCTACGATATGATGATAAGCATACCTAGAAACTCAGGAAACGATTCACAAAAGCAATCAGATAATGAGGAATATTATCCTCAGAAGGTCCTTCCTGTGTTTGAACAGGGGGAACAAATTAAAAGCTCAGGTTGTGTGGTAGCTTGGAAATAGTGCACATGGTGACTAAGACTCTTATCAGAGGCAGCACTGAAATAACATTTTCTGCTAAAGAGCTTGAAGAAATATGTTACGAAATTATTAATAATGCATTAAAATTTGCAAAAGCATGAAGGCAGTGATAGTTGAGCTGTGTACTCCCAGCATTTGAGTGGAAAGGAAGAAGTGCTTTTAAGGCACAGACAAGGAGGTGGCTTCCAGTTAAAATTGCTCACAGCATTAAAAATAGGGGTGATAATAAAGGTTTATTATTGCTTCTGGTAGTACTGTACTGGAAAAAAAAACAACTGTGCAGAACAACATGAGAAAACAGTGTGTACGCCTTCCTTCCTTGAGAAAGAGATCCAGCTCTGTCCTGGCTGCATTACAAGCAGCAGCGGCAATCAGCAGCCACTGAGACATGCAGCACAGCAGTGGCCACCTTTGGAAATCAGCAGCGGGGATAAGTGGTGACACCTGCAAGGAGGGGGTCCTTCTACCACCCTTTGAGCAGCCTTTCAGACAGCGTCCTGCACAGTGTCCCATCAGTGAGGTTGCAGTTCTTGATTTGTAAACTACAGGGAGAAATGTAGAGATGTGCTGCAGTCTGACAATAAGTAGCAGGGATGCTCAAAAAGAAGATCTTGATGGGCTGCTCAAAGCTTGCTCCACGAGGATAGAGACTGGCCACACCAGGTTGCACATCAGACTCCCAAAGTAGTGATATCCCAAGGCTAAAATTCAAGTTTGTGAGTACTCTCTCTTACTTTCGAAAATACCACTGCTGCTCGACCAGACATTGAGGGTCCTGTTCACACTGATGTGCTAATAGTTTTTGTGTCCATCTCTATCCAAACCAGTAGCTTCTTTCCCTAGCATCATTTCAGTGAATTATTTATGCTTAACATACATGTATGCTCCAGGCCCAAGAGAAAACACCTTAGAGTCAATCAGGTAGCCAGACAGAGCTGTATGAATCTAACACTTTATTATAATATGTGTTAGATGTATTATTATTGTTATTATTATTAAATGTGTATCAGGGCTTTTGGCCTCCTTTGATTTTGTGGAGAGTGGAGAAGACCAGTTCTCCGACACTGGTCTACACCTTTAAAAAGGTAATCTTTGCGCTTTATTAATAAACACATGAGTATGCCACTGGCATCTTTACTGAGCATCATTCTCTCTCATTCTTGGTGCACTCTGACATGACTTGAAAAGTATATGCTGTTTGCCAAAGATTTCTTTTTCAGTGTGGTAATTCCAACCGTGAGATAATATTGATCTGCAGAAAAAGGACAGGTGACCTGCCAGAAGACTGAATAACCAAACAGTGCCTTTAAATTAGACAAAAACCTTGTGCTTTCACTTCAAAAAAACCCCCACACTGCTTCCCAGGTATGATCCAGATCTGTTATACACAACAAAGTTGCTCAGTATAAATCTTTATTTTGTGTTTCAGAAGGTATGCGATAGAAAACCCATTCTAACAATAAATGCTAGTCACCTGAGGTCTATAGCTTGTTTTGCAGCTCAGGAAAAAAAAAACCTCTGTTCACCCTTGGCCAACTGAGTTACATTTTCTGCTATTATTAATGCATTGCAAGGGTTTTTTTCATATCAATTTGAAATTATACATCTGGGAAATCCCAGTACAACGGCAGTCAATGCTTTGTTTCTCTGTGTGGCCCTTTGCAATTACTAGAATGTGCAAATATAATTTAGCGCAGGTAAAATTCAATCAGTCACCCCAAGCACAAAGAAATCTCCATCTCCCAGAAAAAAATCCAGAGAGTGTTTCCCTGCAAATGGCACAAGGGAGCTGTAAGAGTTTCTAAAACAAATTTATTAGAATATTTAAATTCAAGTTGTAATGGGAAATTTAGCTCAATAGGTGAGGTGGCAGCAGGCTGAAACCCAAGTGAGGCAGGCAGGCAGCTTTCGGGGCTGTGTGCTTGCTCAGGTTACAGCCTGGTTTCTCCTTGCAGGAGGCGATTGCAGCAACCAGGCAGGCAGGGCACCCAAAAAGCAAATCCCAGGAGTGTAAGAGAGGGATGGGGGTACTGAGGAACAAAGGGGCTGCTGAGGAGCAAAGACAGAGGCGCAGCTCTCCTGTGGTGGCACCAGAGACAGCAGGAGATGTGGTTCTGAGCCAGGCTCCCCACATAGCCACTGACCAAGGAGTCACTCACCTGCCCAACTGCAGGTGCTTAGGGGGGTGCATGCCAGGCTTGCAAAATGCAGGCCCAGGAGAACTTGAAGCTTGAGGCAAAACACGAGGGAGGGAGGCAGAGCTGGAGGCTGCCACCAGGGCAGCATGCTGTTTGTGCTTACCACCCGCACAGGGAGATGACGAGCAGGCCTCCCTGGGCTGCCCCAGGGGCTGTGGTGGCCAAATCCCCGACACAGCAATGACATGGGCAGGAATAGGATCAGCATTATAGCGCCACAGCTTTTATATAAAATGACACCATATTGAGGATGTGTGGCTTTAATGAAAAAAAAAAAAATTAAGGGAAGAAGAAAATGCCAAGTTTAAAGACGGATGGATTTACGCTTCTCAAGCAACTCCAACACCATAACGTTTTGTTTTTGTCATGCAGCAAAGGCTGCCCTTCACCTCCTGCTATGTTCAGTGTGATCTATGTCATCGCCTTCAAAGGAATCAGGATCAGGCCTCCAACGTGTTAATAAGCAACAAGAATTATGGAAAGAATTGCATTTAATGTGAAGTCAGGCTGCCTGCGGTGATCGCACTGCACAGCCTGTCACAGATCGCTTTGTGCTGGAAACCTACACCATGGACTGATCTGTGGATGAGACAACCACAAGACATTTCTGCTTGGCAGGAATACGGAGGGAGGAGATGAGAGACAAGTCAGCAGCATCTAAGCACGTATGGGAATGGATGGAAAACTCCAGATAGATGCAGCTCCGCTTCTGACAAGCTGAGAGCACTGCGTGGTGTGGAAGCAACCACCTTTGCAATTTCTGAATGATCATGACCACCCTACTGATAAAAAGACCTATTCTGCTTTTGTACATCTAAAATCCCAAAGCTTTGAAAGCACCTGCCTTGACATTAAGAAAACACCTTTTACAAGTACTTTAGAAAAGAAAGTATAACAGCTTTCTTTGTCACTTCCCTCTGAAAGAAGCATTACTGCCTATCTTCTAGAAGACTAAATCAGCAGAGGAAGACATTACTCCAAAATACCTTCACAGATATACACAAAAAGGGGTAGAGGGGTTGTGTCTAAGGTGACTCCCATGCTGGCTCTTGGTCGATGAGGCTCATCTTGCTGAAGAGGTTCAGGCAATGTTTTTCTTCCATGTCCCCATAAGCCCAAAGAAAGCTGTGACCACCACAAGTGGACCTGCTGCAACGTATGGCAGACCATTAGGGTACCCATTACAGCTGAAAAGGTTCAGCCAGTGAGGGAGCAAGGCAGGATTTTGCTTATTGTGCATAGGAAAGAATGAGAAACTGTTGAATTTCCCAGAAATAAACAGTAGAGCTGAGGGATAGCGCAACTTGCTCATTCCCTAACCTATGTTTGCACCCCAATATGGTCCTTTTACTCATAGCGGGAAGTAAGGTTATTTCTGTGATCCTGCATCACCATCTTTGAGCTATTTTCCCCTAGCAGATAGCCAACACACTGTGGGAACTGGTTTTCTTCACAGAATGGGCAGCTTTGAAAAACAGTCTTTATGGCCCCAAACTGTGAACGATGTTTCCACAACCCTTCTGATCAGAAATGCACCTACTTTCCTACCCACTCATTTTTCTGCTGCTCTGATCTTCACCTTTGGACTCAGTCTTTGCCTCCTTTTGCTCTTACAGCCCCATTATGCCATTTTCTAGAAGTTCCTCCCTTCTTCCTTCTAAATCACTCAGTTACATCCTGTTTTTATATGTTGCCCTAAACCTTTTCTTTGGACTATAACTTACAACTGACTGTATAAAACAACATCACTATTGTAACAGCCACTTTGGAGCTGTTGTGATTGAGCTCTTTAAATATGCACATTAAAATCTTATGAAGCTTCAAGGGGGGGTGAGGGTGGGAAGTGCCATGCACATCCAGGTGCTGATGACTACATTATTTTCAAATTTTTTTTGTAAAAATTTCCAACTGGCCTTGGAAATAGTAAAATGTAAAAAACATGCCTACAGTTGTTTTGAAAAGCTCTCATGTTGCTACGACCCCTGCTTACCTTATGGATTGCTTTAATTCGGGGTATGACATTGCTTCTGGCATACGCTGAGTAGTTGCACCCCCACCTTTACAGAAAAAATCAGTGTCTCCTCTGGAAGTTAAAACATCCTGAGGAAGAGAAAGGAAAGCAAGAGGATTTATCAGACAGAGCCTGACACATCGTAAAGATGCAGCATTGTTATCAGGTATCATTCTAACACACTCGCTGCTCTACACCACTCAAAATTTTATGACCACAAAAAACAACCCACACATACATGCCAAAGAGTGACTAGCCGAAGACAGCTCTCAGCATGTTAGCTTCATTTCACTCAAGAGACAAACAAGAGATCACAAATGAAACTGCCTACACCACACTGATGTGAGCAGTAATATAGGGTTTTGTCAGTGAGTCAATGCAGCTACCAAACCAAGCGCTTTCCTTTTGTGGCTTGTAGTACCTGTAAAGCCTTCTGCCTAAAAGCCAATCAAATAAGACACCGAGTCACTTAGTTGCCACCTAGAGACACATAGCAAAAGCAGTCACTGTATGAATAGTTGATGCAAATATTTTGTTCACAGTTAATTCAGAATGAATAACACAGAATCATACGGTTATTTCCGTGCCCAGGTACAGCAAGATCTATAATGCATAAAATTGATGTTAAATGCATAAAATCTCCTGCTTGGAGCATCAAAACATAGTCATGGCCTTGAATTCTGATGTTAAATCTGAAACATATTCCACATACCACATGGACTGCAGCTAACATTAACAGCTTTCCATTGCAACTGCTACATTGCTGTAATTGGGCAGACACTGGCTGGGGATTTCTTCAGAGACCTATTTTTCAATTAAAGTTTAATTTTCAAGTAAAGGGATTTATACAGAATGAGATCGTGTGCACACCTCGTTGTTGCACTGTTTCAGAGCATGTGATTTCTGGGTTTATTATGTCCAGAACAGTGCAGGGCAGGGAAGCAAAAGCAAAAGAAATACAAGCAGAATGATGCTTTCCAAAATCCTTTCCGGGTTCAGCTATCCTGGTCAGCTATCCTGGTCAGCAATTGCAGGTGTGTGGTCAGGCTTGGCCGGTGCACCTTGAGTTGGTTTAATAAGGAAAAACACATTCTGTATAATTTTTTTTCCAGAGTAAAGACAAATGGGAAGAAAAACCACCAAGAAAACAAGAGAGGTGTTAGTCAAGGAAACTGAGAATTGCTCTTCTAGCAGGTCAGTAATTACAGCATGGGTTTAGACTCCTTAACTGCTCACTACCTAATTCCTCTACTACTACTACACATCTGCCTAGGGTTAATAAAGGAATAACCCCACAAGATAAGCAAAGTCCAGTAGTCCTGTGAATCCCATGTTGTACCTGCTGCCACTCCTGCACCCCCCATACCTGCAGACACCTCTACGGGTCCCTTTGGTGGAGTTCAGGTGCATGCAGGAAAACAACTCTCCTCTCTGGGTCCAGACAGCTGCTGCTAAGCATTGCAGGGAAAATCCATTACTGCTTCCTGGTGTTAAACAGTTAAACCAGCTGGATTTGGAGATCTAGGAAATGAGGAGGATGAGACAACTACATTTTCAAGAACATTTGTTTTGAATCCAAAGCGTTTCCCCAAGTGTATTAATATGAATTACCAGGAGATTGTCTGAGGATTTATATGTGTAGTATTCCAAGAGAAAAGAAAAAAGAGCCTGAGCAGGAATAGTCAGTTTTAAATTAAGATAAATTACTCCAAGTTTCTTTTTAAAATATAAGCATGTCCATTGTTTACGATCGTAGAGTTCAAAATGCTGAATGTGTCTGCTGAGAGGATATACACCTCCTTCGCAAAACTCTGCTCTAGTTATTTGAAACATGGCCTGATAACAAACACTATAAGGAAGAAGAAAAGGGGGGGAGGGGAGAAAAGGAAAGAGAGAAAGTGATGGCGAAAGAGACAGAGTAAGAATACACAGCGTTATTGACAAGTGCTAATCTTTTTTGGGGGGAGGGGTGTCAAAACTTTTAGGCATCAACCAGAAATTAAATTTTGCCAAGATGTACCAGAATATAGTCCCTCTTCATTTGCATAATCAAATAAAAGGTAAGATTCAGCAGCATGAATACTCGGCCTGCCAGTAAGTTGTTTGTTTCTTAGAAATAGAGAATCAAAATTTCCCTAGCAAGTTAGCTCTTTCTCATACAGGTCATATTATACATGGCAGAGACAGAAGATATAAAATTTGCTACAATATATTAGTTTGATAACATTGTAGAGGGTTTCTCATCAAAATACAGAGATGTGGAATTATAGTTCCAAGGCCTAATTTAATAACAAAGTATGCTGTTGTTAAAACCATTTTTTGCCTGTTCTCTATAAGCAATGTGTGCATTGTATGAAGAATCTGGGAAGAAAAATTGAAGAATTATGCAGACAAACACTGGTATGTGGCCAGAGCTTAGGAAATCATGTAGCTGCCTCTCAGTGTCCTTATTGCCCATAAAAGAACATTTCGCACGGTCAACAGCTCAAATTTATGTGGACCCTTAGGGGTAAATTTTCAGTACAGTGAATAGGAACTCACACACGCAATCGTGTTATTGTTAATGGGAGTTCTGTGGCTACTCCTTCCACTCAGTGCTAAAAATGGTGTCCCTTGCTGTAGAAAGCTATCTACAGACCACTCCGGCTCCCACTCTTCATCTCCACCAGCAGTCCCAGAGGAGCAATGCAGAGTGGCCCAGAAAACCACCTGCGTCTTCTCCTCCCGTCATGTCGTTGACACAACCACTGAGAGGGTATGTCCCTCCCCTGTCATAAGGACTGCAGGATGGGAAGTACACTATCTGTGTTGCTCTTGCACCTTCTCCACTGCTGACTGCACGTGAGTCTTCCCATGACTATTTCTCTTCCTGCCCAGAAACTTGCCACTGTCTCTGCTGTGATTTAAGTGCTGGAGCCCATCCAGTGGGTGTAGCATGTCTTTGTGCCCCTCTTTTCCCTTGGGTGTAACCAACACAAGGGAAGGCCTTGCCTCTACTGATTTTGCTAGTCACCAATTATTTTTTTCCTACAGATGGTTTTCTGCTCTTAACCTTGTGGTATTTCTCTAGAGATGCATCTAAGTAATCATCTGGTCATGACTCCAGCGTGATGAACTAAGGCCGGTGCAGGAGCATTATGAATTGAAACAATAGTTTGAAAATAGGTAACCAACAAAAACTTGCCAATAATTATGAGACTTTGCAAAAGAGGACTGACTTTCTGTACTGTAACTAAGCTTTAGGGTGACATCCTAAAACTTTTATCAGCAAGTCTGAGGGCTAGAATCTTCTCCTATATGTGTTTCTTCCCTAATCTCTTGGCTACAGGCACTAGGACATGAATAACAACAGCAGGTACTGCAAAATTTGCAATGAAATTGTGACTGTCAACAAAATCAGAAGTTGCTGTGCACTGACAAGCCACTTTGTTCTGATAGCTTGAACATCCACAAGAACTTTGAGGCTGTTGATCATATACCATCCATATTACTGCATCCTCATGCTTCGTTACAAGTCTGGATGTGCAGCTCTCCTCTATGGCTGGAAGTGCACCCGCCCAGCCAACAGGATCCTGTCTCTACCACACCCTGACATGAAGCGTAGTTGAGAGGGCCCCAGTGCTTGGGTTCCTGATGGGTGTAGTTGAAATCCACCTGTGTCAGGCTGACAGTTAATGGATTTCCAACCATGAAGTCAGGTGTTCTGCTCTGGTTTCAGGGGTCCGTGAGATGGAGCAGTGGTCTCTTTATACTTGGTTAAAATACAACACAGCATTTAAAAAAAAAAAAATATTGTCAAGACCTAGCCAATAATATAACCTTACTATTTATCTGCTAAGAAGTGCAAAAAACCAGCAATGCAGGTCTCCTCTCAATAGTGGTTGGATTTCATTTGTGAATGGATCACATCCATGGAGAGGAAGCATGATGTATTGCATGCAGATGTGAGTACACAAACACTCTTCTCTGTGAATTTATGAGAACCCACATAACATTAAGAAAGTCTCACTTGGAGGAAAACACACAGCTAAGGAGGTAATGATGTTGCAGATAATTTTTGTAGGGTCATCACTGTAACCTGTACCACAGACCTCCAGCTTGATGGAGGAAGAGCTTCACGATCAAGCCTTCTGACTGTTTTTTGCAGCACTGGCTAAAGATAAGGTACCAATTTTATTTGCCACTGTTTAATTTCTTTCTTTTTAATTAGATGTAGTAGGTACTCAGAATCGTATTTGGGATTGGTTTCACAGCCCATCATATTTCTTAAACTATGATAGCACAATTGGCCATTAATTCAAAGCAGCGCTAATAATGGTCACCACAGCTACTAGGAGAAACAAATGGGAAGGCTATAGAAAGACCTTTCCACTTTTAACCCCCTTGATACAAATTTAGATTGAAGTCAGACAAACAAAAAACTCAATGTCTCAATTATACTTTGTTTAATTGTATGATTCCCTTTTGGCCTATATTATTGATCAGTCCCCAGCACACGAGTCAAAAAAATGATAGATTGGAGAGAGTAGGGGCAGAAATTATTTAGGAACACATACATCCCTTTCATGCCATGTCTTACCATAAACCTTCCAAATGACCGCCAAAGAAGGCCACCCAGAGTCATTTCCTGAGCAAGCCCATGGCACTGAGGAACCTGCAAGCTGCAGTCTTCCTGCCAAGCTGACCTTGGTGATGAACTGTACCAGCATCTTGCACCATGCAGAGAGAGCAGGCTGGGGCAGACAATAACAGGGCTCATGGGGGGGAAGGAGCAGGGGGAATTGCCTGTCTCATGACACAAGCCCTGAATATTCTGTGATTTTGTTCTTGGAAATAATCTCACCCACCTTCTCCCCTCCCTCCCTCCTTCATTTTCTTCTTCGACGTGTAGCCCTGCTCTGGTATACTGCCTGAGTGGGAATTGCCTGCAGGTCCTGATGTAATAGCTGTGCCATATGGTCCCTTCACACAGTGGGAAGGTGGAAAAATCCAGAAGGAAAAAAAAAAAAACCAGCAACCCTAGAAAACTTTATGTAGCAGTTCAACAGAACTACAGCTGTGGCCACAAACAGAGGCAACAACTGGAATATTCCGCATGATGCATAGAGCACGGCAACAGCACACAGCCTGCCCAGAAGGCAGCTGAGCTTTATGTCCCATTTAACTGAGAAACCTCCCCGTGTACCGTAAAGCTCCATTAAAGCACACAAGCAGGTGTGGCAACCCCGGTGTTTTCCATGGTAGATCACTCAGCTCCTCTTGCCTCCAAAGTACCCTCCGCTGCCTGCCTTTCTCCAGGTGTCTGTAGAGGAACCTAATGAGACTGATTGGGACATGCTGATCAGCTTTCATTATAAGCTGTTCTCTAGCAGTCCTATTAATCAAAATAATGGTATGTGCTGTGCATGTATTTTATGGTTGTACACAGTTTTGCTTTCAAAACTAAAATAAGACACCTGTTTTCCCCACCCTGTCTTGCTGAGTAGTCCCTTTAAGAGCATAACCTTATTATCAAATATATGATATACCATCAGAGCTGGGGAGCTTCATATGCACATAAATATCACTCTTCCAGTTTGTGCTTTTTATACTAGCAGAAGAATCTAATGGAAATAAATTCAGTCCATGGGTCAATTACAGGCTTATTTTCATATTTATGGACTTAATACTTTCACACACAAAAAGATTCTAATGATAGCCTAAGGCATAGAGTAATCAAAACAACAGCTATTGAAAGGGAAAGAACCAAAGAAAAGTACCACTTTGAAATTCTACCCCTATCTCCTGATATTGTTATATACACTACATAAAAAATGCTTTTTCACAAATGAGTATGATTTTTACCTACTTACCGTCAGCGTAATGTTAAAAAGAAACCAAAGGCAAGAGTTGTTACTGCAACAAAAGCCACACTTTTTCCACCTCCAAATTCAAGAAATTAACTCTTTGATGTGAACAATCAAATCTCCTTCTTTCTTCTTCTTCCTCCTTGTCCTTGTGCTGATTAGCAAAGAGGCAGGATATCGTGTTTCCTTCACAGACCGGGCATGTCCACATGTTCTGCAGTGACTGAAGGGTCCTGGAGGCATTGCTTCCCTCAGGAGAGATGGCAGGTGTCCATTCCTCACTGACTGGTGCATGTGTCTCTGGAGGCTTCACCACTGCTTCGAGGAAGGGGGAGAGGGAAAGACTAGCTCTAGTTTACTCTGTAGAGCTGCCGGGAAAGGTAGCAGAGAGGTATGGACTTCAGTGGGGCTAAAGGAGCTGCTGCCCTGCCCTGCCCTGCCCTGCCCTGCCCTGCCCTGCCCTGCCCTGTGGAGGGGACCCTTCTCCCCTGATGCTGGCCATGGAGAGCACGCAGGAGACATCCCTTCCTCTTCTGTTATCACTTGAAGCAGCCCACTCCAAGAAAATTCAGAAATTTCCTCTTAAGTATCAACAGGCTATATAGGTATTTGTCATCCCTGCTTGTTTTCATGTATATTTTATGTACAAAGCAAGGATGTGTGAGGAAGGAAGGGAACATGTTTAAGCTTTCAATGCCAACTGAAGCAGGATAGACTGCATAAGCTATCACTGAGCACTTCATGCATTGCAACTTCATCGTGTTGTTTCTTGAGTTAGCTATTTATTAAGAGTCACTGGATTGGAGCATCTTGCATGGGATTAGATAAATGATATGCAGTTACTTGGAGCATTTTGTGAAGTTGTAATAATCTATATTGACAATGCATCTATTAGTTTGGCACAATGTTTTCTACCCATCAAGAGGATTTTTATGGATCTGAATTCAATGCAAAGGGCCCTAAACCTCAAGCCCTAGTTCTCCAGAAATCTGACATGAGAAATAGCAACAGAAAATGAAATATTTTCCTCATTTGCTGATTATTTCCACAGCCCCTGAATGCCTACGAATAAGCTCTGCCACACCACCTGACACAAGAAAAATAGCCATACAGGAAGCTTAATATTTGCTGTAACCTCAGTTTCCTGGAGCTCGAGCGCTCCCTTAAATAATTTACAGCTCTAAAAGTGAGATAAGACTATCTCCAGTTCTGGCTTTGTAGTGTATCCTGGATTATTCTAAACCACTTTCTGCAAGGGACATCCATCATTATAGACCCAACTTTACCTTCATCCCACATAGATATCTGAAAGACAGCAACTGGAAAGAATGCCAGAACTGGAGATAGTCTGATGTCATTTTAATGATTGTAAATTATTTAAAGAATACCACAGCCAGAGTCCCAGTCATTTGAAAGTGTTTGCTAAAATGTCTAAGAGGTCTTAAGTGACAACCTCTAGTGCACATACACAATGCAAACAAGGTATGACTTTCACTTGGGAGGGAAGAAGTACATGGGGCAGGAGCACAATTGTTCAGTTCTACGCTGCAGGACTCTTGATAAAAAAAGGAACAACTCCATTCTGGAATGACTCCATCAGTTCTTCCTAAAGTCCAGTTGCATATAAGATCAATGGTATTAAAAGCAATAAAACACCCAGTTTATATAGGACCCCAACTTTTACCTGCTCCATTCAACATACTAACTGAGCTGACATCTACATCTAGATACACTGGTATTTAGCATCAGATTTTCTGGGGTCCAGCAGTCAGAGAAGTTCCAGAAGCTGCCAAAACTGTTTTGCTGAAGTTAGAAAGAAAGGAAGAAGGGAATAATTGTGAGGACAGTGAAAAACTGCTGTGATAGATTTGGATATGAAACTGCCCTGGCAGCTGTGACCCTAGACTGAGCTTAGTGGGGAGCAGTGGGGAGCTTCCTAATCCAGAGGGAAAGAAGGTAGAGGAGGACCACAAAGAGCGGTAAGCTGACCTTTTGCCTCAGGAAATGAAATAGCTTGGACCGTGGTCTTTTCAACTGCCCTGTCCAGAAGGAAACTTTAAAGACAGTGCAGTAACTGAAAAGACACTTGCAATGTCAAGAAGTGCTTTCTACACAGTATTACAAACTCTTTCACCACTGATTACAGCATGTGTCTTCTCTGCCATACAGGCATTATCTCATCTCTATTAAAGATGGATAGATTCAGTCACAGAGAGGTCACATCCAAAGTCACATACAGAGCTGGGAATTAGGACCCATCCAGTTGCACTATGGCAATGTAAGACATGGTATCTGCTGACTTTACAGTGGGAAGCCCAGCATAAAAAAAATAAAAATTACCTACTTTCATCTGAGGCATTTTCCACTTCCACACATCTGCTCAGGGTACTATATATTGGCTCCAGGTCCCCAAACCATGGGAAATGGCAGGCTTCCTGCACGGATGCTTTGGTTGTGTTCCTCATTTCGGGCCATTGTTCCAGACTGTATCCTTTGTTTGGGCCTTGGCAGGCAGTAAGACAGAGAATGCTAATGAATGTCTTTGCTCCAAGCACAATATGAGAGGCATCTCATTTTCATTTTCTTTCCTGTAAGTCTTGAGTTTTAAACTCGGGCTATGCAATCAAAATGAAATTCCCCTTAAAATGATGGGCTCTCCCCTTTGTGCAGGTAGTTGAAAGCCACTTCTCAGGCAAACCTGCACAGCTTTAAATGTAAGACAGCAATACAGACATGCAATTTATTGTTGCAGAATGGAAACTCTAGGATATTTTTTGGTAAAAACAGCAAATTCCTCTTCTACAATTTAGACCTCAAGTACTGTCCATACTTAGATTTGATGCAGGTAATTGTGTTGCTTTGAAATTGGTAGAAGAAGCTGGCATCATTATAACAATACCTCTGGCTTCTGTTTGTTTCACCTAAATTTTTACCTTGAGAATCATGGATGATTTTCTGACTTTTGGAAAGGTTCTCGATGTCAGAGAACTTCTCCAAAGGTTGTCAGCAGCACCCTCAGCAACCTTGCTTATCCCAAATACGTGTAGACATATATACATCTAGCATTGCACAGAAATAAGCTTATGCAGGATCGATTATGTTTGTCTAATGTAAGCAGAAGTCCTACTTTTCGGGAAATGCAACCAGGATTTTGATGCCTCATTAAATCATCTCCCCCAAATTTCTGGCCCTCTGCTGGCTGAGATTTTCAGAAACCGTGCAAAGAACAGTTTTGACTTTCAGCAGGCAGTGTAGAGCATCTGCAGCCACCACCGCCTCCCAGGGAGCTCCTGCCTGTTTGACAGTCTTGAAAATCATCAAGTCATTAAGCTAGTATTTAAATTAAGAGCAAGGACCTAATTTTAGGTACCTGTATCTGAAATTCGTATGTGCTCACTTCAAAAATTCCTCGCACTAGGGACAGAACAAGACTTCCTCAATCCTAACTTCATACATCAGCTCCTATAGTATTGACCATCTCCTTTCAGCTCCTTTTCTTAGTGGAGATGTCTGTGCCCACTTCTTTCCTGGGTTTTAAAAATTAAATAAACATTTTGGTGATTTGCATTTACCTGTAGATAGTGTGTATGTATGCGCATACACATACTCTTGCATGTGTGCATGTCTACTCTAAGTACTTAAAAAGCTTTACTGCCTCTTAATACATATTGTATATCATCAGTGGAAGTTTTCACTGTGTTCACAGAAAGGTGTGTGTGTGTCTGTGTGTGTGTGTGTATGAGAGAGAAAGAAAGAGCAAGAGAGACAGACGGAGAGAGGGAGAGAGAGTGCACCAGGAATTATCTATGCATAAAGAAATTAAAAGAGAATATTTTTCCAGAGCAATTGAAGCCCATCTCCTGAACAATGACGACAGCTCCTCATTTTCGACAACAATAGAGGGCACGTAGGAGTCAGCTCATTAGAATATCTGTGGCTCTTTTCTGTTCTCTCTGCATTAAGCCCCCATAATGTCAGTTGTCACTTATTAATGACAATTAACTAGTAATCAGCAGTGAGACTCTTCGAGGTGGTCCTTGCCTGACAGGTGAAGAAAGAGAACATTGCGTAGTGCCATGCAGTGACATGGAACCTTCAAAGGGAGCACGGCATTTCCATAAATTATTTCAGAAAGAAATTTTCTTTTAGACATTCTCTTTAAAGCATTAGGATCTTTAACCCTAGAAGGACTATACAGTTGCAGCTGTCCTCCCTCCCCCCTCCCCTTATCACTAGTATTGGATAAAACTGGAAGGCAGTCTGATCTGTCATGTAACCCTATTCCCATCTGGGGCTAGAATAGCTATCAACCCACTCTGCTGAAACTATAAATACCTTCCCTTGATACTCAACCTTAAGTGCTCACTTAAAATGATGCCCAGATATCAATAGTGAAGTTGCCAACTGAGAGCAGCTAGGTGGATGGCCAGTAAGACTGCAGCATATCTACTATAAAATCTTTAAAAATTAAATGACTTGCAAGAGTTCAATTTATGTACATGTATAGCCTATGAAATTGCACACCTTCTCCCCTACTTCTAATGGCTTTCACACTCACTTGTTACATCCTGTCTTAAAGGAGATCACAGCTACTGTTAAAGTGTTTTTACAGCAACCAGCATACTCAGGGCCTTGGACTCTGATTGCTATTACAATACAAATACGATGTAGTTATTGCACTTAGAAAGACTCAAGTGGGAAGAAAAAACAACCACCAGCAACAAAACATTAAGTTTTCCCCATGCAAAGCTTTCCTCTTTGCTCCTTTCCCATCTTATGCAACACCAAGTAAAGAGCCCTCACCATCACACTTCACTCAAACTCTTTGCTCAGGCTTCCCTCCTTATCTTGCTTCTTTCTCCCTGACCCTCCAGCTTTTGAACAGACAATCCTGTGAAGTCTTTACGTTGAATATTTCATTTGTCCACTACAAAACCTTGCTTCTTCAGTGAGACAAATTCAGCCTCATTCCATGTTTTTTGCAAGAGGTCAGAGAGGTTCCCAAACATCACTCAGGCATGCCTATATCTCCCAGCACAGAGTCCCTTTGAGCTTTACCTTGCTAGGTCCCCTTTTGTTTCCTAACAGGCAAACAGGCCTTCCAGCCTTTCCCTTTTCACCCCTTTCAGTCCTAGCTTTCAAAATCCCTGACATCTGCTCTTGCTAATAGCAATTATTCTCCTATCATTTCTTTTGCCCATCTTCTCCTTCTTCTCAAGTGGATCTCAAAACTCCAATCCTTTTTTTTTCTGCTGCTTTTACCCATCTGATGGCTGCTGATTGTTAGACTCTGTTCTTAGTCGTTCTTCAGTCCTATTTCTTCTTTGCACTTTTCCAGACTTCCAGTTGTCAAAGCACACTTAAAAAATGTGAAATGTGACACTCGCCAGCCCCCAAAACTTGGGCGGAGGATCCCCATGCAATGTTAAGTCTAGACCTGCTGCCTTTTTTAGAGCAAAGCTATCTAATTTTTCACATTATCCCGCCACAGAAAAGGAGTGATGAGAAATGACAGTTAATGCTAAATGCTACAAACTTTACCAAGACAGCACTTCAGAGACAGCTAACAATACATCTATGCCTTGAACATAAAGACACACAGTGCTATACAGTGCATCCTTGAACCACACTTTATCATCATGCTACACACTCGACTACTACTACGTATAATTATTAATACAGAATGCCCACTGCAAACATGCTGAGTGCATCTGACCTTGGACTACCAAGTAATATACCAATTGTGGGCAGTGTCTGAGTCTGCAGTGTTTTTTAGAGACAGCATTTGCACATTAATAAACTTAAAGCTTGTTTACTGTGAGAATTTTCCAGCTGAACCATTATAGTTACACTGGCATTAGACAATGTCCCTGTCACAGCAGCTCTGGCCAGCTTTTCTTATTAGAAAATAAAAAAGTGGATTTTTCCAATTTGGCTTAAATTGCTTCCAAAGTACTTTGATCTAAATTGTAAAAAAAAAAAGTCCAGAATGAAAATGCCTACAGAGTGAATTATACCAGTGAGAAAAGCCATTAATGAATCTCACATTCTACCTACAATGGGTCTAGCTCCACTTGGAACATGGAATGAACAGAAGTGATCTACTACAGTACTTTTTCACCTTTATAAGTACTAAGCAATGAGATGTCAAAGACCCTGAAGCCAAAGGGCAGCATTTTCAAGAGGCACTTCTTGTATTGCCATGCATAGTGAGTTAAATTGAAGAGGTCATCTGAAAACATAAAGTTTTGTACTGCTTTATCAAGATGAAAATCCTTTGCTATCTTGCTCCTCTCTGTCCCAGTCCAACCACAAACTCCTTGCAGAGCAACAGTGAATTGCAGAGCCACTCTGCCGGTTCTCCTTGCTATGCTGGAGGCTGCGGGGAGAGCAAGGAGAAGATGCTCTTGACACTGAGCCTGTAGCAGTGCTTCCATGACAACAAATAAGATGTTTCACTTTGGAACTGTGCTGTGACAAACTAAGCCTATCCAGGACTTGAAGAAGATGGCTAGTTTTTACAGAACACGGTTCCACAGAATGCTCACGTTAAACCACAATTTCTATGCATATCTCAATACACTGTGCCATACCTGGTGGAAAGAGGAAGGTGAGAGTGCCAGAAATCTTCTTTTTCCCAATCTGAGTTTCACTGCCAGACCATCTTTAGGATTTTATAGCAATGGTTTCCACTAGCTGAAGAATGGCGCAAATGGCACCTCATCCAATCTGTCTGTTCTCAGCTCAAGACAATCCCCATTTCCAAAATACAGCATCCTATCCTGTCATTCAAAAATACAAGACCTTGTAATTTAAAGTGATTCAGCAGGACCGATATTTGACCTCAGCACTATTCAGTCTGAGTATCAGTATCAGTATTCAGTATCCAAACCTCACTGAAAGTCAGTGGGATTCTGAGCATGGTGATACACAGTATGATATAGAAACTAAAGTGCCAGCTGGCAGGTTAATACATTTTGCCAAACTGATTTAGCACCTACAAGTCTACTAGTGAACTTATCTGAAAGAAACTGCTTGCTCTTAGCCATTGAAACTTCCATCCTAGATTGTACTGGACTGAACTCAACTACTTGTTCTGACAATAAGCTTTCTGGGGAGTAAGGAACTGTGCCTGAGAGCATGCTCTAGTGGCTAAACCTCTTCCTGCTGGTCATGAGCCTTGGGCATGGTTTCTGACTACGTGACCTTTAGCACGCTGCTTTCTGGATTCCACCGACACGTGTGTCATCTTTTGTGTAGGAAAAACAGGTACCATTCCACTTTAGTGGTTGACAGCAAGCTCCAATACCAACCTCAGTCTGTACACATTCTTAAAGAGGTGGTTTTGCACAAGTTGTTGCATGTACCAAGAGAGATGACTTCCACCTGCATGACACTGAAGATTGGCCTGTATTTGCCTAATATGTGCCACCAGTCCTTAAGATTTCATAATGTATGCTCTTCTGAGCAAATGAATTACCTCCGGACTCTACAAGAGCAGATGGGTTGCAGGCATCCTTCCTTCTTTAAGTGACGATGTGGCATTTAACCACAGGTGTCCTACATCTGACAAGCCTGGTCAGGAACCTGTCAGGCTTTAACCTGCATCTTCAGACAATACTGACACAACTACTTTGAAGAGAAATACAGTACACTCTGACCATATTAAATTTGTTCAGCTTTAGGATGCACTGATGCTCAACACATTGTGTCCAGAACAATTTAGAGAAATCCTTCTATAAAAGGAACTAATAATTTTAGCAACTAATCTTCCTCTGCAGTTTTTACACTAGGAAGTTTTCACAGAAGTAAAAGCACAAAAATCCTGACAACCTGGGCATAACTAATTAAATTAAACTTCATATTTTTCACAAGAAAAAAAAAAAACAACACAAAAAACAAACAGGTAACAACTACAGGTGTTAGCATAAAAGCTTACTAGGCAATTTTGACCTTGCTAAGCCTGACTCAGCAGGTCATTGGACAGAAATGAAGAGGTGTTTAAAAATCAGGGATATTCACAACAGAGTAGCTGGAGCTTCTCATTCTCAGTGGGAAAGTCTACAGCTTTTACAATCACAGCATATTCTAGTACTGGTTGTCTGAAAATAATTAGGACCATTAGCCACATATCAGCATTTGCAGTTCTGATTTCTTGATGCTTAACTATTCTAAAATCAGTTTTGCTTTATCACCATTCAAAAAACCAGAGCTAAAGAAGATGCTGGATAGAGAAGCACATTTCATAAATTATACTAACCTCAGGTAATCTGCATCATCTAAATAGACTTGTAAAATGTTCTCCTTCTTTGCAACACATTCAGTATTAGGTATCGATATTTTCACTTAGCCTTTTACTTAGAATAGCCTCTTTCATCCCAAAACTTGATCACTCCACCTACCTGTAGGATGAAGCAAACTATACACGGTGATGAAGAGAAACTATACAAAGCCACATGAAACATTATGAAAAGAAACTCAACCACAAGAGCAGGGAAAACAAAAATTTGGAAGAATCGTATTATCTAGATTAGTATCTGGCTAGAAAATTTGGATTAGCGTTCTGTTCTCATCCATGGACAGAAAAGCACCCTGCTTTTAAATTTCAGTGAACAGATGGTGAAATCCCACTTCCTGCTACTTTCATGCTGGGAGAGTAACTCAATACTGCATCAGCCAGGAGACCAACACCTACAGAGCTGCAAGAACACACCACATGGAAATTGGCCTCTCCTTGGAGGTCTCCTAATCAGGACCCCTGCTACATTATTTAAAGAATAAATAATTTCACAAACTGAAATTTGAGGTGGCTTTGGAAATTTAAAGAATAAATAATTTCACACACTGAAATTTGAGGTGGCTTTGGAAATTTCAGGCAGAAGCTGAAGCACTGTGCTTGATTAGTCTAACACAAGATAATATGTATATTTTTATGCCTTTATACTTAACTGCAATGGCATTTTAGTGTCGTCCACAACAGGGACAGATTATATTTGTTGTCATTATTACCAGTGTAACCATACAGAGAAAGCTGTAACAAAGTTATGTTGCAGAAGACATTAGTGAATAACCCACTAAATACTATTAAAAAAAAGAAAAAGGTCATTTCATTCAAGACTAATGTCATCAGTATACAGATCTCCCAAATTTGCAGTGGTTTGCATCCACTTCAAAACAGCAATACAGAAAAGTGCACCAAAGCAGAAATCAAACCTGGAAAAATAGGCAAACCAAGATCTTCTGCTCTGAGAACAAATAACACGCAAACATGTGAG
The DNA here is from genome assembly GCF_022539395.1 of Myiozetetes cayanensis. Lineage (NCBI taxonomy): Eukaryota > Metazoa > Chordata > Aves > Passeriformes > Tyrannidae > Myiozetetes > Myiozetetes cayanensis. The sequence continues at coordinate 57,845,459 of NW_026086604.1, read as the reverse complement.
CGCCAGTAATGTAATGCTGAAAAAATGGAGCTTTATACATCTCTGAAAAGAATCAGACACAATGGATTTTGGATACATCACAAAACAGGTATACAGGCTTACAGAGCCTACTATGGGTTTTAAAGATCTTACATTTCTTAAGACCAGCCCTGAAAGGCTATGTGCTCTCTTCCATCCAGTAGCTTTAGGAGTTATTCATAGAATAGAACAAACTTACTTTCGTTGCAGTCTTATTGAAATAAAGAATAAATAAACATGAAAAAACAATTCTGGGAGAAAGAATAAGTCTGGTTTAAACTGTGCAATTTCTTTTTTTTTTTAAAAGGAAACTTTTTGGAAGTAAAATACTCAAAACAAGAATGGAAATAATCCAAACAATAGAGATCATACTGTCATTGTGCTTCATTTTGTTAAGCAGGTGAAACATCAGAGCCCTCCAATTTTCATCTACTTCATATTTCAGTCGTAGAAAATGTTACATCAGCATAGTCACCAGGTGAAGCTCCTGGTTTACTCTAAATGGACTTTCTTCAGACACTGGCACAGATGATGAGTGATTGTCCAATTCTGAAGCTATCAGAACTGAACGGATTTAGCAATGTCATAAACACCTCTCGAGGGAGTCACCTGGTGTTGAGAACTCACTTTACATGCCGAGTTTCAAAATCAGGTTTAATGGATTTACATTAAATTCAAACCCACTTTAGAGCTATTATTTCTCCCTTTCAACCTTTTCACCCACTACTGCAACGTACTACAGCGTATTTTATAATCACATGTTTGCAGGCCTGTGGTAAAGTAAACAAAACTTCAAAGGGTTATTATTTAAAGACTCTGTGTTATGGCCATAGGCCTGACTGTTTTTCTTCCTCACCACCCCTTGGGTCCAAAGCACATAATCATCCAGTAATTGAACTGAAATGTCTAAATGGCTAGATCCCCTGAAGGACATAGGTAGTTAGCAGCGAAGAAAGTAAGGGACGTTTTAAAAAACCCTCATGGCTTTTTCCTGCACTACTTAGAAACACTGTGTAAATGCAACTGACCTGGACCTGATAGGCTTTTACAGAGAACACAACAGTGCACAGATATTTCTGGGCTTGTAACTAAAGATTAAATGTCGAACTATGCTGTATTTGGAAGTGAAGATCTTACATTTAAATTACTTTCAGAAGAATTGAGAAGAAGGAACAGAAATATATATACGTACACAGTAGTATATATAACACAATAGTATCACTAATACCATGTGAAAGCAAACCCCTCTAGGTCCTCATATTTAATAGCCCCTCCAAAAAGTGTAATGGATAGCAGATCCCAGGCTTTCATACACTGTAACTGTCAAAGCACTCAGGAGATAGAGAAGTGAAGGCTCTGACAGCTCTCTTTTACATTCTAAATGACATCTGCATTCAACAGAACAGAAATAAAGATTAAGGGAAACTCCTGATATGATAGCACTCAGCTTACCTCAAAATGCAATATTTAAAAAGTACAGAGAAACACAGGTCTGCCTTCTTGTACTGTAAGTAAAAACTGGTGTCAAAGCCTCAGAGGTCTTCACCGCTGCCAGAAAGGCGAGCACCGCAGCATTCAACAGACTGCAGGGGCAGGAGCCACAGCCTCTGACTATGTTACTGTTGAAATCAAAAGGTGTTTTGTCGGAGAAGGAAGGGAGGAAACGGTCTTTGAACGCACACAGAAAATGGCTATGGGTACAGTCATGCAGCACAGGGAAATTAACTTGGTTGAAACCTTTGCAGCCCCTTCTTGTACCTCAGTGAGGAGCAGAATGCCCCTCACTAATTGACGGAGCCCCACCGGTTCTGTACCTTTCACAACGTGCACCTACTGCAAATCTCTTCGAAGAGGTTATCGGTATTACGGCTTCGAACGAAACACGTCAGCATCCAGATCGCGAGAGATGATTTCAAATAGGTTTTTTGCTGGTTGATTATATAAACGATGTCTCTTACAGCTGGAATAACACCTCAAAGGCAGTATAATGACGACATGACAATGTATGTAAATCAAGAACTGCATGTGGGTTTATTTTACACTTGAGAAAACAGTGGATTTAATTGTGTGAACCAAAATGTACTGTACAATATTAATGATAAAACATCAAAATGTATAATTCATAGTGCATTGCTTGCTTTATTTTTATTTATTTATTTTTTTTTGTCAGATAGTTCCTTTACGTACATGCATCTGGAAAGATGCAGGTGCCAGTAAAATTCCTCTATTTATATCAAGCTGCAGGAACTAAATTTTATTCAAAAAGTGTGGTTTTACATTATATACACAGAAATTGAATATAAAATGACAATATAAAAAGTTAAAAGAGAAAGCATACAGCCAGAAGGTACAAAGAAAGTTGAACAGTTTAAAATGGTACGATATGTAACATGTATTTTTTTAAGCTGATGCTGGCAATTTACAAGGAACAGAATCCAACATTTGCCCCATTTTTTTTGTTTTCATTTACCAATGCAGCACACTATAGAAAGGTCAGCTTGTACCAAAGCTTAACATTTGTAAATAACTATAAACTGCAGTATTTTACAGAAAAAAAAAGAAAAAAAAAAAAAAGGGAAAGAAAAAGCATTTTTACATTTGTTTTAAATAACAGCTTGCATACTTTTTTTTTTTCTTTTTTTTTGCCAAAAAGTGGCAATTATCAGCATCCAGAGGATTTGGGCATAGTGGCAACTTGGTTTGCTTTTTTTTAATTATTATTTAACTTATACAGTTGTGGCTTCCTAACCCCTCGAGTACTACACAGCTCTCCTTCTTCCAAGGACTGCATGCACAATATCTTCACAAACCAGTTCTGCATTAAAAAAAAAAAAAAAAAAAGAAGCTCATTCATTAAAAAAAAAAAAAAAAAAAACTCCTGCTTCTGACACAGCTTTTATTTGAATGAAATGCCTTTAAGCCTTTTGTTTTGTTTTGTTTTTCCTTATTTACTTATTTAGTAACTGGGAAAGGCACAGAAATGCTATTACAGTTCTCAGAGGGTTAAAACTTGACACTACCAGGTTCTGTGACCTTTATTGTCATGGCAACTTTGTAATTTTAGGATGTCTCTTTATCATTGTTCTTTGTGTCTTTCTTTACGGCTAAATTAATGTCTCTCAATAGTGTCTCCCACTATATTCTACAAAAGATAGCTTAACATCAAGGACAGATGTTGAAAATAAAGGTCAGACTTTGACTCACAAAAAATAAAAACAGAAACAAAAAATAACCATGCACAGACAAAGAGCATATAAATATAACTACAAAATAAGTGTAAGAAAAACCAAGGTCCAGATAGGCAGTTCAGCAACAAAAGTAAGACTGATTTCAGAGGCTCAGGTCAGGCCTAGTGCAGTACTATGAAGAAGTTTAGTGCAATGTTCCTGTGGTCACTTGCATACCTGGCTGCTTACCTGGACGCTATTGTTTTTCTAACTCAGTTACATAGATCAGATGGTCCTCTGGGGACTTGCCATGTGTTTTACTAAGGTGCAGTTTGACTGCATGCTTGCTTGCAAAAGTTCGGTTACAGAGCTTACATTGGAATGTGGAGCCTAAGTCCTCCTCGGCAATTCCAAGTGAGCCCAAAGTCTTGTTTGCGAGGACTTTTGAAACATTCTGCTGTTCTTGAATCTGATTAAGTGGCAACTTTGACAGATCCTTCAAACTAAACCCTAGGTGTGTCTCTAAGTGACTTACGTATGTAGAAGCAGTCCTGAACTGAGAGGCACAATCATTGCAAAAGAAAACAGGATGTCCTGTGTCCAAGTTCTTTAAAAATTTAGTTCCCCCTGTCCTCCTTAACTGATACTTCACATTGGCCAGCCAGTGGCTAATTGTGGTCATGGAAAGACCAGTAAACTTAGAGATGTGTACCCGCTCTTGTGGACCTAGGTCCGACATAATGTATTTGCCTTCTGGGGTCTCCCTCAAGCTGGAAGCAAACTGGGCTTGAAGGATCAGAAGATGCTGAGGGTTCCAGTTGGACTGCCTGCCCTTCCTCTTGTGTACTGGTGACAGTTCATCCAGAGCTTCCTCAAAACTGCTCCCGTCAGCATCAGACTTCTCTGACACAGTAGACGGAGTTGAAGACTTGGGTGTCAAACGCCCCGTGAGGTTCTTCACCATATCGGAAATATCCAGCAGGGCACTCTCCCTAAGCGGGGATGAAGCAGAGTCAGCCACACTGGAAACAAGAGGCTTGTTTTTGGACTTAGTTAAATCAATAGGTTGATCGCTGTTCTCATAGTAATACCGGTCGATAGCATCAGCCTGCTTGACTGGTGTGGTAGGGTAAATGGGTTTGTCCAACATGCTGTTGCTAATTTTGTACAGCATGGCCAATGGGTCCAGAGAGGGGCTTACTGGCTTAGAAATTTTGCCTAAGTGGGTATTCATAATGGACTGTAAAGCACTCAATGGATTAATGAAGGATGGCTCAGGTGAATGATCTGTGATAATTCCTAAATTGTTACAGCCATTTGCAACCTTTGTTTTAAGTGGCTCTGTACCGTTTGGCGTATGTGCTTCTGATGGACTATCCTTTTTGACCTTTTGAACTTCTGACTCAGAGCCCTTCTTCAGCTGCTGTTTGTTATTTATTTCTTCTGCTTTTGGGAAGTCCTTGTTTTCTTTAGCAGCAGGTGACACAGGTTTGACTGGAGAACTCTTCTCTTTCTCCAAAGGCTTTTCTTCCTTCTTCACATTGATTTTACCTGTAACTTTCTCCACGAGTTCTTCCATAGCAGATACATTGCTCTTGTGAGGTGGGGGTGTGAGATTGCCTGGGGAATGGATGAGTGCGTTGTGTTCTGATGACAGTGATTTTACACTGCTTGCGTAAGACGGCTGCATTTGAACACTCTGCACTGCAGGCTGAAGGGGTTTGACTGTTCCCGGGAGCTGGTAAGCTGCATGAATACTGGGATACCCTCCCCAGGAAGGGGCTCCATTCTGAGCTTTGCTGATAGCTGTTGTCACTGTGTTCTCCAGGGATTTCAGTATGTCTATTCCGCCTTTGGGACTATCATCTAGGTCCTCCTCTCTGAGGTATTGATACAAAGTTGTTGGCTCAAATTTCTCTGTCGAGTCCTCATTCTCTTCTTTAATCTTTTTTTCTGTTTCAGTGACCACCACCTTTTCCTTCTCTAGGTCTTTCTTTTCCTCCGAGTTTGTGGAGCCCACTGGGGAATCAGGCTGCTTTTTAATGTTGGAGGCTGGTAGCCTTGTGTGGGTGGTGGGTGGAAGAGGTATAGACTGTATCTTCTCCTCCACCACAGGGTCCAACACTAGCTGTTTGCCTTTTTTGGAAGCAGAATTGGTCACCTTCAGGAAATGACCAGTGACCATCATGTGAGCAGTGAGCTGCTGCAAAGTGTCGTGGGAACTGCCACATTCCATGCATTTCAGTATTTGGGCTTTGCGTGCCTCAAACTGCCAAGTGTAGCTAGCACCATTTTGATAGCCATAGCGGTTGTTTGGAGTCACATAGGGATTGGCAGTTTTCTGATCCTTTGCAGACTCACCCAGTGAAGCTTCTGCAGTGATCCCTGTTGGCTCAGGTGAACAAGGTGAAGCCAAGTCCTGAAGTGCTCGCTTTTTGGTAGAAGGGACCAATTTAGTGATGGCTGGTACTGGCTCCTTCAGAGGCACTTTCTGGTAATGCTTTGTTTTTATCATATGGACACTGAGGTCTTGCAAAGACTCAAACGAATGCCCACAGTACATGCACTTCAGCACTTTTTGGGCATCCTCTTTGCCTTCCATTTCCATAAGTGATCGTTTTCTAGGCTTTGACCACCGTTTGGTCTTATCAGCTTCTTTATCTCTGTTGTCATCGCGGTAATGTCCAGTTTCATTCATGTGCACTGTTAGCTCCACCAGTGTGTCATAGGCTGCACTGCAGTCTTTGCATCGGAACTTGCTAGCACCGGTGAACACAGACCCATAAAGTTTATTGTTTTGCCGGTAAAGCTGTACTGTGCTGAAAAGACTAGGCTCTGGGAGAAGTCCATACGATGAGGTCTGCTGCAAAGTTTTAGCTAATGCAGCTTGGTGCCAGTCATAACCTGAGCCACCACTGTTATTATTACTGTTACTAGTATTACTGGTAGTTGTACTGGTGCTAGTGTTGGTACTGGTAGTACTAGTACTCTGGGAGTTGGCATTGGTGTCGGTATTGGTGGTGTTTTCATTCTGGCTGATTCCATTGTTGCTGGTGGTTGGATTGGATTTCTTTAAGTCCAAAGCTAAACTGGACCAGCAAGTCTCTGAAAGCAAATTTGCATACACAGCTTTTATTTGTGCCAAGCTGTCCTGTGGATAGGAAACATTGTCTGTGCACTGAGGATCCTCTTTCTCTTCTTTAGAGGAAGTGCTTTTGAAATGGGCCAGCTGATCGCTGTTTTCACTAAACGGCGAACCATAGCCTGCATCCTGATTAGTTGCAGTGCTGACTGGGGAGTTCTGGTAGCTTTGAGCCTCTTTGATCTCCGCTTCTTCATTGCACAAATACTCATTCTCCTGGATGTCCAGAGACAGCCCATCATCTTCCACGCTGTCTTCATCTATTTCTGCTGCTTTCAGTTCTTCCTCAGGAACATATGCTAAAATACAGGAGGGGAGATGGGGGGTGGGAGGGAAACAAGACAAAGTTATCAAACACGCACATTTTACATTGCTGTCTTCTGTATTAAAAGCAGTAACCATGAAGACAAATTTTGAAGATATATCCAGAAACCAAACTCGCCATCACTCACACACTCCTCCTATAAATCCACATACTCTGTCACGGTTACAGTTTGATATCAGTGACACTGAAGAATAAACTTTGACTTCAGCGGTAAAGTACATGCCAGGACCACAGCAGATACCATAATATCAAAAACCAAAATCAAACAAAGAGCCTACTAAACTAGTTTTTATCAGCTTAAAAAATGACCTGGTACTGAGCTATATTTACTGTACTACGTATGTATGTGTAATATGTTGCAGCTGACCTACACCCCTCAGACCAAGGCACTCAGAATCACTAGCTTGACCAACTCCATCTTGTCAGTTCTGTCTTTTCTTGCAAGCTGGCTTTAGCTACAGCTTCAGGGGCCATTTCTGTGTCACTGACACCTGACTCTAATGAAACTATACGGAGCAAATGTGTCACGTCAGCTGCCTGTACTAGGTCCATCTGAGAGCAGTAGTAAATGTTGGAGATTAATTTTTGAAAACAACAAACAAAAACCTTGAGACCTTCATCGCAGCTTGATTATTGGCATATGGAAAATATAAAACTTTGCTACTGCATTCCTACCCATGAAACTATATGATCTCACCAAACTATGTGTTTATCTATATCAAACTATTTGTTAAACTAGCAAATGTGATATTCATGAGCAGATGGCCATTACATCGAAACACATTTACTCCAAGGGCCCAATTCACAGAAGTGGCTTACATGTACCTAAGTGATAAATGTATACTTTCATTGCAAAGCAGGAAACATAGTTGTACACATTTCCCTCCAGTTTTGTAAAAGAAGCTTAAAGAAATCACAATGCTAATGGAATGTGGATCATTTGTAAGAGTGTCAAGGTAGAAAACATGGATTGTGAACAATTTTCAGTAATTGAATAAAAAAGTGCTGCCTTGTCAGGTGAACTCTGCAGCAAGTGATGCTGAAATGTGTCCTGTGTCCTTCCACTGTACAATACTGAAAGAAAGGCAGAAAAGAGGCTCTTCTGCTTCTATGTGATATGAAGAAAATATGTATTATCATGTTAACAAAGCTGAGGTCTTCTTCAATTGGGGGGAGCATAACTACAAGTTGAACTGGTTTTTGTACACAGTTGCTAATATATTCTGAAATGCCTTTTCTGAAAAATAAAAAGAATCTTTTTCCATTGTAATATGAAATGTCTTTTTTTTTTTTTTTAAGAGAAGTAACAATATTACAGTCAGTACTGCATTACGTATTCACCTTTGTAATTCAGTCTTAATGCAGCCCCTAAATACTTCAGCCTGGTCTTCTAAGATGAAACAGAAAAGTAGTCCATCTAATACTGGGCTTGTGCTGAACCTTAAGATGCCCACTGCATGTTTCACCTGTCCTCTAAGTGTCACATTTTTCATAAGATAATTTGATCTTTTAGTTTTTAAAAAAGTGCTAAGCAGGCCCAATTCTTTACACAGACATCAGCCTCAGGTGCTTTTAACATGTTTAAAAGGATGGGTGAGGACCAAGCACAACAAGTCACCACAGAAATAATCCTGGAGCCAAAGGCCAGAAAGATGCCAGAAAAACATTATAAAACAAGACAAAAAATATTCTCAAACAGGAGTTTAGTTAAAAAATGAAGAACAAAATGCAGAAACGGTAAAAGAATTAAGGTAGCAGTCAGCTTCCCTGTCTGTTGTTAAAGCACTCTGCACACATTTAAGCATGGCAGTACTGCCGCAGTTTGAACTCTAGCTATGCAAGCAGAATTCACTCCCACAGCTACAGTCTAGGATCTCTTAGCCCTCTCATTCAACATGCCTGTTCGCGGGTGTTTCTAAAGGCAAAAGACTATAAAGTTTCAGATAAGTAAAGAACAGGTAAAGAGGAATATGGTTTCTGATTTTGAAATTACTTTGAAATAGAAAAAAACCCCTCTGAGACCTAAAACGCATAACAACGGGCAGTTACCATCTGGCATTTTTATTTTAAAATAATTAAAAAAAAGAAAACGACACACACACACACAAAAACCCAAACAAAACCAAAAAAACCGAACAAACAAACAAAAAAAACAACAACACCCAAACCCAATGTAATAATGATCAGCAGAGTCACCAAGTACAAGCTGAAAACTGAGGGGACACGCATTCTGAGCTTTTATGAACAGCTATCCTCTCACTAACCTCAGTTCAACCACGCCAAATTTCTCTAATTTTCACAATCCAATATTTTTAATAACTAGACGTAAAAAGCTGTTGCAAGATGCTGGATGTTTCTATAGTTGATACAGCATTTTGTAAGAGTCCATGTGAATTACCTGCTTACATCTCTTTACTTAATCCTAAATTGCAAAACCATATATTTTTATAATTGTTATATATTACCATTTAAATATCTGCTTAACTAGAAACTCTACATGATCCACTGCTGTATCTTTTATTTTCCTTTATTTATTTATGATGGTGTGTTTTGTCTAGTCTCATACTTTTGCACTTTGCCATAAAAAATAAAAAGGAGCTAAACCACACAAAAAACCCATTAAAACTACATGTAATATCTGTGTTAAAATGCTGAAGAAAAGAAACTGTTAGGGTGAAATATCCATCTTTTACTTACTTTTCCTGCTCTTAGGTTTTGCTGAGACTATTACACAATTGAGTTCACTGCTTTATCAACATATACTGTAAGAGCTAAGAATGTACATTTGGTCAGAACTGTGATTTTCTATGATTTCAGAATTTAAGCCAGCTTCTAATAAGAACCTGAATTTGCATGATGTGCACACCCACATGTCTGTACAGTTACCTGAAATCACACAAAGAAATAATGCTTCTTAGCAAAAAAGAGAGTAATTTATCTGTAATGTTTAATTTCTTTCACTGCAATCAAAAAGACTTTATTTAACTCCTTTAGTTATCATAGAATACAGACAATACCTGTTCATTCAAGACTACTAATGCTTATGAGATGAACAGCAGCACACTCAACATATGGTATTTTGCAAGGTCAGTGCAATTCTCTATCTGAAAAGCTTTCTGTAAGAGCTAACACAGAAGCAAACAAAATGAAAAATGTTAATTTCTAAAAACATGTATGTTTTACTAAAATTCTCACAGAAATTTGACAAGTATATTTCAGAATTTTAAATATAGCAAAAGTATTCCTACTATTATTACTTGCAGAGACAAGTAATATTATTCTACCTTAAATAAAAGCACGAGACATTCAGATTCTCCCTCAAAACTATGCTAGGTAGATCAACAGACAGATTTCAGACAGCATATATCTCTGTGACTGAGCAGCTCTCAGCAATCTTCTCCAGATACTCCTGCATCTGCAAAGATGTTGCTGGTTTACACATGTCCCAAAACCCACACAAATATCAAGAGCAGACATAAGCAGTGATCCTCCTCAACAAAAACTATATCCAAAGCAGAAGAAATTACAGAACATAGCATGAGCTTTTCTCTTCCTTCTCTGGGCATGGACAGACTGAGGCAAATGCAAGGTGGAAACGGGAGAAAAAGCTTCAAATTCCAGACAACTAAAAATTAGGGGAAGCAGTTTGTATTTCTTTTCTTCTTATTAAGTCTTGCTATTATTTTTTGTCTATAAAATGTGCCTTCTGGATGCCAATGCTTCCGCATAGATATACTGTCATCTTTGAGCAGTGTTAAAGCTGTGCATTCTAATCTAAGTGGACATGAGATGCTATATATTGTACATGTGAGTAGCACAGCACATTGTGTTTGCTTCAGTGAGAATATTTACACTATAAATACACATCCATTGTTTGAAAAAGCAGAGAGAGATCTGAAGTGTAAGGATGTGGTTAAAAATATAAATATTCTCACATAAAACCTTTCCACAACCTTGGACCAGTGCTTTTGAAGGAATCTATCTCTACAGAGATATTCTTTTCCATTCAAAAAGGGATTCAGCATTGAATACATTATTTTGAAAAGGACAAAATTTTGTTTGTATTTTGTTTTAACAGTCTATAAAATTAAATGTGGTAAGCTCCTGAAGACCCAGTTTTAAATCCTCCAAATAAATAAATTTTTTCGGAAGAAACAGCTATGTGTTGAAGGCCACAGTTCACTAAAGGAATTAAATACTGAAATATTTTTCACTGAAATAAACATTTCATATTTTCAACAAATGGGGATAGGTTTAGGTTTGCAATTCTTTTCTAAATCACGGCCTTCTCTGAAATAAACAATAGTGGCACAACGCGAGTGCTCACCATTCTTCAACAGATGTATTTCCACAGCTTCTAATATTTACCCAGCCAACAGGAGACAGCAGCCGCAGAAGTTTTCACAGCCCACACTGTCACCTTGCACAAACTGCAATCCAGGTTGGGGGTGATTTCCACTGCACACAAGAACACATTTCATATCTTGGGAGAAAAAAAGTATAGAAAGCAAGGACAATCTACAGCCACACATCTCTCTCATTAAAGAAAAACAAGAGGGAGATGGAAAAAAAAATTAACACATTTCCAGAATACAGAGTCATGAGAGTTTTACAAAAGAATCCAAAATCTCACATTGTGAGAGGTTAACGTGCCTGCTGGAAGATTTGTGAATTTTCTGTATTAGTATATACAAATGTTCATACAAAATTCTGGCACAGATGCTACAAATCTGTGTGTGTGTGTCTGTGTCTGTATTACGATGTCACTACAGTTGAAAAATATGGCTTAGTTATGACAATGGCTGAGGAGCAGCACAGACAA
>NW_026086604.1:57798985-57828985 GCF_022539395.1 Myiozetetes cayanensis | reverse complement strand
TTTTACAAAGCACAGTCGCAGCAGGGTGAATAACATATACAAAAATTTAAAGGGAGAGCAACCAAACGCCACCTGAATTCACAGCAGTCACAAAAGCAGCAGCAACTGGATTTGCAGAAACTGGGACCCTAGGAGAAAGAGTGGGCAGTGCATGGAGACAGAAAGCAGCACCAGCGAGCTCCGCCAACTCCTGAGGGAGCACGGTCTGGCAGGAACAGGGTGCACGAAGGGAGAAGGTCCCACCATGCTCTAGTGAGGTAAAGCCATCACACAGCTCATGCCTTTGAAGTTGTCAAAACTGCTCCTGTCCCTGAAGCTGTGAGTGCATCCTGCCACAAAGTGCTTAGGCGCACTGACTATAATGAAATTTAAGTGCGTGCCTAAGTGCCCTGCAAAACATACACATGAGCAGAAGAATCTTATTTAAGGTTAAAAGCATGGCTAAGTTCTTTAATGAACAGAGCTGTGCTTAGGGCTTTCCTGCAGGATTGAGACCTTAAAGTTAAATCTGCCAGCATTTACGCCCAGCAATGAAAGTCAAATTCTGCCCTCTATTATAAGCAGACAACCCCTTTAGATTGTATTTGAAATCAATGGGATTGCTTGGGTGTAAAATGAGAACAGTCCCTTAGTGCCACAGAAAACCAAGCAACAAAGCAATTTTACAACGTTAAATTCGGCAAATAAATTCTGGTATTACTGTTTTCACTACTGTTACATTATTATTTAGCTTTGCTATTAAATTATATAAGTAGAAAGCCAGAATATAATATTTTAAAGACAACTGTCTTGAGCTCCAAAATTTATGTAAGGCAGTCATTTCTAGACACACATAGCAATCACATTTTATCTTCAAACCAATTCAAGGTGCATTACTCTGTTACGGTACCATTTGGGAGCTTTTTCAAGAATTAGTAATTTTAAATAAAAGTATTTTTGTCAGTAGGGTCGGAGGCTGGAGGGTTTCTAACACTAGTTGAGTAAAGAATATTGATTCATCCTACAGTCCTTGCTGAGACAAAAATTTCCAGTTACGTAAAGGAGGTTTCTGCCTGGATAAGGTTTCCAAGTGAAAATAACGCTCTCACAACTCATCCACCAAACTCCACAACCCCACTGTAACATAACACAGGTCACCTATGCAAGCCTAGATGAGCAAACCCAACTCAAAGAGTCACAAATCACTTGGCCTGAAGGTGGTAAATTCAGCTTTGGGAGATGCTTGTCCCACTTTATGTTTCTAGCATTGCCAAAAAAGGCCTTAAGTAAAATTATGGGATTCCTTTGCTTTGTCACATAGTTTCACTTTTAGAGAATATATTAGTCACAACAAAGGTTGGGGGTTTTGTTTGTTCGATTGGTTGGATTTTTTCTAGAATAAGACACACTTCCTCCTATTTCTATGAAAAAAATAAAATACTTGTCTGTTTATACAAACTCCAGTTCAAGCAGGAGAACCGTGGACTGGCCTTTCATGCAGAGTGCTGCCTACAGGATTTCCAACTTCACAAGGGTAAAGGAAAGATAAGGCAGTTGGTTTCAATACCTAACTTTATGAGGAAAAGGTGAGGATATGCCACTTGGACTACATGTTTGTGGTTTCTCCTGCCGTTTCCTCATTTACTGGATATATATCATAGCCACTGTGGTTTACCCTCAATGTAACCCCTTCTGTGATGAAAGAAGCATCAATCACTCACTATGGTGGGTTTTAGCAATGTAAGTTCATGACACCATAAAATTTGGGAAGTATGGGGACAGTGTGCACTGATAAAATGCCAATGTCGCTTGCTTAAATTAAGAACCACATTTAGATCTGGTTTAAACTCAAATTAAGAAAGCCATTTGTTAAAAAGGTTATTTTTCAAACCAAAATTATTCCCAGTACTATCAAATCACATGATCAACCAGAAGATAAGTCCATTGTAGCAAATCCAGGAAACATACTTGTTTGCTTCTTACATTCACAATCATTCCTTTAAAAAAACACCAAAACAAACTAAGAAACACATAAAAATCCAACCCTGACAAAATAAACACATGAAACTATTTAATTTACATTATACCAGGAAGATGGATGAATTACAATGAAAAAATAATTAATTAAAATAGACTGCATTCAGGCTTTTACATTACTCAAAATTATTAGGCTAATGGCTAAAATCCAAAGCTTGGAGAAGGTTAAAATTTTAGTATTTTTGTCCATCAAGGAATAAAGGTACCTTGTTACAAGCTATAACAATTTAAGGTGAGGAGAAAAAAAAAAGCCAAAAGCCAACTGCCCAAAACCCTAATCTTTAACAATTCTTTGAAATACGACCTCCTACGTCATTTAATTTTTGAAAACCCTAAGGTCATGTAACACACTTTCTCTGTCATTTGTAAGTACATTAACTCAGTGGCCATATGACAGTGAAATTATGATAATGGGCTGCTAAAATGGGTCATGCAGACACTGCGTTTCATGTTAGCTTCAAACAACAGTGAGAATATAGTCCAAATCAAATATGACAGTACAAAAGCACATGGTTTACTTTTCTCAAGGCTTTGCCAGTAACTGGGAAGGAGGATGCAACCACTAAATATAAATGTACTAGTAGAGTTTCCCACCTATGAGTTGTCCTTCTCTCCCCACCCATGATGCACTAAAAGAAAACTCTCATGACAAAGAAGCAAACTTTTTAATACAGGACTGTATTATTTCTTGCAAGGTTTTCCTTTCCATAATACAAAGGTTATCCCTAGACAAAGCCCACATTCTTAAAAGGAAAACACTTTCATATAAGAAGACCGAGAACAAAATAAAATAAATCATTTTTTTTCTTTTTAAAAAGTATAAAATCATTAGTATGCACTCTTCTGTCTTGTACACAAAATTCAATAGATACTATTACTGGAAGCCTATGCTCATCAACAGACTTTTGAAGACCACAGAATTAAAACATATCTAATTTTATATATACATACAGAAGCCAACAAGCCACAACATTAAAAATTATTATTATTACTACTACTACTACTACTACTACTACCACAACTATGGAGCTGAATGACAAAATGATCCTGAAGTGCAGGCTTCAGGGATAGCTTGTTTGTGTTCCTGCTTGTATCAATCTACAGGATCGGGAATATGTTTGCAAAATTCAAACGAGCATGGCACACCAGGGTTTGCTTGTCCTTTCCTGTTTCATACATAGTGTTGCACTTGGGAGGAAAAGCACTGCAGTGCTGAGACTCTTCAGGACAGTCTCCTGAAAATGCAGGCCACCCGCACAGGATCGAAATCCGTGCACCAGTTAAAATCATACAACTGCGTTTAACCCATTGATTTTTTTACGATATTAATGCTTATTAACTACCTGTAATAAAGGCACAATTTTCTATAAAAAGCTCTTTTCTCTTTGTCTTTTCTGCACAATTTGAAAACTGTCAGTCTAATAGTTCCTAAGAGAACTCAAAGCAGTAAGGTTGACGAACACAAAAGCACAGAAACACCACTGCATGCAAAAGTTAGCTGAATAGCACAGATAATTGCTTAGATAATTATTTTGATAGAAGCCCTACTGAAAGCTCCTATATTTTATCATACATGTGAAGTGTACATGACCCACCTCCAACATGTGAGCTGTACGTTGGATGATAACCGAACTAGAAACTTTTTGGTTTTTCTTTTTGTTCAATATGATAAATAACATGTGCAGCTAGCTAAAAGGAGAATGGTCAACCTAGATTGCCAGGCTCATACTTATTTTTAAGCAAATCGTGTATGTCAGACAGGGGGAGAAATCAAGTTACATAATTTATGTAAGGGGTGTCCATTATGTACACAGTAATGTAGCAGTCTGCGAGAAGACAAGGCAAGTAGCAGTGAGAGAAGTTGCTCTTGAGGAAGATCACATTGCCCAGCTCCAGCCTGTGAGCTTCCTGAGCCTTATGCAGCCTGACTGACAATGAGATTTAATGTAGCCTAACTATAGTAGCCTTGAGCAGAGATGCAATTATAACAGGAAGGCATAGAGAGTTCTAGTGTGTTAGACTGTATCAGACTGTTGTGAGCATCAGTGGCGTAATCAGCAAATGCTTGCTCTTCCAGGCTCTTCCCTCCACCACCTGAAAATTCAGAACGTAAGAACCTTCCACTATTAAGAACTTCAGTAAAGGTCATTTTGTTTTCCTCAATACCACAAAAAATGGCATAGCTGGATTTGACATGCATATGCAAATCAGCACAGAGGAAAAAAACTCAACTGATTTTCCTTTACACTAGACTACTATAAGTGTATAAAACGCTTGATATAAATACCTTGACCAAGAAAAAACCCACACCAGCTCTGTGGTTTAATTGGAAGGATAGACTTAACAGATGTAGCAGTGCTGGACAAGGTTATTGTCTCATGGCAGATGATAACAAAAATGTACAATGCTATATCGGTCAGAAAAACAATAATTCACTTTAAGCTGTATTTTAAGTTTGTATTCTATAATTTACATAAACAAGACAAGGAGGTATTTTACAATTCCTGAGAATATTATATCATTTACAGATAACTGGTTAATAATATCAGTATATATAATACAACACAATTTAAAATATTTTTATAGGTGAAAAAAAAATCACCATGGCTTTTCAATCTGTAGACACTAAGGTGTCATGAAATGCAGTATGTCACTGAGTGCCTTGACACTCTATCTTTCTTGGCCTTAATTAACGATTTCATTTCAAAGAGCTTTGAGTATATGAATCTAATGACTAAATAACTGCACCCACCCTCCAAAAAAATTTAAACCATTTCATTTCACTTAGACGATAACCAACCCAAATGTTAACTAAATGTGTGTTTATGCAGAATTTAGAAAGAGAACTTTTGGCAAGAGTAAACAGAGACTGTTATTTTGACCATACTTTTCATAAAACACATGTTCACATGGAACTACAAAAGGCATACATACAGACTAAATATATGCAAAAAACTCAAAACCAATCCTACCTATGTATCAGAAAAGGCGTCACCAAATCATGTATTAACTTCTACAACCCATTCTAAACTTCTTTTTTAACCCTCACGATGGGTCTAGATAGATACTGCATGCATTACAGTAGCACAGAAATATACCCTTATCTAGCACTAACATCTTTAATTTGTCACTTTCATGGTAGGCATTTCCAGATAGTCTAGAGTCCAGAAATTTTATGTTGCCAGCACAAAAGCACCTGAAGTACCTGACCACTTAAGCGCTCATATTTTAAAATTCATGACAGACACAAAGTAAATTTTACTAAAGACTATTATATAATCAATAATTTGTTCAAAACATTTTTCTCATGGAAAGTTACGATGTTATTTCAAGCAACTGCTTATTACTACGTTATAAAGCATAGTCCTCTGCAA
Source organism: Myiozetetes cayanensis (assembly GCF_022539395.1). Classification (NCBI taxonomy): domain Eukaryota; kingdom Metazoa; phylum Chordata; class Aves; order Passeriformes; family Tyrannidae; genus Myiozetetes; species Myiozetetes cayanensis. The sequence continues at coordinate 57,823,595 of NW_026086604.1, read as the reverse complement.
TATTCTGTTCAGGATCATGAAACCTTGGCAGCCTTATACATTTGCTCTTGATATACAGCAAGAAGTAACAGAGTTTGGGACAGTAATAAAAAGGATTCATCACTTTAAAATAGTTTAACATCCATTGTGTGCATTAAATGTTAGGAAAATGTTTGCAGGAGCTACTGCAAAAGAGCCACAAATCTAATTCTTTTCCCCTGTCTGATTGATACAATCAGGAATTCATTTAAATGGTCCTTTAGTGAGCTGTCATCAAACTGCAGCCCATTTACAGAAGGTTAGCTAATTAATGAACTCTTGATTGAAGATTAATTTGGCAACGCTTTTTAATTTTCGCCTTAAAACCATGACAAACAATGATGTATTTTAATTAGAGCTTCAACTATAGCTGGGTGCTTTATATACATCTCTGATATTGTAAACAGATCACATCTATTCATTGGTAAATAGATAATAATGTTTAATTATGTGGAAATTAACAAAAGACTAACAACGTATCCTTATTTTGCACATGCAGAAATAACGGATGTCCATAAAATGAAATGTCATATTGAAGAATGTAGATTCCACTACTGTACTTCCAAAATTCCTCTGTAACACATTGCTTTAATAAAAACTACTAAATGCTAATTAAAAAGAAAGATACAAGTGGGTGTATTCTGTACGCATACCTACGGATGTAGTAATCCAACTATCCAGTATAAACCTGCTTTTTCTACCCTAAAAATTATTCTGTCTTCATGTAAACTGTGATATTTCTGCACAATGATCGGTGATTTATTTGTGAAATTGCTAGAATGGGGAAGACACGCAGAGGTCTCAAAGCTCTCGACCAAGGTAAATAAAATGTCATAATATATTTAGCAAATAATAATGGAAAAAAATAGAGAAAAACATCATCAGAAGATGCCAGGAAACAAATAGGGAATACAGGGGAATAAAATTCCTAGTATTTCTTCTCCCAAATAAAGTCACTATTCATAGTGCTGCAGCCTAAATAATGGCAGCAAATTTAACAGTATTTTTAGAAAAAGTTCAATCACATTATTTTACAATTTATCATTTTAATTTTCAGTACTGTCTTCCATTTACAACTTTTTGTTTTCTTTTTCAAAAGACATGGCCTTTCATAGCTTTTCTTTTATGTGCCATTACCCTCAACTCAGTTATTCTAACCACAAAAAGGCTGCAATGAAACACCATTGTCAAGTGAAAGCAGCAGCAAGTTCCTGCATATTGTCTGTGGTTTTGTTTGTGTGTTTGCTTTAAGGACAGGAAAACGGAATAGCATTTAAGATGCACATAATAACCATGCTCACAAATAAGACAATCAATAGCTTGTGGTTTTTTCAGAAATCATTTTCAACTAACTTGTCTTCTAACACTGGAGACATAGAGTGCTTTCATCTGAGATCTGGCCTTTAATTGCTTCAGATTAACATTAAAACGCTATAATGTTTACCAAAAATGTCTTTGTTATAATTTCATGCATTTTATTTCACTTTAAACACTGTTATGTATTAATGACAAAATATTCATCGATATCAGCAATGATAAACCTGGAGATTAATTCCATCTAAGAAGGTCTCACTTCCCCATTGATTATGTAGTCAGAGCTTAGTTAGGCAGGTGAAAGGCTCTGAATCAAAGCAGTCATCTCTGCCTGAACATAAGAAACTCATAGCACATGTATGCACTTATCCACAGAGGGTTTTTTTGATAGATGAATATGTGAGCCTTTCTGTAGAGAAACAACACACAGAATGTTGGAGCCAGGCTGAAAGAGCTTGGGGTTTTCTTTAATTCCATCCTTTTTTTCCATCTGACTTTACGGCAGGTGATGTTTATCAGAAGTTTACGAACACTATAATCAAATACCAGGGAGAACACGAATTCTTCAACATTTTGTAGTGCAGTCATATCTTAATAAGGAGTCAAATCCCAATCCTGAACAGACATCTAAACAAATATAAAGTACTCCTAACTTAATTCTAATTTACTGTGTCCCAGGTAAGTATTATTATTGTTAGCACTATGACTAGACATCATTATCCCCTGTACAACCTCTGATACTTCAGTTTAGTCACATTTTTACTCATATAGAACACCTGTGCAAAGCATATCAACACCTAACGAAAAATATGCTGTGATTTGTTTTCTCATGTGACTTACTATCTGCAAAAGGGCAGGAGAAACAGCAGCAGCAAGCTGTCCATGTACAAGCCAACTCTCCTAGAGCTACCAAAACCAACAAAGAAGAAAAATTACCGATATGATAACTGACACCTGTGCATAAACACAATGTATTTTAGTAAAAGTAAGTGTATAAAGCAAAACAGGTAAAGGTAAAATCTAATTCTACCTTCACTAAAACAAGTCCGAACTCATGGATTCTCCTCACATAAGATGGATATAAGAGAGGAAATAATTTGGCCCAGTAATTGTACCTTTTTGATCCAGCAACTATTCCCCTTACCAGGCTGGAAAAAAAAGATACAAGGTTAGAAGATAAGAGATCCAATAATGCAAAATCAGTGCCATACAAACATTTGAGAAATAGCTTTCATCGGAGTTGTCTAGACTTAGATCTTTAAAATCATCTGTGTGAAAGGAGAAAGAGGAAAATCACCTCCTTGTTCCAAAAGAAATGCTAGATTTTGTTACAATTATTTTAGTTTGAGTGGGTGAGCATTAAAGGAAATGAGCAGAAAAAGTGTTTTCATCACTTGTTACTTCGTGCTTGAAAAGCTAAAATACTGTTTCATTTTAATAGTTCAATCTTGGCATCTATGTGCTCCTCAGTGCAGAATACAGGCACTGACAATGTAGGGAAAAAATCATGTGAAGTTACAGGTAAAGGAGATGGGAACGGCAGGTGTTATCAAACAGTGTTTTCCCTTCCTGCTGCAGGGGCACAGCAAGTTCTCATCCAGCTCTGCAGTGGAATGTTTTCACTAACAGGAATGTTCTCCGGAGTACACGCAGCATGTCCTCGGCTGGGTCCCCCATATCTTCAGCGATGGCTGAGGGACTTACTCAGTACTGTTGAATGCAGTTAAGTAGCACATACATCAGCTATAGTAATTAAAAAAAAAAATCTATACAAACAAACAAAAAGGCAAAGGCCACAATATAAAACACAATTCTTCCTTTTATTTGGATAAGTGTGTGCATGTTTAGATTACAACTTCTGTTGCTGCTTCACAGTGTGCCTTGTAAAACTCTTAGGACCTGCTTCTACCATGGGATGCATATCCTCTGCAAAATACTGCCTGCCCTTATTGGCACCAAGGGTAAATCATACAAGGTACTGAGCAAATCACAGAAGGAGGCACTTATTCACCATGTCATCCCGCTGTTAAATCTTCGCTAAAATGTGAGGGGAGACCTCGAGGCTTTGCCTTTTGCTGTTTGGTCTTTTCATAAAAATTATCAAGCATGTGGATGGAAAAATGCAAATCCATGAGCATTTGTGTTTTCTGATCCAAACACAAATATATTTAAATAGGGAACCCCGTAAGTATGTTAAAATATTAAAACAAGAGGTCACGAAACCACAGAGGATATTCAGTTTTCATCAGTAATGATAAGAATATTCCTACTTAGCTGGGAAACAGTAAACAGGCAAATAACCTGCAAAAAAAAATTTAAATCTCACACCTGCCTACAGAAAATACTATACATATACATGACACTAATTTGCAACTGTAATGGAAAATAAAACTAAATTTTATGACTCGTTTTTATCTATCTGAAGAAAAACACAACATTGCATACTGGATATTCCATTACTTAAGGAATAACAAACAATACTGTATCTATTATGAAAGTTTCATGGCACACACTCAGATACCTTTAAAGTAGAAAACCCTGGATATCTAATAAAATGCATTTCTTGATTCTTTGGATGGGAATGCATTTACAGCCAAAAGACCTCCAGATATTTCATACAGCGTTAAACAGACACCAGAATTTGGCTGGATTAACATTTCCCATGCAAGCTCCTTACACTGTAATGTCTGTTTCATTCATAGGAAAACACAATGGAGTTCCAGAGTGAACTTCTCTGTGTATCAGAAAGCTGACTGCCAGCTTTGGTCAGGTTCTTCCTTTCCTGTAATCAACCTAAAAATACATAGCTGAGATTTAAAGGTGCAGATTTCAAGCCAATTAATTACTTAAAATCTAGGCACAAAATTCAAATGCACTCATACATTTAAAGAAAGGTATATGCCTAACCTTTGAGAAATGAAGTTAATGTCTTTCTGACACGCATACATACTTGTCAACAGGACTCATAATCACCTCAGAAGAACACAAACAGATCGGTACACCATTGTAAAAAGAAGACCTGAGCCTCACTAAAAACATTAGAAATCACACAAAATGCAGACTGGACACTCCAAATTATTACAGATCACTACAGAAAGCTAGAATTTCCTAAACTGGTTGAAACACAACACACAATAAACCAAATATCTTGTTCCAGTGATGCTTCATAAGCTTCCTTTTGAAAAAATTCCATTATTGGAACTCAGTAAAAATAATGTGTCATGCATATAATATTTATGTTAACTTTTCCTGCCCTTAAGAGAATGCAGTCTTACTATTTTAATTCTGCCTTTAAAGACTAAAGGAAAAGAAAGATCAGGTTTTGAAGGTATTTTTTAGTTTTGGAGTGGTTTTTTTTTGGTTTGGTTGGTTTTTATTAATTCAGAAAATACCATCTACTGGTATTTCTTTGCTGATTATTTGAAATAGTTGAAACTAACATGGTCCCTTTTTGTTTACATCTGCATTCACATACTGGCATCAGTGCTAGAATTCAGTTGACTGCCAAAGCTTGGATCAGTAAAAGAGAGATTTTCCTGTATAGCTTACCAAAACAAGGTCTTCCTGCACTTGCACAGTGCAAAAAATCCCACCAGTGCTCATAAAAACTGAGATCCCTGAACCTAATAGCTTTTTTTATAAGAGATGTTGTCTCATACTGTTAATCTTTAATTTCAAGTACAGGTAAAGAGGAAGAGACAGCAATTTGCATAGTCTACCACAGCATTAACTAGGAGAAAGTCAATCCTGGCACACACTGGAGCAGGGAGTTCCCTCCCTCTTGCCTGCTTTTGCCCATTGCTGCTAAGAGCTGCTTCTTTAATTGTTCACCTGCTTTCGAACAACACACATTTGTCTGCATTCCTGGGCTTAATAATTATAATTATAAATCAATGTGCATTAATAAAATAAGTTTATAAGAGCTTAGTTGGCTTGCTATTTATGACACTATAAAATACTCATGTTATCTGAACAATCCCAAGAGGCTTCTATTATCTATTCTCCAAATCATTTTATGATTATCATCTCATAATCATTTCAGAGAGAAACAGGCAAAGCAGATTTGTAAACATCTCTTCAGTTTCTCAGTGTTGCAATTTGGAATTTTCTCTCCCCTATCCCACTATAGATATTTAAAAACAATTAAAAAATCAATCCTCTGCCCAGGTTACAGAGCACAGGAAGAGACATTTTAGTTCAAACATGCATAATGACATGCATGTTAAGGGCAGTAATGTAGCCAGCTTTGCATAACCTCAAATATAAGGGCAGCTCTTACTCAACAAGAAGCATACCTTTAAGTGTCCCCCAAATGTCTTGATGGTTGATGCTTCAACATAAGGATGATTAAGAAACCACACATTCTACCAAAATACTGCACTGTAAAACTCGGAATAAATTCCTCTTTCCCTAGCTGCAACATTTCTGAGCAGGGCTTTAGCACTCCATTATTGTGAATGTTTTTTGGCCCAAGGCAAAAAATATTGACAAAGTTCCACCTCCAAGACAGTTATTGTCTCTGTATACTTGATAGCAGCCTTCAGAAGTCCACCTGCCAGTATTAAATCCTTGATTTGGGTGAGAGAAGTAAAAATTTGCTAGCATTCCAACCTATTTTACTGTAGCAGCAGCTACGGCAGCAAATCAAATTGTTCTTTCAATTAAACCAGTTCAGTACCTTAGAGAGGAAAGATCTAGACCTGCCCTTCTCCAAAAAAACTGCAGTTTATGCCAAGTCTGAAGTTTTTACCACAACTGAGAGGAAAAGGCTCAGCTGTTCTTATTCTGGTGGTCAATAACCCATGTCACAAAATAAAATGTGTTTCAAGCCATTTGCGTATAGCTGACAGTCTTTGCTAGATGCCTGTGACATTCAAGAAGGCCAGATGCCGAGGTCTCCAAGGGGGCCATCACCAGGTTTGAACCTTCCTTTTGTCAGCAGCATGCACCAGAGCATTTGCTAGAAAATGGCAATACACTGAAACGATTCAGAGAGCAGGATCAAACAACGGATCGTGATAATGTCCCATATTTAGGTAGGCCAGAAAGGGCACATCATGAGGTACTAAAGTGTCTCAATAGGAGATACTCAGACAAGTAAAACAGGACTCTTACACCCAGGGCCTTCTAAGAGCAAGGAAAGGAAAGGAAGACTTGTCTGTAGAAAACAAATATCGCCATGACTGTTCTAAAGCAAAACACTACGATATAAATTTAGGTGGTTCTGGTTGAACAGCAAACGACCTTACTGCTTTACGTCCCCTGCATGAAGACATCTATGCAAACACATGGCAACTGCCCCACATACTCACAGACTTTGTTTGCACATGGGACATGGGGTGACAGCAGTGATCTACCTTGCTCTGTTTTCCTTTTGAGTTGTTTTCGGGGTTTTTAACACAACTACGACTCGTTGGAAGGATGGGGGAAATAACAAAGATGACATCTGCTAACAAAATACATATAACTGTCACTGTACCACAAAGGGGGCTTAAAGAAGTATGTGGCAGGGTCCCTTTAAATGAGATGGCCATGGCTACACAAGGATGAAAACCAAATGACCCCTCATGGGTAATCTATCCAGGTTAGAGAGGAGGTCATTGCAGGGGCATTACAGAAAGGCATGCACTCTGCATGGGAAAGCAAAAGAATATAAGAAACCAGAATTTCACTGGCTTTTACTTCAGAGACAGAAAACTCTTTCCCTGATGCTTTTTAAAAGAAAACCTTAAAATATCACACCAAGTCAACATCTCAGTTTGAAACAGAATGTCAGATTCTCTACTCTTCATGTAAACACTTCATATTGCCATCATAGCAGGAGACGGGAGACAGCTCCAAATCAATTTACATTTACTCTATTATAAACCACCTTTTCTGCAGCTGCCCAAAAATGTGGCCTTACATTCAGAATTTACAGATACTGTGATCTGCACAAGATCAGAATTACACTCGATGAGTCCATGATGTCCAAATTTTCTCAGAAGTAAGCCCACTCCTCAACTCCAACTTAATTTAATGGAAGTTCAGGACACTCAGTATCTTGAAGGATCTGGAGAGGAGACTCTTCCCCTTTTCGTGTCCCAAATTTGCTCAGTAGATAAAATCTAAGTGTATCTCGCCTACTTTACCTATATAATATTTTCACTGGACAACTTTAGTGCGTTTCTGAAATTAATACTTCTACCATCTTCCTCTCCTTCACCATTTTCTTCATCCCTTCATTTGCACATACAAACACACACAGACTCCCCCAAGCCAAAGGCAGAGGAGTAAATCCAGCTTCTCTTCACTGATTATGGGCCTGGTTTTAATTTGTGCAATAGTCCTTTTGATAACAATGCCTAGTTAAAACATCCATTAAAAGTCTTTATCAGTCATTTAATGGAGGAAGAATCTAATAGGGTTCCATTGGAACTCCTCCATTAACTTTTAACAGAACTCTTCCTTATAGTCAGTGCTGTAAAACAGGGATATTTCACAAATTTAAGACCAGCCTCATTCTCCATGGGGTGATAGTTAGGTCACCGCTTCCCAATCTTTTTTGGGTAACTACATCACTTCACCATTTCAGTCGCAACAATCAGTCTCTTCACAACTTATTAATTGCAGCTTGTACTCGCTCGTTTTCACTAACTACAAATCACAAAGGGCCCTGAGAGTCCCAGTTGCATGGCTGGTCATAATGCATATAATAAAAGGCATAGCTACCAGTTCCTAAAAAAAACATATTACCAACCATTAACAACAAAGGACCAGGCCCATCATGGTAACTACTGATCTGTCTAACTTTTATTCGCAAACCTAAACTCTCAACCACGGAGATGAGCTTGTGTGTAATTAGAAATCTTGGCAGATCCGTCTAAAAACTACATGTTATCTCTACCAGCATATACAGCAGTTACTGGAAGAGAGAACTGCTGTATAGGCACTATCTCCTCCCACAGTGAGGCTTATTGGGAAAAATCATCAAACAGCAAAACTGAGACCACCTTTCTGTGTTCATCAGCCACTCTACGATGTTATAAGACTGTCTCCTTGACAATTATATTTTGCTCTTTTGCAAGTAAATCTCAACATCTTTAACAAGGAAAGGCAACTGCTGCTAACTTAATTTTACAAGTGCAAAAGCTAAGGCTCAGTAACAGAGTTCAGGTCTTTTAATTCCCAGCCTTCAAGAGCAATGCTAAAGGCACTGGGAATTGGCAGTGTTCCTTTAGGACTAGCTTAAAATAAGGGAATATTCTGGTTCTTGGCCAGACTCTGAGTGGGGAAAGAACAGTTTAACTCTCAAGCATGACAGATCTCCTTCAGTTACAGAAGCACGAGGTACAGGTGCATGTGGGAAATGAGAAGGGATTTACACGGGAGATTCCAGCCTGAACAAGTGAATCACCGTAATGGAACAGGTCAAGACCTCTGACTTCCACTGTCGACTTCAAATCCCTCTACCCACAGAAAGCAGGGGGAAATATTGTCAAGATTATCCTCCTGTCACACTTTCAGAATTAAGAATTTCATTAATCACTGAGGAGTTCAAAGATCCTGTAAATCTGATTCTGTTTGCGCTTCCACCGGTTTGACATTGATGCAGCTGTGAATCCATTGGCTGCAAATGAGGTACCCCAAATTGCATATGCATAACTGAGAGGAATCAAGTTCATAAATGTTATGATTTTCTCAGTCTCAACCAGCAGTTTCAGCAAACTTGAGCAGGAGGCCTGAAATCGACATGGCTTGTGCAGCAGAGTCTTTTCATAAGAGTATCAGAATGATGGAATTTTTTTCCCAGTACACCCTACACAAACATAAAAAAAAATAAAAATCAAAATGCAATCAAATGTCCCTAAGATACATGTGGTTGTATACACACCTTTCTCAAGGAATAGAATCATTCAGCTTTTGGCCTTGTGCTTCATGATACATTGAACTAAGCAGACGTTTTACTACCACCCTACACAATTTTACTCACAAGTTTGTTTATACATAAATAAACACACACAAACTCACAAGCTTTTCTCAGGCTAGATAATGCACCACAGAAGCACAGACAAAAAATGGAAAAACATGAAAGAACAGTGCTCTCTTTCTTTACCACTTTCATTATTAAAATAAAAAGACAACAAGGAGAGGTTCTTGGAGCATAATTTTTGTTTGTTTTATCCACTTGTTCATTACTTGCAACACGAATAAAGAAACTGAAATTACTACTAGGAAAGATCAGTTAAAAGAGGAAAATGGAAGACCAAATTACAGACGTTATAAAAATAATAAAAAGGGTCTCATGAAAATATATTATCAAGAAAAAATTAATTGTTATATACTCAAAATCACATAAGCTTCACTTAAGCTTTTGGAGAACTTTTTTTCAGGTGTTTCAAGAAGATCATAACCACTGGAAAATGCAATCACTACAACTGAACGGAATAGTATGTGTTGTTTTCTTACATAGGAAATTCGTGACAAGAATATATCACAGGAAAAACTTAAATAAATCTCAACTTAGCCATCGACATCAGGATTACACTATGAACGCCCTCCAATCCATCTTCCACCACACAGCCACACTTGTATCTGCCCTTCCCTTCTGCAGCTTACCACCCATCTGCATCCTTGAAGCTGTACATTGTGGTTGTACACCTCAGCACTTCGCTGAAAAAAGTAAGTGGCAGAAAGAGTAGTGAAGTAGCAGATCCCTGGTGCTAGTGAACCAAGAGCATAGAGAGAAAAGTAATTTTGTTTTCAAAAGAAAAAAATATTTGAGAACATTTACTTTGAGAAGCAGCAAAACTTAGGAATAGATTTCAAGAAAAGATTTCTGTGCAGCACTTGAGAAGGACCTCAACAGGTTAGAGAGACAGGCAGAGAAGAACCATCTGAAATTCAGCAAAGGCAAATGCAGAATCCTGCACCTAGGAAAGAATAATCCCTTGCACCACCACAGGCTGGGGGCTGACCTGCTGGAAAGCAGCCCTGCAGAGAAGAACCTCGGGGTCCTTTTCTCTGATAAGGAAAGGCTGAGGGAAGTGGGCCTCGTCAGCCTCAAGAAGAGACAACTGAGAGGGGACCTCATCAATATCCATAAGTATCTGAAGGGAGGGTCTCAAAAGGATGGAGCCAGGCTCTTCTCAGTGGTGTCAAGCAGTAGGACAAGAGGCAATGGGAAGAAACTGATGTACAAGAAGTTCCACTTGAATATGAGGAAGAACTCCTTTGCTGTGCAGGTGGCTGAGCACTGGAACAAATTGTCCGGAGGGGTTGTGGAGTCTCCCTCACAGCAGATATCCAAGAACCATCTGGATGCAAGTCCATGCAATGTGCTGTAGGATGACCCTGCTTGGGGATGTTGGACCAGACGAACCACTGTGATCCCTTCCAACCTTACCCATTCTGTGATTCTGTGATTTATCCTCAGTGGCTTAGCTTAATTGGCCAAAACTGAAGGCCAATATGATGAACTGCTGGGGCAAGAGACATCTAAACCACTTTAATGCTAGTATGGCAGGTGAGGACATATTGTCTCTGACTCCAGAATGGTACTTTTCTAGAGGAAATGCATTACTTCAGAACATTTTGCTGTACACCTTTATAGCAGCCAGACTGATGCTCAGGTACAAAGCACTTCCAAGGAATCGCTTTTAGTTTGTGAAAAGAGGGGTAGCTAAAACTCTGCTCATTTCTTAAACAAGCCTAGCTGCACCTGATGTAGACTGTCAGTGAAAGCAGATTCCCACAATGAAGCTGAGACTATACTGTTTTTGAAGAACATACTCCGTGTAGGTAGTTCTGTTTGCAGGGTGCAGTGCAAGCTGCTGCAGGTTGAGCTCTGGGTGACAAAAGTTCCCAGAAAGAGGCCATGAACTGGCTACCCTCTGCATAACAAAAGAGACCTGTGGCCCATCCACGTGGCCATGCACTCAGACACAGCAGCAGTTGATGATCCAAGACATTTGCACACTTAGACTCTACAGGTATAAAAGTCCAGGGTTTCCTTTGTCCAGGGTCCCTCCTCAGAGGCACCCAGCTCAAGCTGTTATTTAATTATTTCACCAAGAAGAAATTATTTTAAGGATCTGGACATCTGACACTCTGCTACAGGAAATCTGGGTTCGAGCTGGTAAGGAAACCTGGTCTGACTGTGTGAGTGTGGGGTGTGTAGCTGCAAAGGGGCCTCAGTTCCACCTGAGGTAGATTTCTACTGTGACCACCAGATTGGATCCCGGATGGTCAGACAGAGAAGTTTACTTAACAAAGCATCAACTGGCAAATGCTGATGCGTTCTCTCTTGATGATGGGATAGGTAGTCCCCACTGCTGTGAAGTGGAGGCCTTCAGCATAGGGGCAGGAGCAGAACAGTGGTGGTAGTAACAGATTTTCACAGTTACGTTTGCCACATATTTGGTCCCTGCAAAAGTATCACAACACTGACAGTGCTGTAAACTTTCAGTTCTTTGTCAAGATGCATCTAAAATACACAGGCATAGAATGATGGAAATGGGAGGGTGGCATTGTGTAGAGGAAGAGGATTACAGAGACTATACATTTTGGTGAATTTTCCTTGAAACAGCTACACACGGTTTCTCCAGTCTAGAAACCCTCTTTAGGAGGAGTCAAAAGTCTACCCTAAATTCTTTTCTAAAGTGCAAAGCATTGCACAGATTCTCCTGTTCAGTTCCTTTTCTACATAATAATGCTTTCTCTCTGTGTGTTCTTTCCATATAGAAAATACAGCATAAAGGGACAAACCTTGAAAGACGTATCTGATCTAAGTAAAAGTTTAGTTGGAAGTACAGTCTGTGAAGGAGTGCTTTCCACCTGCAAACAGAACAGTTAATCTAAGGAACTGGGCTGTTCACCTGAGGAAGTGAACCATACTTCATCAGGATCTACTAGAAATTGGGAACCTCCTAAAAGCAGATGCTGCTGATTACTTAAGGGAAAAGAAAGAAAGAAGATTAATGATAAAAATTAAGCTGTGTCCCAGGTAGATAATGTATTAGATGACATATTTATTTGATCATCCACTAAGTTTTTATTCCATCTACCTGATCCCTAATGGAGCAAAATAAAAGTTCAAATGAAGAAGTACTCTTTAAGTATAATGCCACTTAGCAAAATACAAGCCATATGCTACATACTGCCTGTAACAGAATACCTACAAGTAACAGTCTTTACTAGAGAGGATGAGAAAAAGCAGCTCATGAGTGCAAATAGAAGTTAGTTGGAAGTTGCCTAGAATCGAGGGATATGTGTGATTTGGTGAGGGACAGAGCACTGTAGAATCTGACAAAGATTGTGGACTATACTCCTAGCCCTATAGACAAGACTTCACCCTTAGGGTGTCCCTCCTTACTTTTTGCTCCTTCATCACGACTGTCTACTTTGGAGGTAGAGTCTCAGTGTTTTTAAACAGCATCTAACTCATCCTGACTCCGAGCCCTTAGACAACAAAATGCTTGTTTCTCAGCTCAAAAATAACCAAAGCAATTTTACAAATATATAAATGCAACTTATACACAAAGCCAAAGACTGTTTAGAAATCCAGGATTTAGACATTCATGTGATCTGCTACCTTTAATTCACATAAACCAGGCACAACCATTCAAGTGTATCTGATGCTTCATTTGTCTTGAATACAAAGCCACTCCCACTACATTACTCAATCACATTCTTATCACTTGAGCATTAACTTTATTCTAAGATTCCACTTCAGTACAAATAAATGTAGCAGACACCAGCAGGACTGCCAGAGATATGTGAGCACAGGGCTAATTTTAGAAATTTAAGTTTCCTTTCTCTTTTTCTTTTTTTTTTTAAAATCTTCCTAGAAATACATCAGTAAAGGAAACCCACCAGCTCTGGAGAGCACCAAAATTCAGAACAACAGAGGAGTATCTCTGAAAGTTGACAAAAAATTCTTCATGTTACACAGGACACAACAGGACACAACCATTCCGTAAATAGAGAGGCCAAGGTAGCAAGAAAAAAAAAAGTACATTTTGTTGGATATACCCCAACTGCAGAAACACCTGTGCAAACTACATCACTGACACAGTTTAAGTGCACAGTGATCAGACAACAAAGTGTTAACAGTCAGTGAGTTGCCATGTAATTACCGTTGCATCCAATGGAGTTTCCCAGTACTGTATGTGCTGCATTGTTCCTGTTATTATGTGGTAACTATCAAATTACCATGTGTCATCACTGTAACATTAGGTTGATCCACTATGGAAATTCATTCTATTCAACAGCAGTCTAAATTCTTCATTTTGTCCCTCTGGTGATGTAGACAGGTAGATTACATACTGAGCTACACAAAAGGTTAGAGGACTAGGTTAGGCACTTCATAGATTAAACCTGATCAAACAACCTGATTCTGCCAACTTTTCCCACTATGAGTTTCACCACTCTACTGCAGATGGGATAATACTTGACAAGGTACTACTATCTGTCCCAAAGTGATCATTTTCTCCTTAAATTTCCTGTAAAACCAACATCAACTTTCTCTCTCTACAGCTAAAGTAGTTACTATCTTAAAAAAAAAAAATAGAGTAGAAAAGCAGGTTTTGCTTGCTGTAAATGGAAGGGAGTCAAAGATGTCAGGAGATCCATTTAGGACTTACAGTGTTACTAATCGATTTTACTGAGAAGACATACAGAAAAAAATACTGTGATGGAAGGAAAGAATATTAGAGTGTTTTTTTAAGGGACAAACAGAAATAGATACATCATGATAAGCTTTGCTTCACACGTTTTCTGTATCTATATTTCTGTGAGGAACAAAATTAAGTGTTAGAAGTGTTTTGAAATAACGTTAGGAATACACACAACACAAGTCTTGGAAACAGCCCAAGTGAGGGAGCAAAACTTCAAGTGTAGCTCTCAACCTGGGAACCTCCCACACTACAACAAACTCATTAGCAACTGCTAACAAGCCACCTGGTGTGAGCTACATGATAAGTGAAAATACGATGGTGAGGATGTTATGAAAATGCTTATCACCCATCAGTGCGTTCACTACAAGGAGTATTTTGCACACATATTTTACATTAACACTTGGAAGGTGCTCAGATGTTATGTGATTGGAAGCCCACGCAAGAGCCTGCACAGATGACACGGTACTTTCAAGGGCACAGGATTGTTCACTATTAGCTTCACTGACATCTAAATAGGTGCACAGCCAAATTTATACACAAATGAAAGTCAAAGACATTAAGGGGACAAAGACAATTGGGTAATTATGTAAATAAAATCTGAAATATTATAAAAGATTTATCAAAATGAGGACAGAGTCTTTTCTCACCATGATTAGTTAGCACATAGCAGAATCCCTGAGAAGACAAGCCAATTACTGTTTCGCACAGGTTAGCAGAGTAAGACATACTGTCTCGGGAAAGTAAGATTTATCGACAACTACCATGTGTCATCTTCACCGGGACTGGCCTCAGGTTTGCAAGTGTGTCTGAATTAACAGAGAGGTAAAACACACCTTTCTGAAGAAAGACCCGAGGTCTCAGAAAAACCCAAAGCAGCACATATTTTCTCTGCAGAACACTTCCACCTCAATAGCTGCAGATCATGTTTGAGTTTTTTAAAAGAGTTCATCAATAGGTAAAGGTAGTCCTCTGACTACAACTGGTAAAAAATGGGTCAAAGACATCTTTTTCCAATAAATGGCTCAGTTCCCTTCCCCTTTCTACTTTTGCACAGAGCATTTCTGATCATTTCTAAATCTCTGTCAATCTGCCAGCATCTCCACGGCTCGAGATTACAGCACTGGAGATGCATGCAATTTCCATGTATCAGGAACGAACAGCTAGTTAGCAACTGGATAGCTTATTGCAAAAATCATACATTGTTTTCTCCTCAACAGTTTACCTCCAATCTTCTTCAGTATTTTCTAAAATCTCTTGCAGAATCCAGCTCCCCTTATGTGCCAGTCATTTTGAAGTTGTTTAACTGGGAAGGCTATCAGGGGAACCAAATGACAACTGGAAGAACTTCTCCTTGAAAGCAGTTTCAACAGAAGACCAGAAGCAAGGAATGGAAACAGATTCATGTCCTCATGTTAAATCCAGGTTGTTCTGACACTGTCAAATATAGTGTCAGCAAATCACAAGTGATTTTGCTCTGTTTATAGTAACAAACACGCTAGAATGGTGTACATCTAATTCAGGAGGTTTCACCACTGTGTCCTCTAGACCCACTCAAAGGGGAGACAATAAAACAGCAGAATCATACAATCACAGAACCACAGAATGCTTTGATTTGGAAGGGCCATTAAAGGTCATCCAGTTCCAACACCCCCTGCCATGAGAAGGGACACCTTCCACTAGACCAGGTTGCTCCAAGCTCCACCTGGTAACAGCTTCTCAGCACTGTTCGTACTACTTATTGCACCGTTTACTACCCCAGCAGTGGGATATGCACCTAACCAATGGAACCATAGCCTTCTACAACAGTTTTGCTGCTCAAGATCTACTCTTGGTTCTAAATGTGACAGTGAGATTGAGTCCAAAAAGATCTGTTTTGCTTAACTTGACGTCACCTCTGAGAAATTGCCCTGCTACAAATTGTTTCTGTACAAAGAACTTCTCTAGCACCAGGATCTTCCCAAACGTTGCCTTAAGTAAAAACTTTGGGGCCAACTATCTGTGTTGCTCTTGGGAAGTATGAACCAAACTATGGGGAAGAGCAAACAAGGACTTTGTCTCTTTAATTTTGCATGCATGATAATGTTTTTAACCACTAAGGTCATACCTGCATGTGATGACTGACAACTTTTCAGCTTGATTCAAAGCAAACAGCTGTTGGTTTGATTGCCTAGCAACTAAAACTTGATGGATGACCCTTAAGATGGATAACTACCATAAATCACCTCATTCAGACTCTCAGGGAAAAAAAATTAAAAAACAATGGTTTTCATGACATTTGCTGCACTCCATAATGTGCCATGATAAATTTGGCTGCCTTATGGATGCACAGTTGTGGCTGTTGAAATTAGACACTTTTGTTTTCTGCATTCTGCACTTCTTGTAGCCCCCTCTGTAAGGTGTGTTCATATTAATATACTCCACTGTCAGAAGAAAGTGGAATACCAGAAGCTACTGTCAGTCACCACAAGGCAGGGAGAATCTGTATTGAATCTCTGCATCACCAAACAGCTTTTAATCAGGAAACAGCAGTCTTATATCATAGCTATGGCACTGGGCTACATGCATTAATAATGGTTACAATATATTTAGTGTAATGACTTGACCCCGGTCAACATTATTGATGCTGTGATTAATATGAATTTGATAAACTGCTTCCTCTTTGAAGACATTTTGCATGTTTCTCAAGCAAGAGAAAAATACTTTTTATGTATGAGTAAATATAGCAGGCCTTCATAGAGGCATTCTGATCTCAGCTGCACAGGTGTAAAAATAGATTACTCAGGATTTATACTAGTGTCCCTGAAATTGAAATCTAGACTACATGAAATAAGGGGGAGGGGGGTGAGGGAAAAGAAAAAAAAAAAAAAAGATATTCTCATTTTCATCTCATTAATAGAAGGAAAAAAATTCCAAACCCACCAAATCAGGATTCTAAATGGAAGGCCATATTCCTCCCAGAGAGTGTTCAGACAGAAAGGGAAATTCCCTTTTATTGTTCTAGATAATAGGATTTCTCTGTTTGTTATGTACAGAATACATAGGCATTCAAAAACAGATGTTCATAATTGCTTCCATTGTTTGGATTTTTTTAAAACTCTTGAGCTTGACTATTCATATGAAAACTCTTGTACTGAATTGGGTTTATGACAGTAAAGTGATTTCTAGTTTTGTTTAAAGAAAAAAAAAAAAGGAGATAGTTTGATGCAAGTTTTAGTATATCCTTGTGGAAGTGCTGCCTTAAATGCTAGTATGTGAGGAGTTCACCAGGGACAAGTCTAATAAATGCTACTACCTTCCTCTTAGTAGGTACATGTCAGCCCATATGAATAAACTGCTGCCCAATGAGATTTTTTCATATGACACGGTAATTCCCAAATTTGGGGTCGAGAGGGACCCCAAGTTATGATCAGAGGCATGAAAAAGAACTCCAAAAACTGAATCAGTGTACAATGGAAGGTATCAGCGGAAATCAGAAAACCAGAAATCAGATGGAAACGGAAGATAAGCAACTTCACCTGGGGAGCAGGCAGTTACCTGAACAAAGTAATTGGGAAATTAATGCTAGGGGAAGAATGTTTCAAGGTGGAACTGAAGTGTCAGAACATCTGGGGGAAGTGTGCTTGGCACAAGTTCGTTTTGTATTTAAACCTACGCTCCCAGTTTCAAGAACTTCTCCCCTTTTTCAAGTTGGTTGACCATTTTCTGAATTCTGAATTTCTAAAAAATCAAAAGTCATGTTCCAAAGCATGAAACACTCTAATAAATTCATCAAGCACACTGGCATGCTCGTGGTACTAAATCAGAAATAGCACTTAGCCTTCATATTTTCAGCAGGTTGTAACCAGTTTTCCAAAATGTATATTCTGAAAATACGAGGTATGTGTTCACCTGCAGGATCTCAATCTTCGTTTCCTAATATTACATAAAAGTGGAATGTAAGCACAGTATGCACGAGGTTCTTGAGGTCTGCTGCATTTCTCAGGAAGCAAGAAAAAGAAAGTTGATGCTCTACCAGGTGCGTGCACAATTTACTAGACGCTCCCCTTCTGTAAGATGCAGTAAGTGAATATGTAGTTCAGATGCTCTTTGTCTCTCTCAGAAGAGAGGAACATGCAAAGTAACAATGATAGTTGCAATGCAAGGTATTTGGATCTTCTGAAATTTCAGATCACAGCATCTTATAATCAATATTTTGCATTACTCAGCCACAGTATCCCTTCAACTGAGAACCTAACTAGTGTAATTCACAAAAACAGGAGTCTCAAGTGCACCTAGATATGTTTAACATAAAAGCACTTATATACAAATAGCATTCAGACACAATTGCTATTTATTGTCTCAGCTTTAAGTCTCAGATGCCTCTGTGAAGGACCCACTACAGAGGACAAGACGGCATGCTGGCCCTTTAAAACTGAAATGCTTGTTTCCTTTCTGTAAGAAAAGTAAATCATGCTATAGTGAGTGGAGCTTTGAAAAAGCATCCATCCATTAAAGTTCATGGATCCTCGTTTCCAGATTGTCCCTCCCCTGGCTGTGTCTCAAGTTACAGCCTTGTACAATCCAAGTCTAAATAATATTCACTATGATAAATGACACCATAACTCCGATATCCACAATCAATCTTTGCTTTAAAGATACATCCATCTTCAATAATGTTGATGGGGATTCTGTAAAATGGGAAACGTGACTGTTTTCCCGACCTCCTAACAGTGGGGGAAGGAAGCTCTGAGTGATGGCTGTCAGCCCACATCTGGCTGCAAAAATAAATTAGCCTTATGTAGACAAATGAAAGGACCAGCCCTGACTAGAAAACAGCCACTCCTGAGCAATGGCTAATTTATAGGACTCCTTTCTGGAAAGTTCCTAGCTGAGGCTACAGTCTCCTTAGCTATCTCTTTAAATGATATCTGATGCTGTAAATAACTTCAGTGTGGTACGAACTATGCAAAGTACAAAGAGTGATTTGGTGGGGGAAGGGGAGGAGACAATAACTTTCTCACATTCTTTGTACATGATCAAGATGTAAAATTCAGCCACTTAAAACACATTCGCACACACACATGCAAAGAAAAGTTTTGTTCCAGTAAACGTTGTTATATTTGAAAATATGCTCCTCTTTGTTTGACAAAAGATTATTTTCTGCTTTAACTCCTTTGTCATCTCCTGGGCTGCAGGACTGAGGCAACTACATTACAGAAATTAAACTATTCAGTGCAAGCGACACCTTGAGGTTTGGAGATTATTTTCTTTCCCTGTTAAATGTTATCAACTTTTCTTTCTCCTCACCTTGCCCCCTCTAGCTGATAGACGAGTTTCAGGAGGAGTGCGGTGAGTCCTACCAGCTCAGTTCATCTATGCAGGTGCTATGCAGCTCAGATGTCATGAAGTGGCATGCAGAGAAACTACCCGCTGTATTTATTTCAGCACATGGTTTCAGAATAACCAGAAGGAGAATTTAAACAGGAAGGTAGAAGAAGACTCCCTGACCGTCTCACTCACTGCCTTACACAAAGCACAAATCTCTACCTGTGCACAGGACAGTGGCTATGCTTTTCTCACGACTGAAATGCTTTATTACCTTATTCTTTATATCTTTGACCTTGTCCTGCTGTAGAAAAACACAGAACTTTAATTCTTATAGCGCACAATATATGGGATTTGAAAAAAAAAAAAAAAAAAAAAAGACTCCCTTCCAGGAGGGTTGAGGAAATGGATGAGGGAGCAGCCTGATGCATGTTATTTCCGCACACTGGCTGGCTGGCACAGCACCTGGGCATCGTGGCTCCCAGGGGAAAGTCCAGCAGCACTGGGGAGGGCTGGCGGCAGCAGTGGTGGCAGCGAGGGTTAATTCTGTGAAGGTTGAAGGACTTACAGTAATGCTGCGAAGACAGAAACATCACAGGCTTTCCTGGCAAGAGGCTCACAGAGGGTAGGAGGGGACTGCGAAATGAACTCTCTCAGGCTTTGTCGTGTGCGTTTCCCAAGGCCCGGCCTGGCCCCTTTGATAAATGACACATGTCATTCTGTCAGGGGCTGACACTGCAGCTGGGAGGGCCGGTGATGTATGGCTCCGCTGAAAAGGAAATCAACTTTTTGGCACCAAGTAAGACTGTGCCCTGTGTAAGGATTTTGTTTCTCAAAAAGTGAAAGATAGACTTAGGATTTAAAAAAAAAAAAAAAAAAAAAAAAGGAAAAAAAAAGTTGAAAAACAGATTGAGCGACAGCTTACACTTAACATAAATTAACTCGGTAATGGTGAAATGTGCTAGCCTGTGATAAATAAAAGCTACATTAGTCAATTATTAATCACACTCCAACTTGTAGCCAAAACCCATGACTTAAATCTGAGGCCTGAGCTGCCTTACAAACAGATAAGACAGTGTTTGATAGATGTCTTGCATAGTGTAATCAGGAAGGAATCAAAGGCTTAGTGGTTTAACCAGGGGGGGTGTGGAAGGTTCTGGAAACTGAGACTGGGTAAAGTGGATAACTGGATTGAAAGCACCCTTTCACTGGGGATACAGTATATCTTTTGACTGCTTAAAGAGAGAGAGAGAGAGAGAGAAGGGGAGAGAGAGACATATCTGAATTTGGTATAATCTTTTTTTTATATACAGGAATGTCTCCAAACTATATTTCCCTCCCCCACCTCCCACCACCACCACTGTGTTAAATCATTTAAATCTGATCACTATTAAATGGATTCTCACCGAGACATCAAGTGTTTCAAATATGATCGTTTTGCACGGATTACAATTTAAGCATTTTATTTAATCGAATGAACTCGCATCAGACTGCAACACATTCATGCAGATACAAGCTGTAGAGAAAAAGCACAAAGCTGCATAAACGAAACGATTCCTATTCAACCAGACCGTAAAGACAAAATAAAGGATTTCAGATAGAAAGAAAAAAACTAAACATCTAAAAACATGGGGCGGGAGGGGGAGGAGGTCAGGGTGGGGAGAAGGGATGCAGTATCTAAACACAGGCACTACGTCTGCGTGAAGGGCTGAACTCGCACATCACCTTGTTGAAATGCAAGCACCAAATGGCTCTGGTTTTTTATTTATACTCTTATCTGCAGGGGAACATGATGGACACTGTAAGGTGACTTTCCTTCCCTGATCAGAGACAGAACTAGAGCCACGTAGCACTACAATATCACGCCTGCCTGTTCAGTTGACCTACAACACCAGCCTAGGCTTTCTGCAGGCCCTCAAGCCAGCAGTGACAGGATGCGAGTTTCACCGTCTTCTTCCCCGTGTAGATGCTCTCACACCTTCTCCTCACCACCCAGAACTCTGCATAACTGAAAATTAAAGGTTTCATGTGATACATACAGCCTTGAATGGAATTATTTCTTGGATGAATGGTAGCCTCAGGTCCTGATCTAGCAATGGGCTGTACATGGGCGCACCCCTGTGACTGCACAAAGCCAGCTGCTGGCTCAGGGTTTTTGCGCCAGGTAAGATGCCTTCTAGCATCGGTTGTATTTTCACCCAGTAATTACTAGAGAGCATCACTGGGATGGGGGCTCACAGAAGTGCACCAGCCCCTTCCTGATTCAGGCCTCAATGAGCATTGCTATCAGCTGGAATGCTGTAAAAATGTTTGTTTCTCTATCAGTAATTTCCATATGCTTTATATCATTCTGAGTGATGTACCACTCACACTGGTTCATCAATGACTTGTTTAACTCTGCTGAAGCTTTGGACATGGTGTATTGCACAACTGACTTGAGTTTTAAGCAGGACACAAAAAAGACGCAAAACCCAATGAGGAAAGTAAACATTCACATCATCAACCATGAAGGACTTCATCAGACAATTTTCCTAGCCATAAAAACACTGCAGAAAAAAACCTCTGACCTTTTAAAAAAAATATTTACCGTGGTCCCCTTCCCCTCAGCATGTTAACAACTTTACTACAAAATATTGAAACTTTTAAATGTTTCTACATGGAACAGCATCCTACATTGTTCAGTGCTGTACAGACACCCCAGGAAACAAATGCGCTTTTAATGTTAATCAAGTGAAAGTGCATTCTTCAGTTTACACATGCTGTACATGCTTGGCTTTTTTAACAGTACAAAGAGGAAAATAAAATACAAATCATCTGTAACTGTAGAAATTACACCACCAGTTATACTCAATTTTTAAAGTCTCTGCTTTCATATGCATGTACGTAGGTACATTTAACCACATACATTCCCTTGCCCTCCAAGCTGCCATCAGGATTTTACATTATAAAGTAATATATTACTGTAAAGTAAAATATTTCTTTACATAGTGGTGTGGACTTCCCAATAGACCCAAAAAAACAATCCAGTTTCCCTTGGCTTTTAGAAGTAAACTAACAGTCTTGCTCAAGTCAAATCTCAGATAATCTCAACCATCTGAAAGTGACAGCAGTTGTCTAGATCACAGCAGCAATATACCCACTCACTAACTTCAAGGTGGTGCAGAGAGTGCTTAATTGAGGAATTTAAAAACAACGACTGAAAAGAGCACAAATTTCAAAGTAAATGAAATAGGGAGACCCTTTGAAACCCAAACTTTAGTGACAGCCCCTACAGAGAGTACAGCTATTTTCGCAAAACATGTAAAATATGACTATAGAAAGAAAGATAAGGAGCAAGGGAATGGCATGTATTTAAAAACATGCACACACGGCCTGGTGTTTTAAACTTTTGCCTTCCTATTGCTAAAATATCATTTTTAAAGTCCATAAAATTTCAGATAGTGTGCAAAATGTTTATATATTACCAAGGTCTCCCTTTAAAAGGTTTATACTTTTACTTTATGACCTGTCCTTGATTTGACACTTCCGCTCATCAGAAAGGGATTTATAAAATAATCCTGAAGGTGAGGAACAGACATCTGTCAGGGACTGGCTGAGTTTCACTTTGCGAAATTTAAGAAGGGAGAGAAATCCTGTTAAGCTCTCTTTAGTCACCAATAGACATCAAAGGTAATAATTAAAGAAGACAGACGTCATAAAAATAAATTTATGTAGTTCTTTATAATGCACAAGCACTCTAGTGTGTAAAACATCTATTAGAGTGAAAGAAAATGCAACATTCCAAATGAGCAAAAATCTGTTTTGTTCGAGGTTTTTTGCCTACTTGACTAACGTTTTAAAAAAAAAGACACCCAAGTTTAAACTAAAGTCTTTCAAAACCTTTGCCATCTGTGGGTACATGAACTATGGATGACCCCGAATGATTTGCACTCTGCTCAGAATCCCTTAGAAAGCACGGGAAAAAGTATCATTAAGAATGACTGATGACTGCCAGTCATGGTTGACCTCACCCAAGCTTTGGTCTCTGCCTCAGTAATAAGCTGTCCTTTATTAGCACCAACACTCCATAAAAGGGGTGTGTTTAGTCACAGGATAGTGGCCTTCTAATGCTCATTGCTTCTCCCTGAAAGATTGATTAGTGCTCATTTTTACTGCCTTCACAGTATATACAGTGACAGTGCTGCAGAGTGTCAGGGCCTGCAATATTGATGATAAGTACAACTACAAACTAGAGGTTTGGAAAAGGCAGAGTACTGGGAGTTCACTCTTCTTTTCAACTGGAAAACACTGCCAAAACAAAAAGGACAAAACACAAGCCTACACATGAGCTACCGATATTCTGGTAAAGATAAACTGAAGCTAGGGAATTCCTTCTCCCCGAAGAAAAGACATTTAAAATACAAAACTTAACAGAAAAGGTTGCATTTTTTATTTTATTTTGGAAACACATAGGCATTTTTCCCTTCACCTACCAGACACTAAGGCAAAAAAAGATTAGCCTGAAATATCGTTCTTGTGTTTATTTTTTTTTATTTCAGAAAGGCTTTTCAGTAGTGACTTACAGCATACAGGAAAAAAGAAAACCCTATTGCAAGCACAAAAAGTGAATGTTCCTGATGTGGAAGCCACTGCAGTGTCCTTTTGCAGCAGCAGGTGCCTCTTTGAGGGCAAAAAAGAAAGGACATATGAAGAAAACATGTTGGCTATGTATCATATTCTACACAAATCTTGCTGCATTAACATGACTCCTCTGCAGCTTTTACTCTTACATTTGAAGTCAGTGGGATCTATGCAAATTCCTTCAGTGAAATTAAGATCTGGAGTATAAGCTGGCTCAATCAAAAAAAACCTGTATGGTAGAATCATGTAACGTAGTATGCAATTGCATGCAGTGCAAAGTATATTTTAAATAGAGCAAGACCCAGACATGATCCTTGCAAAGCATCAGCATTGCAGTGAGGAAAGAGCAGGTAAGGATTCATGAACTTTTTCAAATAAAGAAATTGTAACCTGAACACATTACTTAGAAAGGCCATGCCTTGACTTGATTTGATTTAAAAAGTAGAAGAGAATTGAAAACAGTCTTTAAAATTGTTTTTTAAACCAGAGACTTTATAGCATACAAGGCCAGCTCAAAGTTATACTTTGACTATGTTTAATATGGAACAACTTGTCCATATGGCTCTTCCTGGGAACGAGTCATTTCACATGGTACAGCAAGATACAGCCGAAAAAAAGCCATGTTTCACTGTTACTTTTATATAGCTGGGAACTGAGCACAGCAACTTCATACCAAAAATTACTACACTTAGAGTTTA
>NW_026086604.1:57561485-57786485 GCF_022539395.1 Myiozetetes cayanensis | reverse complement strand
AAAACTACTCAGCTGATTCCTAAAGGAAAACACTTGGAACTGCAGTTTTGTTCTTTTTTGAGCAAAAGGGGATTTTTTTTTCCTTCTTAACACCGCACAATTAAGCATTGAGCAGTTTATACTGGTAGGAGGGAGTTAATTCTGGGAACTACACGCGACGTCGGTGCAACATCTCTATTACATTGCTTCAGTTGTACCAAGTTGGGATTGGCGGCTCTATCACAACATTGACTTCGGTCCCTTGACCCAGTTGATTGCCTGCGCAGGTTCCCTCACCCAACGTAGTCTACAGCGAGAGGTGATTTTATACATATAAATATATATATATATTTATTTAAGGAGAAAGAAGAAGAGGGGGAAAAAACCCCGCAAAAATATTTTCTGACAGTAGCAAGGAGCGGGGGGGAGCTGCGACCCCAGCAACCTGACAGAGCAGCCTCTGTTACCCTTCCCCCGCCGGCAGGACGGCGGCGGCGGGAAGAGCTTCTCCCGTTTAAATCCCCTCCCGCGGCGGGCGCGGAGCCGCCGCCGCCGCCGTCTCGGGGTTGATTCGTAGCACCTTGCGAGGAAGTGAAACGTTTCGCACGGAAGGGGCGGAGCGTCCGCCCGCGGGCAGCGGCTCCTCGGCGGCGGCTAATAACAACATTAGGAGATTAGCTGCAACTTCTCCCCACTTCTCTAACCTTCCCCGGCCCATAATTTACCGTGCTTTCTTCTCACTCTTTTTTTTTTTCCCCTCCTTTTTCTTGTTTCTCTTTTTTTTTCCTTTTTTTTTTTTTTTTTTTTTTGCCAGGAAGATAATCTCTTTTTGTAAACTAAAAAATGGGGCGCGGGGGTTAATCCGAGCCGTTTCTCTCTGTCCGTCTGCCTGTCTTCCCCCCCCTTCCTTACCGTCCGCACCCCCTCCGATTTTTAAACCCCTTAGTCAGAGGCAGGGTGCAAAACTAAAAGCCGCCGCCACCAGCAGCAGCTTTAGGAGGCAGCTCGGCCCGCCGCACACCTGCCTCCCTGGCAGGCAGGGCAGGCAGGGGCAGGCGCGGGCAGGGGCAGGCGCAGCGCCGGCGGGACGGACGGCCGCGGCAGCGGGCCGGCCTCGCTCCTCGGCAGCGCCGGCGGCGGCAGAAGACGAGCGGCTGCTGCAGGGGGACCGCCTCGCCGCTGCTCCTCCGGCGGCGTCTCCGTGCGGCGGAGGGGCCGGCTGGGCGGGGAGGGACAGCCTCTGCGGTGCGGGGGCTCTGTTTACCTACACACATAGCTGCGAGCGGGGAGCTACTCCTGCCGGCGGGTCCTGCGAGCTGCCTGGAGGATCCCGAGCCGGAGTTCTCCCGAGCGGGGCGGGAGAGGAGAGCCGAGGCAGGGCATGAGTTTTAGCGCGAAAAGCGGCGCTTTGCTGAGCTCCCGGGCAGCGCGGTGGTGGTGGCGGCGGCGGCAGCCCGGTCCCGCCTGGTCCTACTTCGGTGGCAGCTGGTCGCGGCCCATCCTGGACATGTCCTACTCCCGTCACTTTCTGGATTTCCAGGGCTCGTCCATCCCCAGCTCCATGAAGAAGCTGGTGGTGACTAAGCTGAGCCAAAACTTCAGGGAAGCGCTCACTCTGCAGCAGGACGCGCCCGTGCCACTCCCGGGAGACGGAGACCTCCTTGTCAGGAACAGGTGAGCCCCCCCCGCCCTCCTCCCCCCCAGCGGCGGCCCCCGCCGACTTCTGGCACCTTGTGGCCTGCTCCTTCCCACAGGCTCCCTCACTTCGGAGACCGGCTCCAAAGTTGTACCAGCCGCCATCTGGCGACTGTTAATTTAATTTTGTTGTTGTTGTTGTTTTGAACGGCTGGTGCTACAGCCCGGTCGCCCTATCCACGTGTGTGAGGGTGACACTTCCTCCTCCTCTTTCCGTGGCGGGGGTGGGGGTGTGTCTGTCTTTCTGTCTGTGTGCGCTGCTCCCGGCGTGCGCCTGCCCGAAGGAATCGAAACACCCCAGGGCCCCTGTGCCAGGGGGTGGGGCGGCGGGAGAAGAGGCAAGTTCGGTGAGCGCGGAGGAGGGAGGCAGACGCCGGGCAGCCCCTCCCAGGCCTCTGCCCGGGCTCGTTCCACGAGCGTAGTGCCCCGGGGTGCGAGCGTGTCCCCATCGCACCCGCACAGTCCCACGGGGGACGCTGACGCGCAGTGCCCCGGCATCGCCGTGTGCGTGCGGGACCGCACCAGCCGCTCTTGCCTCGGCGCTGCTCTGCACGCCGCTCTCCTTCCCTGCCCCCGCCAGCCGCTCGTCCCCATCCATCCATCCATCCATCCCTCCATCCCGCCGTGAGTCACCGGGGAGGCCGCGGGCCGCGCCCGGCGCCACCCTCGTCCCTGCGCGCCAAAGGCGGGCGGCGGGAGGGGGCAGGGCGGCCCTCGGCCTCCGTCGGCGGGACGAGAGCCCGCGGTTGTTGGCGGCTTTCGGAGTGGAGCCGGGTAGGGGGAAGAGTGAGGAGGTGACATTTTTGCTTAGCGTAACGCGCCGTAAATCCCACGCCCGGCACGGTGGCCAGCTCGCCGTGAAAGGAAGACTCCCGAGGACAAAATGTGCCTTCCCGCAGCTGGCTCCATAAAAACCTGCTCGTTCTCGGTGGCTCCTTCCTAGCCGCCGTGGTTCCTTGCACTTAAACTAAGCGTTTTAAAGTTGAGAGGTTTCTCTGCTTAACGAGGGGAAGCTGAAACTCTGGGAACTTTGGAGCAGACTGCGTGGCTGGCACTGGAGAGAACAGCACTCTAAGGTTCTTGTCAAGCAAGGAAATCGTAGTAACACATAGTTTGCCATGCTCTCCGTGGGAGCTTAAAGATGTGAAGAAGCACTAAGTTGCCTTAAGAACAATGCTGTAAGTTACATTAAGGCAGCGTGTGACACTGTGTGTATGTGTAACATACATGTATGTGTCCATATGTAACACATAAATACACATAAAGAGGGGGCAAGGAGAAAGAGGAGCAGAGACTCCTCCAGGAGCTCAGGAGAAAGCAGCTGTGGCACTTTAATCCAATGCTGACATCTCCCACTAGGATTTCTGAGACCAAAATTCCCTCCCAACCTCAAAGTCTAAAACATTGTGTTGCTGCATCCACTAATGACCGTGGAACAGTAATGGCATGAAACAGCTACCCAGCTGAAGTTAAAATTCCTTTTTGTGGAAGAGGTTGAAAGACTTGAGATGCAAGTAGTAAGTTTCGGGTAATGCAAAGCAGAGTGACATCCGTGTTTCTCAAATCCCCTCCCCTTGATATATGCACTTGGAGTCTTTCTCATCCCACCTCCACCCTCCTGTAAATTTTTTATATATATATATATATGTAGCTTCCAGCGTAACTCTTCCCTTCTCCCTGTCCTCCCTCCCTTTGCTGGGTGGGCTCCCTGGATGCTTGTGGGATGTGTGCACACAGGCTGGAGCTGGTCCACAGATCAGATTCAGGCTGGCAGTTACTGGGTTTTAACACATCAGCCTGTTACACACATGTTCTTGTACTGGCACACATGCCTGAGTGAGGATGGAGGGGAGGGAGAGGTGAACGATGAAGTTTAGGTTTAGAGTTCTTACGTTTTGTATTATTTGTGTAATTTCTTCTTTATTTACTATTATTTTCTGGAGAATATCACTGAAGACACAGGATCACATTACTGTAAGACATTTGCTTTATGCAAACTGCAACAGGAAGCAAGTTCTGAATGTTTCCCCCTCTCTTGTCATTCTGGGGAGCATTATCTCATCCTAGAAGGATGAGTCCCTGACTCTATTTTGTTAGAAAAAAAGGACAAACAAAAAAACCCAAACCCTAAACACAACTATAGATTTTCTAATAGGTAGAAGCACACAATTAAAAACAAAACAATAAAGGACTTTGAGTTCCAAGAGGGCATTTGCGGATTTGTTCATTTTAGTCCCAGTCACGCCCATGAATAGTATTAATTGCTTTGAGCTTTTCATGCAAAACAATCCTCATTCACCACAATAAAATCTGTTTGGGGATTTATGGGAATGTGAAATTAAAATCTGTGTATAGAT
The DNA here is from genome assembly GCF_022539395.1 of Myiozetetes cayanensis. Lineage (NCBI taxonomy): Eukaryota > Metazoa > Chordata > Aves > Passeriformes > Tyrannidae > Myiozetetes > Myiozetetes cayanensis. The sequence continues at coordinate 57,782,454 of NW_026086604.1, read as the reverse complement.
TGATATTTTAAAATAAGAGGCAGTTAGGGGGAACTTTCTTCTCTGTTAGAGAACTATGGCAGCAACCCTTTTTTATACAGAAAAAAAATCCATCTTTTATGCAAAAATCCTTCAAGAGTAGAAATCAGGGCAATTTTTTTTTTACTTTGATTCTGTGTAGGAGAGGAGACGAGGGGAAAAGGTTGTAAATCGTTAATGAAGCTTTTTAAGTTTCTTATGTCCGTTTGTCCTATTTTAGGGGAGGAAACAGGGCGAGGGCAGGTGTGGAAGCAAGAGTTCTCTGTTTTATTGCAGGAGAAGGACCCAAAGGCTGTGAAGATTTGGTCCTTCTTAAAGTTGTTAGGGGATTTTCGAGATTTTCTTGAGGAAGTGACATATTTCCAAAATAACTGTAAGGATTTGCTGTCTGCCTGGAAGATGGAAACAAAGTTTATAGGAAAGGGAGTAAGAGGGGTTGGGAAAGTTTTTTTGAACCAGGGGACTAATGGATCACAGTGGGAAAAGTGGAGGACTATTCCAGCTGAGTGTTTGGTTTAAATAATGTTTTTCTTGCATAGTACTGGTTTGGATGACTTTGTTTTGTCTGTGCTTAAGGCTGTGGTGCTGGTTTTCAGTGTCTCGTGCTTTGTTGTGGTACTAAAAGCAGCATTTCTTCCCCTCGGCGATGTCCTCCTGTTTTCTGTAATAAACAGTACGAGGGGGTTCAACACTGTTGAGTATAAATAAAACGGGTGACTCAATGTGTGTAATAATTTTTTTAAAAGCCAATCTCAAGCTTTTTTCGCCCCCCCTTCAGGTTTGCATCTTGAGATGTGAAGAGCACCTAAATTAGAAACTTCTAGATTAAAGAATAGATTTAAAGGTAGAAAGTAAATCAAGGCAACATAAAATGTCTTAAAACCCACCAGCATCCGAAGTAGTTGTTACTTCTGTGCTTTCTCCTTTCCTCAGTCTCAGAAGTTAGTAAACTGATTTTCAAGTTGTAATTCATGCTTTTTCTTACTTTTAAAAGAAAAATAATCTAAGAAACTGCAGGCACATCCTCCCCACCTCACTTCTGTCAGCTGGAGTGACCAGGCAGATTAGACACTGTGTTTTAATCCAGACGGTGTGTACAATCATTTTAATGTGCAAGGAATCTAACAGACTAAACAATCTTTAAAAAAAAAAAAAAAAAAAAAAAAAAAAAAAAAAAGGCAGCCCGTACAATGCGAACAGGAGTTTTGAGTTTACACACAATAAAAATGAGGTGAAAAAAATTAGGGGGGGGGGGCAGGGGAAGGGAGGGCTGGACGGCAGCCCTGTGTTGATTAATAATGATGAACCCAGGAGCCCAGGGAGGATCATTTCCCGTGGCCCAGCCGCCCCGCAGAGACGGGGAGGGCGCGGGTGCGTGTGCACGCGTGTCTGTGTCTGTGTGTGTGTGTCTGTGTCTGTGTCTCTGTGTGTATGTGTGTGTGTGTGCGCGCAGGGGGCGGGCGGGCGGCGGGGACGAGCCCCCCGCGCAGCGGGGCAGCGCACACGGCTTTGTCCGCCCCAGCCCCCTGCCACAGCGGGCGGCGGCGGGCACGGCCGCCCCCCTCCCCGGGCGACCCTCATCCCCTTGCCTACCCCCGCCGAAAGCTCCGCATCCCTTTCCCGGCGCGGCCGGGCAGCGCCAAGTTGGGCGCCGCGGCCCCTGCAGTCCGCACGCACAAGTTGCGGTGCGGCCCGGCCGGGGACGGGTTCGCATCCTCCCCGGCTGCTGAACAAAAGCAGCGGTGCGTGTGCTCAAGCCCTGCTCGGCGGGCGCCTGGACCCCCGCACGACTCGCCCCTTCCCCGCACGCAAAGTTTTTGTCCTCAGGAGGGTTGTTCTACCTGCCTTTGTGCTGTCCTCGCTGCCGCGCAGCGCCGGGAAGGGGACGCTCCTGGAGAGACGGGGGCTTGTTGTTACTCCTAGTGCTGCGCTGGCTGCCCTTCCTGGGGGTGCCGTGCCCCAGCCGAGGGCACGGCTGCTCCGCACCTTTCCAAGGCGGACGCGCGCCGGGAGCGTGGGGAAGGAGGCTGAGCCCAGCGGGGAGCCAGGACCTGCCTGGCGGGTCGGGGCCGCGGACGAGTGAGCGCCCCGGGGGTGGCCTCGCAGCTACCGAGAGCCCCGGCTGGGCGAAGCGATGAGGCCGGAGAGGAGGCGAGCACAGCTCTCCACCGGCCCCTCACCCTCCGCAGAAGTTTGGGGTGTATGGGCGGGAGGAGGCCGGGGCAGCGCCGACACGTCTCGCCTCGATGCTCCAAGCCCTTCTGCCAGGAGCCCGAGGGACACGGTTTGCCTCGGAAGCTGCAACTCCGTTACCAATTTTTATACATCTTTTAGCAGTCCTATGTGGAAGTCACCTCAAAACAGGATAATAGAAGATTTTTTGTTTCTACGAACAAGACGTAGGCATTTTTTGTTGCGGCAGAGCAGTGAGTTGAAGGCAGGATTACCAAGAGCAACAGTCGCTTTCACCTATTTTATTGCATGGATATGTTTACGCGTACGTGTCTTTTTATATATAACGTTGGTGAAAGTTTGAAGCTCCCCACGCCTTAAAGAATGAAGGAAATAAAAAGCAGCAAAGCGGTTTTAGTTCTCCTCGCTCTGTGTGCAAGCAGTCTAAAACTACACACACACGATCGGAGCTTGTTGCTAACTGCAACAATTAAAAGTGCACTGTTTGTCTACTTCTGCAGCTTTTACATGGTGTCAAGTTCACCTTTCGAGTTGTCACATCCACATGTAGTAATAGTCCTGGCGTCGTTGTTGCATGTGTTTCTTTTTTACATTTTCCAGTTAACAGAACCTTCCCCAGTCTCTGTTCCCTTGCCTGTGTAAAGATATTGTTACTCAAAAACCTCCAAACTTAAATAGTCTTTACATTTAAGCTAGATCATAACTTTGTTTTTATCATCTCTTAGTGCTTAATCAAGTTGTGAGAATGTCACTATCTTTCTATTAAAAAAAATTGCCATCCATTTTCACCTGTTAGAGGTCAGTAGGACTTGATATTCAGTTTTACAATTTTAGTCCTTCTGTGCAAGGTTGTTTTGATGTGTTGCAAGTAATTTATATAAAGAAAAATATTTTAACGTTGACATTAGCTACATCAAAAGGCAAATTTGCTGTAGTGACTCCATCAATTAAAAAGTACTTGCCTACAGTAACATGACCTTGCAAATGACATCGATAGTTAATATGATCATTAGTCATTAACAGTATTATTATATTCAAAAATGTAAATTTGTTGCCAGAATCCACATATTTACCGCTCTGCATGTTTTATTCTTCAGTGCTTTCACATCTCATATAAAGTGGTCAATTAATTTTCATCCTTTAATCTTTTACAGAATTATTTTTAGCTTGCTTAGCTTGGTCAAATGGACTTAAGGAAAATATAAGGGATTTTTTTGTTTTGTTTTGGGTTTCTGTGCTTTTTGTTCAGAAAATTTGTCTATAATTCTAGAGTAACAGAATGTAAACTACAGAAGTCTGATAAAAGTAGTCTCCGGAGTGTACTCATTGTTCGAATATACCAGTAATCAGAAAAAATCTGGTATTTATCCCAGAAATTTAAATTGAAGGTTGAACTCAGTAAGGAGTAAATCTCGTTAATGCATTTTTGTTTTCTTCTAGATTTGTCGGCATTAATGCATCTGACATAAACTACTCAGCTGGTCGATATGACGCATCAGTTAAACCCCCATTTGATATAGGTTTTGAAGGTGTCGGTGATGTGGTAGCGTTAGGACTCAGTGCTAGTGCAGATTATACGGTGGGTCAAGCTGTGGCCTACGTGAAAGCAGGTTCCTTTGCTGAATACACGGTTGTGCCTGCCAGACACGCAGTTCCTCTACCCTCAGTGAAACCCGAGTTTCTTACTTTAATGGTGAGTGGCGCTACTGCATACATCAGTTTGAAAGAGCTGGGAAACCTGTCTGAAGGCAAGAAGGTTCTGGTGACAGCAGCGGCTGGAGGAACGGGCCAGTTTGCTGTGCAGCTTGCAAAGAAGGCAAAATGCCATGTAATTGGAACCTGCTCCAGTGATGAAAAGGGTGGTTTTCTGAAATCCATTGGCTGTGACCGTACAATCAACTATAAAACTGAAAATGTCGAATCTGTGCTTAGGAAGGACTACCCCGAAGGTGTGGATGTGGTGTATGAATCTGTTGGGGGAAAGATGTTTGACTTGGCTCTCAATTCCTTGGCTATCAAAGGGCACCTGATAGTTATTGGGTTTATCGCTGGCTACCAAAACCCCACTGGCCTCCAGCCCATTAAAGCAGAGTTATTGCCAGCAAAACTGTTGAAGAAGTCTGCCAGCGTCCGGGGTTTCTTCTTGAACCATTACCTTTCTGAATACACAATGGCTCTGAAGCATTTGCTCGAGATGTATGAAAGAGGAGACCTGGTTTGTGAGGTGGACTTTGGAGACATGTCTCCGGAGGGAAAGTTCACCGGCTTGGAGTCTGTATTCCGTGCTGTAGATTACATGTACATGGGAAAAAACATTGGAAAAATTGTAGTTGAATTACCTCACTCTGTCAACAGTAAGCTGTAAAAACAGAACAATGATATAAATCAGAAGAGAGAAAATGGGCACTTTATGCCCCAGATTTACTAGAAAGAATTTCTTTTTTAAAGCTTAGTAATGGATATTATATTAAAAAACAGCACTAAGGTGTTAATAAAAAAGGGTGGGTTTGGGGTTTTTTGGGTTTTTTTTCTTATAAGTGCCTAAATCAGTGGCTGTAGCACAAACTTAATGGGCCTGTGTTTGATTCTGTCACTTAGGTTAGCGTGAGACAAGAACATTGTTCTTGACAGAATAAGTCTTGATGCAGAGGCAGATTTAGTCTGTCAGACTGATTTGATAAGACTTCGTATGTAGTTCATCTCAGAAAAAAAATCTTCTGGCAATTTTGATTCCCTGATTTAAAAATAAAATTTTTAGAACAAGACCAAATAAAGACTTGTATCTTTGGGTTGCTCTGTTAGTCTCTTGAAGTTTCTGGGAAAAAAAATGCTCGTGATTTTTTGTCACAAACGTGATAATCATAACTCAGTTGCATCATGGATCATAGTAATATTCCTCAACTGGTTACACAGGGAAATGTATCCTCCAATGCTGACATGTCAGTAATGTTAAGCAACTTGACTTTTTTTTTTTAAATCATGTCTTTCCTAACTGTAAACAACTGTGCAATTTTCTTTCAAATCATTAACTACAAGTTGCAACATAGTCTCATTTTCTTGCCTTTTCATTTTCTACTGCTGCTGTTTACTGTCCAGTCTTTCGTTGAGTTAGTATTGAAAGATTGTTGGAGTGAGGTTTTGAGCCATGTTCATGTGTGTTCAGGTCCTGTATATTTTTGAAGATTAAATAAAGTTTTAAAAGCTATTTAAATATTCCTGACATTTATTCATATTTATGTGTTTCTTGTTGACTAGCTCTTTTGTAGGTATTCTCCATTCTGTAGAGTTCTTTGACTGCTTATTTTTGAAGTGACTTCCCATAATCAGGCTGCTACTTCTACTTTTACCAAATATTACTTCTTACTACCAAATAATTTACAAACAGCAAGACCATTTTAAATCTACAGTCACAGTACCTGGTACAGGTACCGATGCTCAGGCATAGGTTATCTAGAGGGTGCAGTTAAAAGGTTTTGTAAAGTTTTGAAAATTCTTCCTCACTTAATAGATATTATTAATGATACATACAGTGGGAATTCCAGCTTGAAGCATAATATTTTCCAGAACAATAAAATACTTGAAACTGCTTGCTCCACGTCTTTTTTCCATAGCAAATGTTTAAAATCTTAGAGGCCAATTTCACCACTTCTTTTAAAATTATATTAATTTGTATGCACTTGGAGAGATGGAAATTTCCTAAGATCATACACCTCATAATAAACATAATGAAAGACTGATAATGTCTAGGGCTTGAAGGAAAAAATCTGGGGTAAACTTAATTTTAGGGCATTATTCAGGACTGACTGTACACACATTTTTTAAAAGTAACGTAGAAAAACTTGTATTTTATTCAGCAATACAGACAGTAGAAAAAGTATTTCTAATTTTGATGTAGATAATTTTTACTGTGATTTTTTATTATGATGTAATTCATCATAAAGAATTGTGTACAGTGAAGAACTGTTCCTTTTTGGGGTCATGCCTGACTACTAGGCATAGTCTAACTTTGGTAGATTTTGGGGAAGAGCAGAATGGCTTGAGTCTTTGTTACCATTTCTCTTTTACGCAAGGTAAACATCAAACCACCACGATTTTTGTTGTCACCAAGATCTGCTGTTAGAAACATTCTTCCTCTTTAATATTATAGATATTGTGTTGGGTTTGTGTTTTGCATAATTATTGGCCTTCCAACTGGATGCTGGAAAGATGCAAACACTCAAGTACCATACAAGATCAGAGCATGCAAAGTTCTCACTTTTTTATTTCTAGGCACATGGTGTCTTTTCTTGGTCAGAGACAAGGCAATGTCCTTGGTCAATAAATGTGTCTTTAAAAATGTTGTTTGGGATATCCTATGGCAAAATAAAAAGAATAAAATTGGTTATATTTGTGATGCATACAGAAGAGTTGCATGGGTAACAAGTTTTCAAATTAAATTTCTGCAGTCAAATGCCAGAATCCATCCAAGTGGCCCAATTTTCAGATGTGTTGATTGCTGTCAGTTAAATAGATTTAATGTTTCTGAGGTGAATTCCATATGTTTTTTGTCATAAAAAAATATTCTTGTAACAGGATTCTGTGTGGGCTTAAAACATTCTACTTTCTTTTTAGTACGTTACTTCATGTATAACATTGCATAATGCAACTGCCCCAGGCTCTTTTACTGATCAAAATAAGGGAAGAGAGGAACCTTTGGAAGTTTCACACATATGTATTCAGATGTGACATGTCGTTGGTTTTAATTTTGGCTTCAGGATTATGGTTTAGCACTTTCATATTGATCACAGGTTAATAAAAGTTTTATGTTTGCTACATGCACAACTTGTTTGGCCAGTGTACAAATTTCATAGCCCTTTTGGTGTTTGGGTAAGGCTTTGGTCATTGGGCTTGTCCTTTTCATCAAATGCCTATGTTAAGCTGAAGGGGTAGCTCAGGATAAATGTGATTGCTCTTCCATGAAGGAATCTGGAACGAAGAAGTAATTTTTGGTTTTAAAGATACGATTTCTATCCCTTAAATTGCTGAAAGAGAACATTATTGATGGAGAGAGGATGAAAAGTATTTCTGAAACATGCAGATAAAGCTTTTCTGATGAGTTTCATAATAAATTTTGGTTTGCAGGGAGGAAAAAAAACCAACTCTTTATTTAAAAGTATATTCTGCAAACTTACAGTTATGGGAGCAGGGCTGACTTTGAATAAGTAAGCTATGATGGATTTAAATAATGTTTAAATATTAGATGGCTAGGAAAATGTATATGGCATGCACACAGTGAGAGGTTTAAATGATGATAGGACATTGAACATACAAGGAAAAGAAATACTGTAGAGTCACAGCAAGGGATTAATAACAATACACTTAATATGCTTGCAAAAAAGGTGTATTAAAAGCTGTGTGCACAGTGGGGACTTAAATGATTAAAAATAATAATACATTTGCCTTGGAAGTACTAAGTATACTATATGTAGAGAGCAGGGATTTAAATAATAATACTATTAATAATAGCAGCTCATTGAGATGTGGTTGCTAGCACTACATCCTAATTTTACCTTTCTAAATGAATTTGCTACAGAGGAATCTGGCATTGTTTGCCGAGGCTAATAACCAAATTTCCCTTCCCTACACACATATGCTTCCATGGAAAAACAACAAAGAACTAGATGAAGAGCTGGCTTTTTTCCTGAGTCTGTCACATGTGTGCATACGCACGCGCACACGGACACACACGTACTCACTCGCTCTCTCCTGGCCTGCAACCCTCAGCACATTTTACAGATATGCTTCCTACTTAATTGCTATGCTGGAATCTCCTAATACCTTTTTGAATTAAGTTCGGTTTCTACCAAGCAATAGTTTGCCATGTGTTTGCATGTGTGCATATGTGTGTGTGTGTGTGTTTGTGTATACATACAGGTAATGTATGTATACATTAGTGGATACGAATAACTGCTGCGTCATGTAAATACAAATGATTACACTCGAGGAAAAGTTTGCAGTAGTGTTTGCAGATATTATATATATTCCTACTTCTGTCTGAGGAGTAAAGAAATTTCTCTGCTGAATGGCTGTTAGTATCTATTTTACAAGATTTACTCATTTTCAGGTACCTAATGTAGCTGCTAGCATGCATGCACGACAATACAATTTATATGGTAAATGGAACCAAATAATGGCTTCACTGAATGTTATGGCTGCACTGAAGGGAAATGTCACGGTAAATAGCTGCCAAATTATGGATCATGCCGAAGTGTCACAACTGCACTAAAGACAAATAGCACTAGAGGCTATTGCCACTGTGACGCTTTTGAGTTATGAAGAAGAGGAGCAGCCTGATGTGAGCCTCTTTGTGTCCTCATTATAGCAAAGGGTTACTGGTGCAGTGTACAAGAAAACCTAGTCCTACGTGGTGACTAGTTATTAATCTGTTCTTTTTGAATCCAACAGCTGTAGCAAAACAGAAAACCTTTTCCTTGCTTTATGAATACATATAAACACATACAAACAAAGAAAAACCTGCAGGTTTTATGAATGTAAATGTGTACAGGAAATGACTGGTAATGGAAAAATGTTGTAATAAAATAATCTAATCAAAGAATATTATTAAATTTAATATCGTATGTGTCTGAAAGCTTTAGTTGCTTCTTATGCAGATAGATGTGTGAAATATAAGCAATAACGCACTTTCTCTCTTTGTAAAGACTTGAGTAGTAAGGACATTACCAACTAAATTGCTTCTTCTAAACTGAAGTGTGTCCCGGTTTCTTTCATTTTAATGGGAGGGTAATAAAGATGAAAGACTAACATTTTAACTGATGGATCCCTTAAGCTACAGAATAGAAATTTATTGTGTTTTGAGGGTATATGCTAAATCCTGAAATGTGGAAAAAAGTAGGGAAATCCCAGGTAAAATAAAAGCAAAGTAACCTCTTTTTTTCATCACTGTTGTTATGATGACATACTTTTATGAATGGAAAACTACATACTGCTCTTACTTAAGCTGGGTAAACAGTACTGATCTTTCTTTTGAGAAAAAAATGGGGGAGTTATTTGGTGGGGGAACAAAAAAGATTTGGAAATGGAGGGACATCGCGCAGTGAGCGATCCCTTCTTTCTACAGTCACTTTCAAACCCTGCTTGCAGTGTTCAGGGAAGTGAGTGGGACGCTCCGCACACTGTTGTCCACACCACAAACGTACCATCCGTAACACAGCACAATTGTCAGTTGCTGTTTTACAGAGGGGCCAGAGCTGAACAATCACGGTGGATAAATTACTATTCTATTCTACAGCAAGTGGCTTTCCTACCATGTGAAGCTTAAGGTCATTGGCAGGGCAACGAGGGGGAAGCTTATATATTAGTTAAAACTAATGCACTAATAGTGTTCAGATAGAGGAACTATACCAATTAATTAAAGGTAGGTTTTTTTCTTTAAGGGAGGGGTGATGACTTAAAGACTTATTGTACCAAGAGATATGCATGTATATGTATGTGTATTGCTTCCTTACGACTCCACTTCTTGCTACAATAATCCTAGGAGGGTTTTTTTCCTTTTTTTTTTTTCTTTTCTTTAATATCTGCATTAAAGCCTTCATTATTCATCATTGCAGGAATCCAGATTTCAGAAATAAGAAAATATTCTCAAAAGATTTTAAAACTTTACTAATACATTCTGCTTACAATTTTTACAGTGTAGTCTAAGGGGGGAGGGGAAGAAAAACCTGTCAAAAATTAGGTAGAACATCCTTGAATGGCAATTAGCATGCCCGGAATTTATTTTATGTGCAGCGCAGTTGCAAGTAGCTGCTTCTTATTAAATGAAAATCCTGTATTATGTACTTCAGGAACATTCCAACTAATGAGTATGTAATATCCTTAGTGTAACACAGAACTTCTTTTTGTGTTCACAACCACAAAATGCTGGAAACTTGACAAATGATATCATTTAAGACAGATGCCTGCCTTAGGGACCTGTTTTTTGGCTTCCTGTTTCTGGTTTTTATTTCAATAACATTTGTAATTGCCACAGGATCTGTACCTGTATAGTGTTTTAACCCCTTCACATACGCCCCATTGCATTAACTCTTTCAGTAGGTACTCAAGAATACAATATTTTTTTTCTATTTCCTCCCAGGCTGATGCATTCTTCCTACCTCTCACAAGCACAGATATAAATAAAAGCTGGATCTTGTTAGACCAGATGAAATGGTAACATCAGAGGGGGTAAACACTTACTGCACTTGCTGTGTTTCACTAGTACAAAAGTACATCTAGACCAGGCCCCAGGCAAAACCCAAGAAACTGTGAGGTACAGCCTGCTGATTATCAGCAAGATATTCTTGATAATTCTGTGTACACAGCCTAGGCACATAATACTTTGATCTCAGTTATAATTTCCAACGTGTATCTACCCCCCTTAAACTCACATTCTTTACTTTGGTTATAGGGCAGGAGGATTTTTGACATCACTTCAGTTGATGCTGGTTATAAGGGGCATTTGGGCAGTGCTGGTTCAACAAGAGTTGTAAGTTGCTGTGCCTCCAGCAGAGCCCGCTTCATGTAAAACCCTTATCACAGGACAAGAGCAGTTTTCAGCTCCCGAGGCACTCAGCACAGATCCTGGCAGACTGCAAGAAACCTTCCTGCAATCCATAATAGCCCAGAGGTTTTGGCGGTGGTTTATAGCATGTTCTCTCTCTGGCTTTTTTTTTTTTTGTTTTAGATCTTCCAAAAAAACTTTAAAAATGGACTGTGTACAAGAAGCTTACATGAGTCTGCATAGGGAATTTTCACTGGGAAAATTTACTGAATCCTGCACAGTGCTGTAATAACAAATAAAGGTTTAGAAGGAGGATGAGCTCTTGGCACCTATTCTGCAGGTGAGACTTTCCTACTTGTCATAAGCAGTTAGCTCTCCTGGACTTACATTTTTTTCTGATGTCATTTTCAAGCAAAAACTCTGCATTCAAACCTTCTGTCATGAGACATGTAGACTCATTGCACCTGTACTCTTAAGAAAAGTTTACCCCATGAAGTGTTGAACAACCTTATCTTTCTTCAGAACTGAGGCTGATGTCTCTAAAAACCTCAAGAAATGTCTCTGTTTACTACAAGACCAGACAGCACATCATAAAAACCCACCCTGCAGGCTTTCTTTAAGAGAAAGAGGAGGAAGTCTTTCTCTTCTGTCACAAGAGGGAGGTCAAAAGGACCAAGTGAGTGCCAGACCAAGTCACTTCTGCTGTTCTAGGGTTCATTTTCAGAGAAAGTAGGCAGGCACACAAATCTCATTATGCGTTACGAGGATCTGTGCACAGGCTTCTTGTGCGCTGTCTTAAAACCATACCCCTAAGGGACTCATTCACAAAGGGAATAGAAGGAAAGGAATTTGTATATTTTCTGGAAGCAGTAAGACATGACATGCAGCACAGTTCTGGCTGATTACAGCATGCCTCAGGTGAGCTGGAAGGCACAAGGCCGCCAGCCAAGTGATTTCAACCACCCAAGAAAGAGAACTCCACAGAAATGCATTGTGTGGCATGTCTGATTGCTACAAAGAAAAACACTCCAACTTTATTCACAGTGGCATAGCATTATTGGCATGACTGTTCCTGGCAGCCTATCAGAAAGTTTTATTTGCATCCAGAGTTTTGAAAGCCATTTTATAATGTTAAACAAGAATAATGCCTGGCTTATTTGCCCCTTGACACCTATGTGTAATCCCTCATTGAAACCCTAATGAGGGGTTCTCCTTGGGTTGTATTACTTTCAAAATAACCCCTGCATACAAGCAGCCTAATGTACCTTTCCTCCCTGCATAGGGTGTGGCAAGAGTAGCCAGATGAAAGTGGATAAAATACATTGTTTTATTGTATGCTTAGTAATCAAGATGCAGAGTCAGTTAACTGGATCCTATGACTTCTTCCTGAGCTGGGAAACCTCAATCTACTATCACAAGTGCCTAGAAATAAGAGAGATGTTGAGTCGGTTTCCTCTCCAGGGAATGTGAATGAGTAACAAGAATAACGCTCTTGAAACAGTGTAAAAACAGACTCTGAGGAGAACCTGGCTCTTATTTCTGTATGTATGTTCATGCTGCTGGAAAAAGCAGTTCTAACAGACCTGCCTAACCTCAAGTTGTAGTGAGATTTCCCAGGGCCTCCAGATAACTCCCAAAATCTTGGGAAACTCAGTGTGTGTGTAGTCAGTGATGCTGTAAGAGCTATGGTGGCAGTGGCATCAGCTTTGCAGTTTCTGATGGTGGGTGGCAGCAAAGCAAGTCTTGCTCCAAAGGAACTTCTAAAAAGGCAACCCTCCAGTTCTCAGGTATTATTCTTCTCTAAATGAATTGGGCTGTGAAGGACATCCTATTTTAAAACAACAGCTCTTCCCCTCACTCCCATAAGGCACAAGCCTGACTTGATAGATATTTTTCCCTATCCTTCTCCCTCTGTCTGTCTGGCTCCCTCTCTACTCCAAATAAAAAAATGAGGGGTGAAATAATCTTAGAGGGGAAGGCTGCTGAAAATGTTTCAGGCTTTCCTCTTTTCAGGAGGGTAGGTCAAGTACCCTTGTCTTGTAATGTGTAAACCTAACAAAGCATACAGTTTCGCCCATAAGCTCTGCAACAAAATTTGACTAGATTTATGGCAAGTGTATCCAGTTTCCATTTTACCACAGAAACAGACATAATTTTTTAAAAAATTGATGAGATCTTTTCTAGCTAGATAGGGGGGAAAACCCCAAAACAACCCACCAAGGACTCTTTCCACCTATGTGATTTAATTTGCGGTGTCTTTCTTTCTGTTAATGGTACAAGTTAATGTGATGAGGCAACTTCTATTGCATTTCTTTCTTTCTTGTTTGTGAAAAGCTGACATGCTCAGCAGTCACAAAATACACATCATGGTGTGAAGGGTAAAGAGCCAAATATTCCTCCTTTTCCACAAAGTCGAAATTGTAGAAGTATAACACAGTCCAGCAGTGGTTCACATGGGATGAACCAGAATCCTAAAAGGTTGTGGCAGGATGTGGATAAAAGATGCTGTAGAGACAAGGGTTGTATCTAGGAGGGGCAAAAAACTGTGTTGATAGTGGTGTGTTCAGGTGACTGGAGGAAAACCAAAGTTTGTGTTTCACCTCAGATGAGTTCAACAAGTAGCAACAGGCTTTTATCCCCCCAATGTAAGTCAGGTACAGTCTTAAATCAAACAAATGTGCTTCACAAATATACTGCAGTGAGCATTACTGCCAGTGTCCTTGCTTTCTAGACTATTTTCTTTGATCTTTCTGGCATTATATCACATTTTCAACTAATTAGAGACAAATGCAAGGTGGGAAGATGATTGCTTCCAGAAATAGTCAGAACTTTACTGGTCATATATATATGGCAGCAGTATCTCTTAATGTTTTCAGTAAACAAAATGTTAATAGTGCCTTCATAATGGCTGGTGGGGAATGAACCCATTCAGGCTTAGATTTTGTTGACGCTTCCCAGCATAATTTTGACAGAGTACAACTGACATCCACGCTTATCCAAATGATGGAAAACTTTCTTGGTCCTTGAAAACTAGCTATACTGTACCAAAGGAATAAAGAAAAAGGTACTGTTCAAGTGCTTTTCTGTCTACCACACAGTAAGTCAAAAGGTTGAACAGTCCCCAGTTCTGACATTTGTACATCAGGCAAATTGCAGGAAGGTCTGAAAACAAGCGTATTTGCACTAAGAACCCGTGTCACTCCAAGAAGATACAATTTCAGAGTGTTGTGAGTGAATTAATTCTCTTTCTTCAATACTGTATTTAAAAATACCACCAACCCTAACACAGTTCTATTCTTTGTCCCAGGGTTGCCCTGGTTCTGTGCCTGGCAGGCTGGCTTTGCTCTGAAGTGCACCAGCTCTCCGTACCTTGTATATTTTAATGCCGACACTGATCTTCAATCAGCCTTGCTCTGGCCTTCCAGTGAAAATACGCCAAAATGTCATAGGTTTCCAAATGAAATGCAAATACTGAACTTTCTGAAATTTACTGATAGTATTTTACTCCTTTACTGCATCTGAGCTGTACCAACGAGGCACAACGGAAACAAGGGTTTAAGATTTCTGACAGCAAAGGTCTTTGCACTTGCCGCTCCACATGTGTCTCAGCTGGATGGTCTGTGACACCTTGATGATCTTAAAGGTCTTTTCCAACCTAAATGATTCTACAGTTCTACCTCCCATGAAGAATATGAGTCGTCTGCTTGCTCGCTCACTCAGCATAATGAAAAGAAGCGATGAAATACTCAAAGTCAGGTCAGACTACCTTTTGTCATACGTAACTGTTATTACACAGATGTCACAGCAGCAGGTGCAAAATAAATACCTGGATAATGGAAGCCATTTGCTTTGCCTTTAGGCACAGGCATCATGTCTGATTTACTTGAAGCTGGCAGCTAAAGAGCATGGGAGAGCCAGGTCCCTATAGCCAGGTTCACCTTTACATGTTCAGAGATGGGAAAAGATAGCCACAGTGGAAGCTGCTCTGGAGGAGATAGTCTTATTTTTCTCCTGTGCCCTCCTCCCCACGTTCCCTACTATTCTGCCAGAGCAGGGAGGTTTAGCAGAGCAGAGATTTAGCAGAATCTATGCTTACGCACTGCCCTTTCATCATTTGGACCTTGTTGGATGTACACAATCTGGAGCAGTCTTTGCTCAAGGCAAACAAAGTAAAGGAGGAGAGTGACATTTCAGTCTTTCATTGCAGAGTCATTCAGGTCACTTTCTGAAATTATAGACACCAGCTCCAGCAATGTTAACAGCCAACTTTAGATTATTAACCATCCTTTGGATAGCAGTACATTATGGTGCCAGTGCGTGGAGAATTCCTCCAAATTACAGGGTGTCCTAACACAGCCGGTTAAACCACATGGACCTCTAGATGCAGTAAGCAGTGTAATTAAGTCTGTTTTCTCATTTGTACTTTCCTAGCAGCACTCGAAATACACTCAAAATCACTGGATGCTGCTCTTTGCATCAGGCTATGAAAGGAGATAAGAAGGAAGGGTGCCTTAACAGTAGCTCATTAAGAAGACATCAACCATTTTCTTTTATTGCATTATTTATGTTTTGGGTGATAATACAACACTATATCCAGGGCAAAGTGCACTCAAGAAGCTTGTTGGCCTGAAGGTGGTTTCATTGGATTAGATTTAGAAGGGGGAAAGCTAGAGATATTTCTTTTACCTGCTGTTTTCCTGAAAGACCTGAGCTTTTTCTTGCCCTCATCAGGCCATATATTTTCAATACCTTTGAGATCCTCCAAACTTCATTAGCCCTTTCAGATATTTCTGGGAAAGGCAGTGACTGGGTTTTTTCCCCTAAGGCTCTAGAAATTCTTCACTGCAGCAATCACTAGCATCCCGGGTAGGATCCATTTTTTAATAAAATTATCTTCTATATAGTAGCAAACAAACATGAAGAGAACCTAAACGTTTACATCATGAAGATGATATAACACAAAGGAGTCCATGTTAAAAAAGAAAAAAACCAAAACCTCAACTAGAAATAATAGCAATACAAATAGTGTTCATTACTTAAATTGTATTTTATAGCTAGTTGAGCACTGCATTAATTACAGTCCTTCCTCATATTCTTTCTTTATTCTCCTTCAGAGCCATTTTCATTGTGTAACACTGCTGCTCTATGTTTGGTTACCTGTGTACAGATCCAAGGATAAATTTTGGCCCTGACCATGGAATATTTACTCACTTTCAAATGTAAGTAAAAGAAATGAAACCGATTAACTGGAAACTACGAGCTGAGAGTCCCTCATTTATTGTAATGCAGCTTCTGTCTCTCTAGCTTTTTTTCTGTTGCTTCTCTGCTATAAACATAACACCTAAACACCATGATATTAACACCAAAAAACAAAAACAACAACAACAAAAAAACCCCAACAAAAACCCAAACAAACAAACAAAATCAAAACCCAACCAAACAAAATAAACCCCAAACCTGAAAGAGGTAGAGGTGATAGGAACTATCAGACGTTCCAAAGAGAACACAGGAAAATTTAGGTTGGAAACAGAAGCTATGCCACCTAAGGACTGTATGCCAAGTCTGCTTCTTGCTATGGGGAGGGACTCTAACAGCGTTCCTAGAGTGTGAATGGATCCCCATGCCTGTATGTAAGAATTAATTAAGAGACAAGACAACAGCTTGAAAGAACTGCTCCTCATACTCTTTTAAGCCTTGAAAGTGTCCACTAAATATACTGTGTGTGGAGAAGAATGGCATCTTAATACTAAATGAGAAAGCATTGTTTAAGTCATTAAAGTACAAGTACTTTCAGTGTCAGAAGAAGACTCATAGCTAAAAAAAAAAAAAAAAAGGAACAAAAAAAACAAACAGAGGGCAAAAAATTTCTGATTTTCAAAATAATAGAATTAGTTTGACTGTATATGCTATTTATTGCCTTTCTGAATTACAGATCACTGAGATCTCCATCCAGAAATGCAATGTACTGGTGGTATTCATCTTGTCAATGATATATACTCAGAGGGCTATTTCTCTGATTGATGGCTTCATCATTCAATTCAAGATGCATAAGGATAGCTATTGTTATCTAACACTATCATATGTTCCTATTGTTCCACACTTCTCTCCTTGTCAATAACATCCAAGATATCCTATCTAAATCTTCAAGATAGCGAAAGAGAGGTGCTTTATTTGTTGACTCCACACATAGCATTATTAAACATTTGTGAGCAACCTGCACATCTCCCCACTGACATCTTTAAGTATTCAATTAAAATTGGACAAGAGAGTACACCACTACAAATAAATACTCAGTTATATGAAGGCTTTGCACTGAATTCTTAAATTATTCTAATACAGGTGCTTGCTAGCAGGCACTCAGTTGAAATCAGGACAGTGACATGAGTGTGAGAATGAATGGTGTATAAAAGGGAGGAAGGCAGATTGCTTTATGGTGGAGTCATGGCAGAGGTTTGACAGGAAACGCTTCTCCCAATACAGCTAAGCAGGGAAAGAGAACCCTATTATATGGATGAGCGGGGCCGGCACTGGCATCTTGTCATTCTAACTTGTATAAGTAAGCAAGCTTAATTGCTCCTTGTCTTTTCAAGATGACTTTCCACCAACAATCTCATTATCACACACATATGTTTATTGCACATATCCAAGTGCCTTCATGCAGACCTGAATGCAATGAGGAAAGCAGCAATATTATGTTTTCCAGTAACATTGTCTTTTCCTTTTTTTTAAATTTTAACCAGACGGATGTGACCTGCCTTCTCCTTCTGCGACTAACAGGGTGACCAGAGGCAGTGGAATGTACACCAGGGTTGGAAAGAATAAAACCAGAGGGAAAGCAAGCTGTCAAGAGAACAGTGTACTGAAGAGGAAAAATGTAAAGCGTGACTTCTATTTACCATGATTAATATGTAAAGTTAACTTGTTTGTCATGGAATATATTAATATGTATGTTTTCCCATTATGTAGATCTTTTCTTATATTACTTACTAGAAAGGGATATAATCACAATGATGGGGTGCGAATGCCACTTAAAAATTAGGTGATGCCCAGTCAACATAATATAACCACTAATGTCACTTCTGATTTAGATGTGGTGATATCAGTGTAATTGCCGCTGGGAAGAAATTAAAATGGCTGTTAATGATAAATAAAATGACAAGAAGGAGGATCCTCCTTCACATATAATTCCAAGCAAAATACAACTGCTGACTTCCTTAAGCGCTCAGTGCTGTTCATTGATAAAGAGGAAACAAGCAGGTTTTGTGCAGCTGCATGGTCACAAGAGCTGCACTGTCCTTTCCCAAGCCCAAACATACACACTATAGGTCTAGTAAGATTTCACCATGCTATTTCCACTCAGGGGAGGTGCAATAGTGAATCTTACATGAAGTGAATCTTAACACTATTCTAACAGAAAGCACTGTAGCTAGCAAACAGAAAGATAAGCAAAAATAGGGTAAAGGCAAGGGTACAACCATGCATGGCTTTTCAAAGCCTCCATATACTCCCAGCCTTGTCTCTTTAAACACAGGCAGCCTTAACTCACAGATCAAAAGACCTTCCTAGATTTGTTTTATATCATAACTGTGTCAAGAATGAGCTACACGAAGCATCATTCACCCACTACACATGGCTTGTTAGTCCAGTTGAGAACATCTTTCAACTCATTCACACATTAAAAGCCAGAAAACCAACATCTGATTACTAGTTATAGCATTAAGATCAAAGACCATATCTTCCCATCTGTGAAGAGCAAGAGTCCAATTGTTTTCTTCTCTCTCTGCATTTACAGAAGAATCAAAACACCAAATCAATGTTATACTCCACATCCCATGAGTAACATAGTTCCAGCCTATAGAAATACAAAGCAGACACTATAACTTACATAGATTTTCTTGCAAAGAAGATAACTATAAGCAAATCTGTAGTCACATCTTCACAATATTCCCAGTCTACAGTTATCCAAAGCTCAGAGTTGGCTTGATCCACAGGTGTTATCCTGGTATATAAAATTATAACACCTCTTAAAAGGGAAAATACCATATATCTGCTATTTACTCTACATTTGATATCTTCAAAATCAGTTGGGAAATGATTGTGTAATGGTTATATTAAATCAAAACCTAAGTTAAAACCACAGCAAACAAACAAACAAACAACAAAAATCAGGCAATGTAGGTTGGTGTTATTTCATTATCATAGTTAGGTTTTTCGTTACCTGTTGGTCTAAGAAGTTTAAAAATATAGATAAAAATCAACCTTAACCTGGAGAGTAAAGCTGTCCACTTTCAGGTGAAACCTATTTGTTGAATCAGTTCTAGCTGATAAAAATTCTTTTGCAGGGTGTTTACTCTTGGGCACGTCGAGCCAAACCATAACAGGGGCAGTGAAAGAAAAGAAAATACAAAAATGAAGAATGTGTAACATGCCTTATAAAATATGGCAAATTAACACAGAGAAGAACCTGGTGAAACAGCTGAACCACTGTCCCAGCATTTTGAGATATGTAGGATTTTTTTTTTTTTTTTTTTTGGTGGTCTGTAGTGCAGAGCTCAGTCAACCCCCAGCTAACTGCATGAAGATCATTTGCTGATAAATTGTTACAGATGCATTTAGGCAACAGGTTTTTATAGGATGCCTGGTGCTCTTTATAATGCAATTAGTTTTATTTAGTATATGCATTTTCTCATGCATTGTTGTTATTTGGCTGGCAAACAATAACAATGAAATCTTCACCCTTCAAGTGACTGAATCTTCTCCCATGTTTCCTGGATTTGAGCTGTCTTTTGGGAACAAAGAGTCATCAAAGGAAAAAGCCTACCTAATGTTTAGTAAAAGGAATTTTATTTTAATGTTAGTTTGGGAAAGTAAGAAAAAGAGGATGTGGACCAATGTTGATCTTATTCCATTACCAGCTTTGCAAAAGATGCTAGGAGCAGTTCATTTTAGAAAGCAAAGCATTTTGATGTGTTCCAAAAGAGCTGCAGAGAAAAGCCTTTCTATAAGTTCACATATTGAAAGACTCCTTGCAATATCTACACAAGCATGCCTTGGATAGTTAATGAAAAACCACCAATTCAGACATCTCCAAGCCTCTGATCACCAGCAAAGTACCAAGGAGGCATCAGGTGTCTGCCTTTTTTCCAGCAGCAGTAAGGTTCTCCAGGCAATGTATTCTTCATATGTGTGCCCTTTTTTGCAGGAAACCTACTATCAGGTACTGCAAGGGTGTTATATGCCTGGTTTATCTTTAAACTGTGCTGGCACCTGTGTACGAGATATTCTTCCCAAGTCTGATAGGTCCATGTGATACGAATAATCCAGCCCTGAAAAAGAAGTGATCTGAGCACTTCTCAGTCAGGGAATAGACTTAAATTCAGGTGTTCCAAAGTGATTCAAATGCACACGTTTTGGAAGAGTCCTACCCACAAAAATATAGGGACTCCTTTTGAATGGGGATATCCCTTTTTGAAGCTGCTCTGCTTAATATAAATTATATTAAATGTAGCAGGAGAACTCAGACACCCTATTCTTGACTTGGCCGTTGTAGTCACTACACCTTAAAGTCAATTTCTTTCTCACAGCTGCAATACCTTCCTGTGCATTACCTTATTTTCTAGGATCTCTGTTGCACAAAGAATGGAGATGCCACTCTGCAGCCTGAGAATTCCATTAGCACAGATTTTGATTCACAGTTTTCCACTCTGATACTACTGCCTGAAAGCACCTAAACCTTTACATCCAGGAATCTCCAGAAGCAAGCAGATCACGATCTAAGCACTCTTAGTACCTGCATTTGACACAGAATGTATTATTCACCTTCCAGAGCAAACTCTGGGTCCTAGATGTGCTCCAGATTCTTAACTGACTAAGGAAATGGAGCACAAGTCTCTTCTCTCTCCTGTGACCATGTCAACAACAGCTGAACAGCCTGTTTGCTCAGTCTCCCTGACCTAGTAAATGTCTGTAAATCCCATACAAAACACATCAGCAAGAATCCCTGAAAGAGCCCCACCCCAAAGCCAGTTATGCAGCCTGTTGTGACAACCCTCGGTGGCTCTACCTGGGACCACTGTGGCTTTCACAGGTGAATCAGCAGCAGGAATTCCTTAAGGAATAGTGCAATTACCAGGGATGGAATTTAACTAGAATTAACAGCCAGCCACTGTGAAAATTGACAGAATGGGGAAGGTTGGAAGGGACCACAGCGATTCATCTGGCCCAACCTCCCTGCTCAAGGAGGGTCCCCTAGAGCACATTGCAGGATTGAGTCCAGATCGTTCTTGAATATTTCCATTGAGGGGAACTTGACACCCATCTGGGCAACCTGTTCCAATGCATGGCCACCCTCACAGTAAAGAAGTTCTTCCTCATGTTCTGTTGGAACTTCCTGTGCTTCAGTTTGTAAAAGAAAAGGTCATCAAGAGTAGTCAGCATGGATTCACCAAGGGAAAATCCGGCTTGACCAATCTGATAGCCTTCTGTGATGACGTGGCAGGATGGGTCAATGAGAGGAGAGCAGTGAATGTTGTCTGCCTCGACTTCAACAAGGCTTTTGACAGTCTACCATAACACCCTCATAGGTAAGCTCAGGAAATGTGGGTTAGATGAATGGAGAGTGAATTGAGAACTGGTTGAATGGCAGAACTCACAGTGCTGTGATCACAGGCCAGTTGGAGGCCTGTATCAGTGGCATTTTCCAGGAATCAGTACTGGATCCAGTCTTATTTAATTTGTTTATCAGTGACCTGGTCAAAGGGATAGAATATACCTTCAGCAAGTTTGCTGATGATACAAAACTGGGAGGAGTGGCTGATACACCTGAAGGCTGTGCTGTCATTCAGTGGGACTTTGACAGGCTGAAGAATTGGGTGGATGGAAACATAATGAGGTTTAACAAGGACAAGCATAGGGTACTGCACCTGGGGAGGAATAACCCCAAGTACCATCACGGACTGAAGTCTGACCTACTAGGGAGCAGCTCTGCTGAGAAGGACCTGGGAATCTTGGTGGAAGACAAGTTGACTGTGAGCTGGCAGTGTGCCCTTGCAGCCAGGAGGCCCAGTGGTATCCTGGGGTGCATCAGGAAGAGTGTGGCCAGTAGGTTGAGGGAGGTGATCCTCCCCCTCTACTCAGCTCTGGTGAGTCCATGTCTGGAGTACTGTGTCCAGTTCTGGGCTCATCAGTACAAGAAAGGCAAGTAGCCACTGGAAAAGGTCCAGCAGAGGTACACAAAGGTGATCAGGGGTCTGGAGCATCTCCCTCATGAGAAGAGATGGCAGGAGCTGGGCCTCTTTGGTTCTAGAGAAGAGAAGACTGAGAGGATATCTCAATAATGCATATAAATATCCCAAAGGTGGGTGCCAAGAGGATGGTACCAGACTCTTATGAGTGGTGCCCAGTGACAGGACAAGGATCAGTGGCCATAAATGATAACACAGGAAGTTTCATCTCAACATCAGGAAGAACATCTTTATGCTGAGAGTGGCAGAGCGCTGGAACAGGCTGCCCAGGGAGGTCATGGAGTCTCCCTCTCCGGAGACATTCAAAGCCCACCTGGATGCATTCCCATGTAACGAGCTCCAGATGACCCTGCCTTGGCAGGGGGTTGAACTAGATGATCTCCAGTGGTCCCTTCCCACCCTAGCTATTCTGTGATTCTGCCCATTGCCTCTTGTCCTACTGATTGACAACACCAAGAAGAGCCTGGCTCTATCCTCTTGACACCATCCCTTCCCATCTTTAACAATCACTGCCAGTCAAGACCTTGGCTTTGCACCTTGTTAGGAAAACAGTGAGCAGCGAGGTGTTTGGCCCAGGGAGGTGGTATGGGCTGAGCAGAGCAGTGTGAGGAAATCCTGCCTGCTGGCTGGTCAGCACACTCCTTAATGGAAACTCTCTCTCAGCTTCCCCATGAAACTCATGGTGAAGCCTCACCCCCATCCAGTCCAGGCTAGTAATGCCCACAGACCAAATATATCTGGAGGACAACAGGGAGCAATCAGAGTCAGCACCTTGATTTCCCTGCATGGATGCCCAAAGGACGGTGTGCCACCTCTAGCCCAGCCCTCTCTGTTCCTAAAGTGCTATTCTTCAGTGGGAGGCAGAGAGCTACCTGTGATCATGGGGATAAAAATGGATTGAAAAATAATATTTATAGCTCTGAATGAAATGTGATGAGATAAAAACCAATTCCCCTGTTTAAATTCCTGTGTTACTTTCAAAGAATCAACAAAATCTAATGAACATTTATTACTGTACAGCTCTCTTATGTCCCTCATGGAAATACTTGCACAGATTTCTCAATCTCTTCCACTTCCTGAGCCTTGAAGTACATGACTGCATGTATGCCAGTTTAGATGGGATAGTGAGCTGGCATATGACACATGCTGGAAAAAGGGGCCAACTTATGTGCCCTGCTGAAGGAGAAGAGTGGAACTGCATTTTTGGAGTGAAGCATATGGAGTTTAAGTGCTTTGTGGAACCCCAGCCTAAACTAATAGCATTGTATTTCTTGTTCACTGAGAACAAAAGCAAGCCAGTTTGGGATCATGCTGACCTAGATGCTATCAGAGGTTAGCAAAAATGACTGGTCAGACCTGTCAGGACTAAGCAGTTGCATCAAGCAGTGAGGGGGAGTCTAGGGGAAGGAGGGTGCTGGAGTTGCAAATAGAGAGACAGAGGAGCAGGAAGAAAAGATGGAAACTGCGTGTCCTGAATTGTGTGTGTGTGTGTGTGTGTGTGTGTGTGTGTGTGTTCTCTGCACCTGAAGCTTTGGTCTTATCATTTGCATATACACAGATCACCGGACATCTTTTGACCAACCTTTCAGAAACAACCTTATGGCACCATGACTCCCATGCTCTGAGTACTCCTTGGGCTCCATTTCCATAAGTGGAAGTACAAAAGGATAATAGCCTGTTAGGTGTGTGACATACAAAGCACCAAGAGTAGGAGTATTTTCCTCACCATCCTGTGCCCCTTTTGTGGACCAGGTGTAGCCCCACTTGCAAAATGTGCTACTGTACCAGCAGTTTCTGACCTGATTGCAAAGCTAACTAAAGCTAATCTATCATGACAGGCTAATCAGGATGACAAGGTTGGGTAGGTGACATTTTCCAAAATCTCAAATTTTTTATTTATTTTTTTTAATCCCCTTAGCAATTTATTTTCTGAATAGCAAACTTTTCTCCAAGAATGTTCCAAAACATAGTCAAGGTTAACCATGCTGTGAGCTTATTCAATATTTATGATCCTTTTTTATTTGTACTAGGACTTTTTGGGGACTCCAAATAGTCCATTAATCAAACAGAGTGACAAAATAGGCCATTTGACAATTTCTACAGGGGCTGCATATTTTTTTTTCTGTTCAAGAATAAAGAACCAACTTAACTTCATCAACAGTTCCTGATTAATTGTTACAAAGTGTCATCCATAAATTTTCCTTCGATCTAATAATCCTTTCAGAAGACTTAACAATATCCCCAGTGATTTGGGTTTTATTGAGGGCTGAGTTCCTAGAGAAGCAGTGACACAAATAGCTCAAGTGAACTGAGGCACCTCCGTGGACAGTCTTCACAGAGTTGACAGTTCTGAAATACAATTATCAGTGTGATCTGCTTAAGAATTCATCATCAGCTCCTGCCTTCTGAAGACTTAAAAAAATACCGAGGCATACAAAGAAAAAGAGGTGATAAGAAGGCATCATTTTCTTCCAGCCTCATAACTGTAAATTGAAGAAAATTATTTTCTTTGCCTGCAGCTCATTGGCATATAGGCAGCATTATATTATAATTTCATAAGCATAAATCCTTTGAATAAATTTCAGAAGAATAACTGAATTAGAAATGCAAGTAAAGTATCTAAAAACTTAACTGTACTAGGCAGGAAAAACTGGATGTGAGTAAAACTGGCATGGAGAGATTTACTGTCTGCCTGCTCATCCTCTGTCTGTGAAGGGAATACTCCCCCACTCCTCCCACTAACCTGATCCAGCTAAGGTAAATTTTAAGGAGGAAAAAAAATTGTTAATTTCAACCATTATTTCCATACACAGCAGGAAAATATGAAATCTAACCCACCTTGCTGCCTTCTTTTACAGAATTTCATCTGTATTTCATCATTAATTAATCTTGGAGATACAACAGGCTTGGGGTTTGTTGTAATTATTGTTATTTGTTTATTTATTAGTAGTAAGCATATGGGAGATCAAAAGCATTCCTCCCAACTGTTCCCTAGCAACAAGTCAGTCAGTTATTCACACAGAAGTCACCCAACCTTCCCATAAAGTGAATCCAGGATGCCGCACTCCCCTGGTACCCTCCTTGCCCCATCCCATGGGCTGAGGGATGCTGCAGGTGCTGATGCTCTCTGATGTCCAGCCAGGTGAACTGCACAAGTGTCTGCTAAGGGGCAGAAATAACTCACCTTTTCTGAGAAGCCCTGGGGAAAGGCTTGATTTTATAGTTGCATCATGAGATGATTGCAAGTCAGGAGATCAAAGTTAAGCCCTGTTATTGACTTTCTGTCCAATTTGGGAAGTACTTGCTCCTCAGTTACCTGCCTTCCTGCCTTTGGGAATTTAGATTCTCGTCTCTCTGTGACTCAGCTACTCATCTTTAAAATGGGCATGCTGCTATCATGTTCTCCACTGTTCTTATTTTTTTCCCCTTCTTTGTCTGCTATGATGTGTATGTTACTATTATGATACATTTTGAGTTGACTAAGACAACTGTCAAATTTGGTGCAAAATTCTTAGGATTTCAACTGCAGAAGGTTCAGTATGAACCTAAATATGAAGAGTACTAATTACCACCCAGGTTGTCTCAACTAGTGCGAAACCCTCACAACTTCACTCTTAAAACCATGCACGTATTTTTGCTTTGATTGATCTATTAGTTGTTCACAGAGGCAGCGTAGCTCTAGGAGCCTTCTGTGAGGAGTACAGAGCAAGTGGCTTTATTTTAGCTTGCTCTTGTCTGCAGCATGGGTAACCAGGTCATCTTCACTGATGGCCAATTTTTGCTGTAGAATATACCTTCTGTCGGGAAGAGGTGCAGCACTTCCTCCAGTTCCTCTATCTGCCTTTCAGGCTGGAGTCAAAGTGTGGCAATATAAATTTGTCATTAATGTAGAGGGCAATTCATAGCTGTCACAGGGCATAGTGCTTCTCTCTTATCTTTTGCATGCTGTGTACGTACTAATGGGTCACACCACTCCTTGAATTTACTGGACTTTCAACACACAAGACATACACGTGTTGCATAATGTGGGCTGTTCAGCATGCACCAACCTGAAGGGCCACAGGGGAAAACACCAAACATAATTCTGTAATATTATGTGTTATAGCTCATCAGTGGACTTCAATACAGAGATTTATATGAGTGATGTAAAGTTTATGTGGGACTTACGGTATGAATCGGATGGGCATTTAGACTGAACAATAGGAAAATTAGGCTAGAGGGGATCTCGGGAGGTCATCTAGTTCACCATGCTAATCTCTGTGGGATCTCTGTATAGCTAAATTAGTCACGAACATGGAAAATGTTCACTCCCAATATTGCTAGAAGAAACAGTGCGTGTGTGAGGGGAGAATGGGAGGATCAGCTTTCGTGAATAAACTGCGTAAGTCCACTGGATGATTTCCAAGGACTCACAACCCTTTTGGATCACAAAGAAATTTCCCTGTAACACGCTGCTCAATAGCTGCAACATGTTCTCGTCTCTAGTGGCCCTCTCAGCAAAAGTAACCTCATGACTGTCTTCAAAACTGGTCCCTCAGAAATCTTAGCAGATGAACTATGAGTAAAAAGATCACAAATAAAAAAATCTGTTTCCTAGATTCCTGGACTCCTCTCCCACTCAACAATAACAGAACCACTTTTATCTTGAACCACTAAAAATATTCGTTTTGCCAGAGACCAGGCCTGGAACATTATCCTGATAAGTAAAGCATTTGGAGAGCTCTGAGCAGCTTGAAACAGAGGATTAGGATGGAAATGCTCAGCTGTATACCACACACTTAGCTACCACTCTTGCAGCTGCTTCTCTGGCTGGCTGGATCTTGCACTCATTGAACATATTCTGTGCCATTTCACTGGTTTCACTGAGATTCAAAGGAAGGAGATTTTAGTTGCCCCAGTTTTCTGGTTTGCACATGTTGTGTGTTCATGACCCCCAGAATAGAGGTTACCTACTTATTAATATCCCACCAGGTAATGAAGCTTAAATGATCCTTTCCAGGTGAATCAAGGATGTGTCCTCATATTCACCAACTCACCAAAGCAAAGGAAAAAGTTTTCCAGGCTTGATTTTAATAGGGATGCATGAAGGCATGGCTCTTGTCTCCTGTAATTCTTCCTTGTTTCTGCCCTGACTTGATGTGCACATGGGACTAGTAACTTTTTGTGGTTTTAACTTCCCTGAGGCCGTTAGCATGGAGGATACCAAGGCAGGAGGCAGCAGTGCTTTAGACCGTGTGGTATTTATCTTGTTTTTTTTCTCTTTTGATCAGTGAAAAGACATTTTTTGTCCATCCCTAAAAGCTTCCCACCTGCTCAGCTGTGTCTTTCCAGACTTTCATGCCAGAGTAGTGCACCAGGAGTTGCTGTGATATGCAGAAAAACCAAAGTGGATTATACTTACAGATAAAGAGCACTGTTCTCTCATACAAGACATGGAGCTTCATGCTTTCAGCTATGGAGTCAGGGATTTGCACCCCCAGGATCAGCAAAGGTGGTGGATGTCACAGGAAAGGGAATTTGGTGGGTGATAAGAAGCCATCACAAACTTTAGGTGCTGGGAAGCTCACGCTCAAGTGGGCAAAACAGCCTATGAGTGAAGAGGGAAAGGAGAATTTCTGTTCACGGATGTAGGTATTCCTGCCTGCCTACCCTGGTCAAAACACACACACATACATACAGGCACACATACAAGCAGAGTCAATGGAATAACTGAATGGTGGCAGCCAACCTTCTCCCTGCATACAAAGAGCAACATCTGACCTGTAAGGCATTCCAGCAGTTTTGGCACTAATGAAGACTATAGGGCACTGCTCTTCTCCCAGCTTGGCACTGCCATATCCAAGAAGTTCATGTAGGAAGTTCAGCAGGTGAGGTACATGGCTGCAAGCATGTGCTATTTGTCATGCTACAAGTTGCCTCTTTTTTTTTTTTCTTCCATGAGAAAAATATTGTCACTTTTTTTTTTTTTTTTTTACCAATTTAATTAGATACAATTTGTCTCAGCTTTTCTCTGCAGTATTTGTTTACTTTCTCATCAGGACCGACACAGGCCAATTAGTGTAGTGTAATTGTTTAACCTAGTCAGCACGCTGCACTGGGTAGAGGAGTGTGCTCGTTGCGAGGGAGGCAGAGACGAAGGAGCAGTCACCGGCTGTGGTGTGGGTGAGGGCCTTCAGGAATCGCTGACACGACACCGTCCCCAGGAAGTGCAAGTTGCTCTGACATCCCAGCAGCCCCGATTCCTTGTTCTCTGTCACTGCTATCACAGTACGATCAATTCCCAGAGCTAATTCTTCAACCACACCGTGCCCAAAGCGCTACGCAGCATTATCTCCTTCCTAGGATGCCCCCTGAAAGCAAAATCTACTGCAACCATAGAAACCAGAGGACTTAAGTGATGTGTCATGTACATGTGCTGTCTCTGTTTTCAGTACCTTTACCGAGGATACAATATGAGAGCCTGTAAGAAGGCTGATTTAATTCCTTCATCCCAAACCTCTTTAAAGACAGACAGAAATCAGCCACAAAATAACCCACATATGCTTGCTTCTCCCTCTGAACTTGTGCAAAGCTTCCTGAGGAAAGCAGCTGCTGCTGCCGTGGGTGGGGATCGAGTTAGGAAAAGGGGTTTAGTGAGGCTGGTTCAGTGGAGCACCCAATGCCAAGTATGGCTTTTGCAGGGAGGGTGGTAAGTAGAAGAAAAGACAGTAAGTGAGGTCCATATGACAAAATATTTAAAGTTTCTTTGGCTCTGTCGATCGGCTTAAGTGTTGATCAAACACACACAGTTGTGCCATGCCATGGAAACAGTTTTACATGAGCTTGTAAAAGCTACTGATTTTTTTTTCCCCCTTTACTGTGGATAATACACAGGGGAGGGAAAAAAAGACCATTCAGGTGGCCATTGCAAATACACACAAGCCTTGTTTGCCAGAGCTACTACAGCTATAATGAAAAAGGAGCATTTTAAAATGAAACAATAATTGAAAAGAAAAAGAAAATACATTTCTTTTTTTTCTTTTTTTCCGTTTCTTTCTTTCTTTCGTTCTTCTTTTAAATCAGACCGATGTTGTGATTAACTTGCATTCTGCAGCACAGTTGATGTGACAGTCAACCAAATTAATCCCATTATGCAAAATCCAGTTCACAAGTGGTTTTTCTTTTTCCTTTTTTTTTTTTTGCAAAATTATGTCAATTTCCCCATAAATTGGAGAGACCATGTCAGTTTTCTGTATTGCACATAGACACAACACAGTGCTGTATGTCTATATTCCTTTAATGCAGTAAGATACAAATTTTAGCTCAGTGGCACAAATTAAGATTCATAACTTTAATGCTGATGTTTCTGTTTACATGAGTCTTGTAGAAGAATTTCCATTAGTTTTGGCATTCATTTTCATTCTTGCATTTCATAACATACCAACTATTAAAAAACAAGAGGATGAAGAGCATTAAAAAAATAAACAACCAACCACCTGAAATAAAAATACTTAATTATTTTGATAGCAGAAGCATGATTTTTTTTTCTCTCCCATTCCTTTTTTCTCCCCTTCTTCCCTTTTAAAGAAATTTGCCGCCTGTGGTAAACAAGCCTCCTCAGGGCTCCCTGTTGTGTGTGTGGTGTCAGGCGGCTGGAGCAGGAGACATTTCCACAACTGCTACCCTTTTAGCTGAATGTGGCCATGCAGTAGGTGGCCAAATCTGTTTGGCTTTCACTGAGATCTGTGAATTCTCTGCATCCAACCAACTTGTCAAATTAAAACCTTGCCTGCTCTGTGCTGAAGAACAGACGTGCGATGGAAGCTTCTTGCACTCTAGCCCTTTGTCACCAGCACGCTGAGCTCCCAACATCTGCTCACTGGACTCGGCTTTTGCACCTTGTTCATTTATAATGCAGTAAACCTCAGCTTCCTCGGCACAGGAGTTAATGTGGCCCTGGTTTGAAAAAAAAAAAAAAATCAAGGAAAGGAACATCAAGAGGGGAGGAGAAGAGAAATTGAGGCTCTAATATAAACGTTCCTCACCGATTTGGGAATAAACATATTTTTAAGTGAGAGGTTTGTTCAATTGTACTTTTTTATCCCAGTAATGCTTTCTTGTACAGTGAAATGTTGACTTTCTTTCCATGCTTTAGATTTATTAGACATGTGTCAAGTTGTCAGCCTCCTACCGCTTGCATTTGTGTCCACCTTGCAAACAGCAGGGAAAAATATTTTTTCCCTTCTCTCTCTCCCTTTCTCTCTCTCCTATGAATGTTCACTTCTTGGCAGCTCTGAAACAAATTTTGAACATTTGCGATTCCTATTGATAGCAGTAGTTTGATGTTAGAAAAAGGGGTTTTATTTTCCTCAAGTTTCTGACATATACTGGCATATCATCTCATATCCTACCCTGATGCATCAATACTAAAGCAAACCAAACCAAGGTAAAAAAAAATAAAAGGCAGAAAGAGGGGGAGGGCATAAACCAGCATGTTCACACAGCTCCTGAGCCACCGAAGAACACCCGCCCATCTGTTCACCATTTCAGTCCCTTTGTTCTATCTTTATTATATGTATTCCTCAATAAAATGAATTCCTGCTACTTTGATGACATTTCAACACATGCCTCTTAGTCTGCGTTTGAACTGTCTGTGAGGATCTCCTCGCTCTCCTCCTCTCACTTGCCATCAGCAGCTGAACTGAGGAGATACCTGACAGACAAGCCAAGCCAGGGGGATGAAGCCCCTAAGGCAGTGAACAGCTCCCCATAGCAAAACTGGGATGTCCAGGAAATCATTTCAGGTGGGGATTCCTAAGGACACAAGCCCACACACTGAAAATGAGACTCCATATGTTATGTGTTTGCTGTCATCTGAATTACATTGATGGCAAGGTGCCTCTGCAAGTGGCACTCTCTTTCAACTCTACAAAATGAATGCTTAGATTTTATATTTTTGCCCATTTTAAAGCCAGCTACAGGTGTTTGCTCACACACACCAAAATGCTTGTATCTAACTTTCAGGTGACTAATTTTTACCCTCAACTGTCCCTAGATTTTAACACTTTCTTTGTTTTTCTGACTTGTCTCCTTCTGTTCCAGTCATGCAACTTCACAAATATTAAAATGTCCTGGAGGAAGAACAGGTCTGAGATCTTAGTTCCCATCCAGTTATCTGATTACCTCTCTCTCTTGCCATACAAATTCCTCAAAACAGACTGTCTTATGACAGGATCAGGAATGGCATGGAAATACCATTTTTTCAAGTTACTGCCTACCAGGTACATTCTGCTGAGGAAAAACTGGAACTAAATGAAATTGGGCACCCCAATATACTTTGCTTTGGTTCCTAAAGAGTAGCAAGAGTATTCAAGTCATTGCTAGAAAACCCTGAGGCCTCAGTGGCTTAGCTGCAGAATATTTACTACTAGGTCAGCCAAGTGGAGCAGTTGCTAGAAGAAAACGCTCCAATCTGCCCAATCAGTTTGTTTTCCATAGACAAAGAACCCTTAAACCAAGGACTGTTGCTGGTACTGTTGTGCCCTATGCCCAGGTTCAGCAGCCTCTAGCACCATTCCAGTGGCACTTTATCCAGTGATGCCAGGTACCCTCACAGCCCCAGGAACACCAGTGCAATGGTGTATGACTAAGCCAACATTGTTCCCATGCAGACCTTCCTGCCTGCGAGCAAACAACCACTTAAGGAAACTTTGCACTGTGTGTGTCCCCCGAGCAGTGCAAACCACAGAGCAAATGGAAATTGCTCCTATCCAAACACTCTTCCACACCTGGTATTTCATTACACTGCAGATATGTAGCTCCAGAGGCATGGGTAGCACTTCCCTTCCATCCAGAAGCACTTTGCACCCTCTGCCTAATGTCTTACAGCAGTAGCAGCTGTCTGGGGGTAGAGAGGACATGCCCATTTGTTTAGCTACAATTAACATTCATCTGCTGTAATGATTCATCGGGTGATAAAGCAGTGATGAAATGTAACTTTCAGGCTCATCAGAATACATCACCTTCTATGTGGCAAGTCAGATATTCCTGCCACAGGAGAATCCGAGAGTGGTAGCGTTCTTCTTCCCCAGAGGCACATTCCTCCTCTTCCCAAACGCAAAAGCCTGGAAATGCCATTGCTGTGCTGACAGAAGGATTCATGCAGCATCTCTGTTTTCACTGCAGCTGAATTCGCTCCTGCTGTAGGTTCAGCCTGTGTGGAATATTATGAACATCTCCACATGTACATTACACCCCAACTCATTGGCTGCTATTTGCTCTGGAGACTAAACATTCGATCTGCCAGCAATCACATTATTGTGCCAGCCAAAATGCAAACCTGAACCATATGGGCAGAAGAGGGACCCATTGCTTCCACACTGCTGTCTCTATTCTTATCCTTCCAGTTCCCCGATGTTGAAACAGACCATCTATTTCCTCTGAATATTATGAAGCAGAGTAAGAGAAGGAACTATTTGTGAAAATTACTTCTGTTTATTAAAAAAATAAAAAGTCTTTATGAGAAATGTTTACCCACTGCTTACCCACCAAACATAAGGTTTCATGCACAGACACAAAAAAATGCAATAAAATAAATACAAGACAGTTAGAAATCTGTGCTGCGGATTTTGCCAAAAATGGAGCAACAGAAGCTTACCCTGCCTGAGGGAATGACTGACTGGCTAAGGATACATCCCATCGGAGCAAGCTGAGTTTAGGGCAAGCAATGGGGCAGACAAAGGGAAAGGTAAAGTATCTGTCAGAGAGGAGAAAATACAGTTTCATTAAGCTGGAGCTCATATCACTTTAAATTCACAGCTGGACTTTCAAAGTCAGCCTCTGCAGCTCCTGGTGCACTTCTGCACACGCTGCTTGAAGTCCCATGGTGCAGAAGGTAGCACAGAGCCCAGCCCTGGCTTCTGTCATGTCCTGTTTATTTCCATAAGTAGTGTTCCTAGGTAGCTGGAAAAAGTACTGTGCCATGGTACACTGGGCCATACTTTGCTGTAGCACAGGGCATACCAGCTGCTAGGGAGATACTGGGGGAAATGGGAACCTGCTGCTCAGTGGGACAGGGCCCATGTAACCAAGGACAGCAAAAAGGCCAAGGTAACCAATGTCTTCTTCACCTCATTTTTTACAGGGAGGTCTGGAACAAGGGAGCTCAGAGTAGTTTAGGAACTACTTGGTGTAGTTTAGGGAACATTTAAACAAACTAGTCGGGTGCAAATCCACGGGCTCTCATGAAATGCACCAAAGACTTGCTTGATGTCTTTGCATTATGCCAAAAAGGTTATTATGTCAAAAATGTCATGATGTCAAAAAGGTCATGGTGATTGGGTAAGGTTCCTGAGCACTGGAAGAGAGAAAATGTCACTCCTGCCTTCAAGAAGGGCAAGAAGAATCCAGGCAACTGCACTCAGGCTGCCTTACCTTAATCCCTGGAAAGGTGATGGAGCAGCTAATCCTGGAAACTGTTTCCAGACACTTGAAAGATAGGTGATCAGCAGCAGTCAGCGCAGATTTATCGAAAGGAGATTGTGTCTGACCAACCTGATATCCTTCCATGATGAGATGGAAAACTTGGTGTGTGAGGGAAGAGCAGTGAACATGGTTTATCTTAGTAAGACTTTTGACATTGTCTCTTTTTAACATCCTCACAGACAACCTGGTGAAGTATGAGTTAAATATATGAGACAGTGAGGTGAATCAAAAAGTGGCTGAAGTGCTGGACTCAAGAGAAATGTGATCAGCTGCTTGAAGTTTGTCTTGTCACTAGTCACTAGCCAGCTCCAGGGATGGTACCAGGACCAGCATTCTTCATTAACAACCTAGAGTTGCAACAGAGTGTACTCTCAGCAAATTCACAGATGGCACTTAACTAGGAGAACTGGTTGACAGACTGAATGGTGGTGCTGCCATTCAGAGGTACCTCGACAGGTTGTAGAAATGGGGCAACTGGAAAATCATAAAGTTCAAAAAAAGGAAAAGCGAAGTCCTGCCCTGGGGGAGGAACAACCACATGCACTAGTACACTGACAGTTTAGAAAACAGCTTGGCAGAGAAGGGCCAGGGGGCCCTGGTGAACAAACTGACTATGAGCCAGCACTCTTGCAGTAAAGACCAACAGTATTCTGGGATGCACCAGGAAGAGTTTAGCCAGCAAGGTATAAAAAGGGTGATCCTTCCCATCTACTGAGCTCCAGTGAGAAGACATCATCTGGAGTGCTGGGTCCAGCCTTGGCCTCCCCAGTGCAAGAGGGACATGGACATAAAATGTGCAGTGAAGGGTCACTAAGGTGATTAAGGGCTCAAAGCATTGTGTGAGTAGAGGCTGAGAGAGGTGGTTTTGTTCAACTCAGAGAAGAGGAGGTTCAGGGGGTATATCAATGTTTATAAATACCCAGTGTTGAGATTAAAGCAGACAGATAATCTCTTCTCAGTGGTGTCCAGCAGTGGGACAAGAGGCAATGGGACAAACAGAAACAAAGGAAATCCCATGTAAAGATAAGAAAATGCCCTTTTTTTTTTTTATTATTTTTTTCCTCCTGTGAGGGCAATCAAACATTGGCACAGGTTGCCAAGAGAGGTTGTTGGGTCTGCATCATCCTTGGAGGTATTCAAAACCTAAGTGGACATGACTCTGAGTAGGCTCCTGTAGCTGATCTTGCTTGAGCAGGGGTTGGAATACATGATCTCCAGAAGTGCCTTCCAGACTGAGCTGTTCTAACTTGCATGTTGCTCCAGCTTTTCAGGAGCACAGACAATACAGCAGATATAAGACTGATCCAGGCCAGCATCTGGTGATGACTTTTGGCAGATTCTCTGAAAGGTAAATATTCATCATGCATGCAGAACTGAGGCCTTCAGTGTTAATATCCATACTTGCAGGTCTTCACGAATCTTCAGAAAAAACTAGACTTTAAAATCCTGCATGGATCTGGGCCTTGGAGTGTGATCAACACTTCACCATGTTTTGAGACTGTACATCGACTTCCTTGAGCTTTGAATCAGGGAGTCTCCTAATGATTGTTTCCTCTGGGGGGAAAAAACCATGCTGGAGGAGAAGTGCCATCTTTCTGTTTAAAATAGGTAAAAATTAATGCCATTCAGGTAATACAGATGTGTGCACCCACACAGAGACAAGTTCTTTCTCTGAACACAGAGCTTCAACTACTTGTAGTGGTATTTGAAAAACGAGTGAGACATATCTCGGACTCAGGAGATATGCTTGAAACCAGGCAAAATTGATTTTTTTTCATATTCATTGCCAGATATTGCACAGTTACATGGTTCTATGCAGATAGAAGACAATGTGCATCTTATCATGCCAGTGATAAATTCCACCCTGGCTTTAAAGGAATAAATCATTAATTTAAATAATGGATTTTCTGTTTACAAAACAAGCCTTTAAAAATATTTCACTCACAGCTCAAAAGAAAAAAAAAAGACCTTTTAATGTATGGGCCAATCTGATAAATGCTTATATGCACATGAAGGCATGATTTTAGTCTGTTGGATTTTATTTGCTTTTTTTTTTATTTAAATCAGTAGTAGTTTTATCAATGGTGCATTGTAGACAAATGCAGAAGATTTTAAGAGAAATTAGAAGACAAACAACATTTCTCCCTCTTTTCTCTACATGTAATGACATATTTTGAAGCTCTGGTGAGCAGGAAATGGGATTCCAGCTGGTGCCAGCTGCCACTGAGGTTCTGTACAGAAATGCTGTTCAGCACCTGCAGAGCCTTAATCCTGATTCAGGAGACCCCAAAATGATAATTATTATAATAACAATAATTAATTGTCTCCTTATTGCAGACCCCAAATTCTGCCAACATTATTTACTGGGTCTATTGCTCCCTGATGGGAAAAATGAACCTTTTGTGGTTGGGATATCCTGATACATTGAGGTCCTGGATTGGTGGAACAGTAACATAAGCCCAGACATTTAAAACTAAGTAATAATGAGAATAATGTAGCAATGAAGACCAAGACAGATGTTGTGTCAGAGTTAGACTAGACATTATTAAGCCCTAGAACAAATCCACAGCTGAGGAGTTTTGAAGATGAACTTTAGGTCTGGATTGACATAATGACAAACATTTCCAAAGTAGTCTTTTAGAAGCAGCCAAACAGGTCTATGTGGCTTTGAATTCAAATCAGCCTAAAAACCTGAGGGACAGGTTCAGAGTAAGATTCAATCAGATATGCTTCCCCATGAAAAAAAAAATAAGAGAAGCTCAAATCTGAGGTTTGGACTTTTATATTATTTTAATTAAAACGAATCTGTTTGCAACTTTCTACATGCTTATTTCATTGCCAGGATCTGACTGGGAACATTAGACTAAGTGAATCAGACTGCTTGGTGATTATCCAGCTGGAATATTGTATTTCTCTCCTGTTGCCATCTCTGCAATTTAGTGGTCTTAAGATGAGCCATGTGGTCCCTCTTAGGATCCAAAGAAGGGACATTTTTAGAGTGAAGCAGTTGGAGGATAGGTCAAGAAAGTAGAAGATGATACTCATGAAATACTATTCCTCTGCAGGAGTGGTCCAAAAGAGTGGATAAAGTGAGTAATCACCATTCTAGCTAAACAATTTTCTAGCATTTGATTGATGTTTAGATTCACAGTGCTGGGAAAGACAAGTAAACGAGTCAATTCCCTGATTCATCATCCGATGCCTCTGAGCACCATATCAAATGCTAATGTTTAAGTTAATGTAGTAAGTATAATCAAGAAGTCCACCTTTGTCTATTACTAGCAATTCTATTATTCATTAGCTCTTTACCTCTCGCAGTTATAAAACCTTGCCCTTAGTTGTTTTTTAAAAAAAATATTAACTAGAACAAGGGTTAAGAAGAGGCAAAGCAAAGGACCACCCATGATAAAAGGCTTTGAAGATTTCCTCCAGATGAATTCTAGCAACTAAGAATACTTCTGACAGTTTCTAATTTAGACAGTCATTTGAGAGAAATGAAAAAACACCTGGTGAACAAAGTTAACTGCCTGAGTGACTGTTCAGAAGAACAACAAAAAAACCCAACCACAAAGAATTTGCCTTACCCCAGATTTTGCCTCTGTTTCAGTTTAGTGTCCAAAAGAAAGGAAAGCAGTACTTACTTTCAGGCCAGATAAACAGCATGCTGAGAACTCTCTGTTATGATTGAGATATTCCCACTTGCTTTCCACTGCATGCTTAAACACTGTTTCAGCAAATATTTCAGACGATTGCATAATTTCTTAGACTGTTAAAAAAAAAAAAGGAAAAAAGAAAAAGCTATGTGAACACAGTGAAAATAAATTAGCTTACTGATTATTCAATTAATATCAAATTACTTTAATTAATTAGCATTTTTCTGTGGGAAGGAGAGACAGCCTTCCTGATTAAAAGCCTTTATCCTGCACAGAAAATGTATAGGCATGTCACTGCTCATAATCCTGAATCTGGGTCCTAAGAAAATTCCTTCTTTGCCTTTTAGCCCATTGAATTACTTTGGAAATATTCACTCATGGGCATTTGTGGCAACACAGAGATGTCTGGACAGCATCTCAAATTGCTGGAGAACACAGACCACATCTGTCTGAAGGATCATTTAGGTGGAAGTAGCTAGATAAATAGAATGTTGCCAGCCATTTATATATGTGGGAGATGAATTTACATAGATTTCACATGAACTTTATTGTTTGGATTTTTTTCTTTCTCTATAGGCAGATTCAAATGGAAGTATTGCCTGACTTGAAACAGGAGACTCAGTAAACACATCTCTCAAAATTTTCATTCTTAACGTATCAGTAGCATTTCAGTTCATTACAGTGTTATTAGTCAGTCTTCATAAAAGAGCTATGCATCTTTATTAAAAATGGAAGTTCACATCATTTTATGTTCCCATAAAAATGGGTGGTGGTAGCTTTGATTAATTTCTTCACGTACAGTGAACTTTTCAGCAAATTGGACAGTGTAATTCAATTCCTATTTCTGTGGATTTTTTTTTTGTTGGTAGAAAATTGATATAATTCATATGTAATCGTATTGCCTTTGCAAGAGATATTTAAGAAATAATATCCTGAGGTAATGATTGCATGCCTTAATTATTAATACCATACTTTCAGGCACGACAGTGTGCACTCCTTTTTTCAAGCTTGGCTTCTATCAAAAAAATATTTCCCTTATCCACAGTTTGTTACTTGCTGTAAAGTGTATCTGAATTTTACACATGTATGCATGTAGGTAGGCATGGAGTTCAGAGTACCTCATATTAACATGTTTCTCTTCAGAGTAAGTTCTAATTTTGGCAAGTGTGTATGACCAAAGGATAAAAAAAAAGCCAGCTCAGTAGCAGAGCAGTATCGTATACACAAATTTCAAGCAAGATGAGAGGGCAAGTTTGAAACTGTTTTTGTTGGAAATGGTGATTTGTTGAGTTAGATAATTACTGAATCCCTAAGGAAGCTTAACTAGCCACAAATGGACCATGCCAGGAAATCCAAAGGGACAGTCCAGAATCACCAGGAGGTCTAGAAGATCCATTGTTGTCTTACTCTGTATGAGAGGTCTGGTCAGGTCTGTTTAATAATCAGATTACCCCAGTGTGCTGGGTAATCTTTAGAGATGTAGGGAACTGATTATTCCTATATTTTCAGTTCTGCCTTGAGGGATGGAAGAAAACTCTTCATCTGGTCAATGTATTATATAATTATTTCTTTGTTGTTTCATGTTTAAGCCTCTGCTGGTATTGAAAATTGCTTCCCCCTACTTCCTCTCTTATCTTTCTGTGCTCACTTCGTAAGACCAACCTACTGAAATGAGGGAACCTTTGAGCTGTACCAGGCACACATACAATGTGTATTCACAGATGATGTTCATGAGTGATGCTTTGCCATTATCCTGCTTTGTCTTCCATTCCAAGGCAAACCCCTCCAAACAATCCCCCCTTGGAAAACCATGGACTACATATACTATTTTTACTAAAGACGAGGGCCTTCCCAGCATAATTTGATAATTGCCTGATATCGTTAACTCCAACAGGACCCTTTTTGCACTTAGACTACAGAAAATCCAATGAACACATTTCCTGAATTTCAAATTAAAGAAACAAGTACATATACAAAGTATCAGCCGACATACTTCATAAAATAAGCTGATGTGACAACCTCTGACTGCACAGACTGTTTTTTAATACAATAGATATGATTTGTATGTGGAAGTCAATCCCAGGAGATCTTATCAGGACAATTCCCTTACTTACATTTTAATCAACCTATAAAACATTTGTTTGAAAAGACAGTCTCACAATGCTCTGGGTATTGGTGGCGAACCTAGAGAAAGAACAAAAACTGTAAGAAACACTGTCTTAGCCAGACCCAAAATGCTTTGTTAGAAGGACAGTCTTCAAAAGAACACCTGGCAATCTCTGTTATCAAACCAAATGGAGAAGGAAAAAAAAAAAAAAAAAGAATTGCAAACAGACAAGCGCTAATTCATACTGGTGTTTACAGATCAGTATTGACAACTGTAAATGAACTTGAAAATCAATTAGAAAGCAAGACATTCCTTGGAGGACAAATATCTTAAGCTCTGGGTGTGACAGAAGTCGAGTCCACGGGACTTCTAATTTCTAAGTAGACTATAGTGGCAGGATCAGGCAGAATGGCTCACAGTAGTAGTAGGTGGAAGGGTTATTTCCAGCCATGATTCCCCTAGGAGTGGCATGCTGGCTAACCACGCTCAGATAAACAAGGTAGAAAGGAATGAGAATTTTAATGCATTGGAGCTCCCAGCAGGGCAGTCCCATATGAGTAACTTCAATTTCTGTTGGACAATTGTGGACCCTCTTCTCAGCAGCAATGCTCTGCGTGTCTGAATAGTACAGATCGGAATGCAGATGGAAAGAGATCTTCTATCAGTCCCTTTGTTTCACCTGGACTTCAGCTCACTTTAATAAGGGAATTTATTGAGCTAACTAAAAAAAAAGTAATGAAGAGATGCATTTATCATATTCATAGCAGTTTATCTTATATATTTATTTCATATTCCACCTGAGTGTTTGGAGTTTATATACATTTCTGTGTTGAGATATAAGCTAGTAAGTGGAAAACTGTAAAATTGTGACCATGTTAGAACTAAGAAATAAAGGAATATATGTGCTCGCCGACAAAGTATCACTCTGGTACATTTTGCTATTACATTCTGTTCTTCTGAGAAAGACTGTAAGTAGCAAAATGCCGAGTAAACCCAGCATATCATATTTAAAGAAAACACAACCTATTTCTCTTGTGCATACTGGAACTTTACAGTTTGTGGAAACCTTTTATTATTTCAAGATAGTAGTTACCACTTTCAGTTCAAAAGGAATTTTTTATGCTGGCATATTATTCAAAATATTTATAATAAGGATATTCAAAGTCCTTATTGTCCACATGAGCTCCTGACAGCTCGCTTGCTCTTCCTAGAGATTTCCCGATGCTTTAAAAACAAAATGATGTCCATGGACATCTGAGATTTGTGAACTATTTCCAAACAGACTTTAGGAGGTATGGGAGAAAATCAAAAAAGTTGTGAGGACACTTAAATTCACTGCATAGGTTCCAAATCTCTACTGAATATTTGAAGGAGGTTGAAAACCATAACTAGTTCACGTGTTTAAGTACAATTAAGGCCTCACTCTTTTCTTCCTTATATCAGTGAAAGGTAAAAATAGGTCCCTTTGAGTCAGCTGGTGGTGCAGCCACTCTCTGGTGCAACAACTTAGTTGTACCACCACACCCAAAGTAACAAATCATAGGTAAGGCTCGTCATGCCAGATAAGACTGTTAGTTCTCTGCATCCTGTGACTGGTGCTGGAATATTGGCCAATGCTTGTTGCGTTAGAAGAAAATTGCTGTTTGTGCAGTGCTGCACAGGGGGAGACAAATTCCTTCCAGTTTCCTGTGGTAATTCTCTTATGTCAGAGGCAGAATATATGATTAATCTTTGGTAAACATTTTTTCCACGCATTTCCTGACTCTTCCACTTACTATGACCCTGAATCAGCAAGGCACTTATACACATGAGCAGAGCAGACTGGTGCTGCTGAGGTTCCTGATGTTCTGCATGTGTGAGGTCTTTGTAGAATCAGTTTCCGAGTCGCTTTTAAATCCAGTTATAAAGGTGTTAGTGGAAATCCCCCGTACAGCAGCTCAATGTCACTGTACAATATGGGCCATACAAATATGGTGCAATGAAAGAATATGCCAACTTTTTTCTTGATGTGTATTATTTTGTAATGAACCAAGATCAGACAAAACATGGTTATACTGACCATTTTACCCTTGGGTGATGCATCTCAACAAATTAATCAATTTGAGTTCCCTGAGATCATGCCACTAATGACAGTGATGATAAAAGCCTACATACTTAAAATAACAAAATTACTGTACGGTAACAGAGCAGATCACTGATCCTGAATTTAGCATATAACAATAACTAAATCAACAGGCAAAAATACAGTAATACCCAGTTACTCCAGATCAGGAGGCATTAAGTTCAGAGGACTGTTTAGGCAGCATAGTGTCTCCCTTGTGAGGACTATAAAAGGACTACCCTTTAAAACACAGAGCACTGAGTGAGTTGCCTAATAGGACAAAAGGCAAATAAATATGGTTCACATCAAAAGAGGTACAGAGCAGAGACAGATGAACCGGGAAAATCAGGTAGGGCATTAGAAGAAATCTTTAACTTGTACACAGTGGACTGCTTCAGTTCACTAGGAGAAAAAAAAAGAACATCTGTGGGAACTTTGTTATTAGTACTGTTTCAGAAGCCGTTTGCAGAGTCCAGCTGTAAATTGGATATAAGCACTTGCCAAATGTGAGGGGAGTGGTTTCCACTTTGGTCTTTGTGTTTATTGTTTCTGCACTGGCAACAGAATTGAATTCATAGCAGCAGCAAAACAAAGACAGCTCTGAGTTATACTGTAATTCACTGTTGGAGATTTATGAATATTATTTTCCTGTAAAACCCAGCATTTTTCGCTTTACTACTTGTAACCTGTAAGTGGCATAAAACTGTGTACCTAGCAGGATTTCCTATTGCAGTCAGTGCCAAACACCAGTGTAAGAACTGCACTACATACACATGTGGTTATAGAGTATGCATAAATTGTGCCTTTATGTTTAACTTGTCTAATCAGCTCACCATATCAAAACTTAATAAGTAGCTGCTTCTCATTTAAAGGTCTAGTAAAACTGCAATTACTGTGGCTGTAAGATGCCTTGTTTCGAGAAGAGCATTAAATAGTTTTATAGATATGGTTAGAAGCTCTTGTGTAGTTGTTTTTATGAAAGTGAATGAGTTCATTAATAATGGGAGTCAGAGACAGAAATATAAGATGGGAGTTGGTGAAGTACCCGGCCTTTACATCACTTCCCTACTGGTTATCCTTAAAGTGTAAGTCACTTCTGCCTCCATGCAGAAAACCAGGCATTGCTAGACCCCAATAACACACCCAGGGGTGACGCTTTGTAAGCCACCATTCCTCTTAGGGCTAGAACTGAAGAGTGTGATTATTATTTCTACCTGGTTTTCCACCAGGAAAAAAAAATGAATTGTCTTCAGTGCAGTTACTCTGGATTTAATTCAAAATCATGACCTGAAGCCTCTTTCACACAGTGAGAGTATATTAAAAAAAAAAAAAAGTTTTATTATACTCATGAACTAATGAGCTATGCATCACACCCTCTATGCCAAGGGACTGGCATTGCTCTTCAGCCGTGGTAACTGCAAGTAAGACACCTGCCTTGGAAATGAGCTGATGGGAGGACATGGAGTAGAGAGTCTCACTGCTCCACCATAAGGCTGGCTCCATAGGTGTCCGGGATCTTCCCATCAACTTCAGTAGATTCTGGTCCTGATCCCAGGGAGACCCATCTTTCCTTTCTTTCCAAGAAATTTGGCAAATGGCTACCCTACCTAATTACGGTTCAAGCTCCCATGTCACCTCCTCTTCCAAAAAATCCTGCAGGGAACCTGAAGCCAACACTGAACTCAGAGTAGAAAACTTCTTGCCTATAGTGTGCACCAAAGGAAAAACATCATTTTAGATATTGGTATCTTAAATTAGACTTCTCTGTATCTCTGCACACACAGTTGGCCAAATCTGATTTGTTTTTTTTTTTTTTTCTAAACGAATTTTTTGAAAAGGGAAATCTCAGATTTACTGTAAAGGCAGACAAGGGAGGAAAGAGCAGATGGGTAATGTTTAAGTTACAAACCTAAGGGAAACTTTTTCATACAAAACTCTTCAACTGCAGCTCTTAAAATAAAGATTTTCTGTTTTCCACAGTGACTCACTAAACCTTTATTTAGACAGTTGGTAAAAACACCACATCACATAATTCACTGTTTCTTTTTTTAAAAAACTTTTTTACCCCCCTTTTGCTCAGCTGCAGTTTTAGAATGATGATTTTTTTTTTCCTTTTAAAGGGAGGCAGGACCCTACATGAAGACATTTTGCCTTTTATTTTTTGTTGGCAATCTAAATGTAGTTTGGAGTGGCTAATATTCCTGTTCAGACCCACAGCACAGCACCCTCTGGTGCGCATATTAAACAGGAGGATTGGAGTTTTTATGAGGGTTTTGTTCATTTTGTGGTAGACATTTTTCAGAGATGAGTTTTCATAGTCATTCAGAAACTCAAAACCAAAAAGCAGGACCCAAAACATAATGATTTGGAATAAAGAGATCATCTTACCCTTTGAGCAATACTCTTACTGTGCTGATCTCAGGAGGCCTAGCTATTTGCAAAGCTGGACAACTTGTTTTCCAGCATAACTGGTTCATGATGCTTATTTATCTTCAGAAAGGCTGCAAGTTGTATAGTTGCTGCTGTTTTCTTTCAGCCAACCTGCTGCTGGGTGACCATGAATGCCCATGTTTTCCACCAAAGCCAATGGCAATGGAAAATACTCAAATTTTGGGAGCACTGCTTAAAACCAACAGTGGATCTTCATGCAGGGCTGTGGAGGTTTCTCTCAGCACACGGTTATGGAACTCATGGGATTTTGCCAATGGACTGCTGCTAGCCTGATTCCAGG
The DNA here is from genome assembly GCF_022539395.1 of Myiozetetes cayanensis. NCBI lineage: Eukaryota > Metazoa > Chordata > Aves > Passeriformes > Tyrannidae > Myiozetetes > Myiozetetes cayanensis. The sequence goes on along the minus strand of NW_026086604.1, from coordinate 57,738,409 downwards.
AGATTTTGAGCTCCTCAGTTTATTTCCTGAGAAATGAATTAAGGGCATAAACACTTCACCACACACAGCAAGCACACATAAAATTATGAGGGTTTTCCTGTGTCAGGTGAAGCACTGTTAAATCAGGTTGCTTTATAGTCTGTTATAATGGTTCCTGGACCTCCAAACTTCTGTTGTAGGTGCTGCCTCCAGCCATTTTCCTTGTTAGAATATACAATAATGTGGTGAGGATCTACAGCTCCTCAAATGCTAAAAATAAGCTGAAGTTAACCATCAGCTTGCAGATGCAGCTCAGATATGAAGACAAAGAAACAGAGGGATTCAAGTTGCTTACACTATGTTTGCCCTAGAAAAACCTTGGTCCTTGTATTGGAAGCTATTCTAGTTAAGATTCAATATATATATATATAATTTTTTTAATCTTCTCAGAGTTGCTGCATTGGTCTCTGTGGGTCTCTTTTCCCCATAGATGTGTGTTTTCTGCTCTTCTACATTTAAAACCAAGTTCTGCCACAGACAGTTGAGCTCAGCAACTGAAGAGCTGCATGCAAATATCTAAGGAGCTAATGTGATCTTTGGTCATCTCACGGTTCAGTACATTGCCTGTAAGGCAACTGGAAGGACTAGCTCTGATGGGTGCCACGTGGACCTTGTGAGGCACTGGGAAAATATAGAAAATACATAAAATTTAAAATGTGAGAATAGTTTAAGAAAGCAGTAAATAGCCTTACCTGAAAAAACACCAGCCTGACAGAGTTTGGTAAAATGTAAAAAATGTTTTGAAAAAAAGAGAGAGAAAAAAGGGAGAGATATTTTACTATGAAAACAGCAAATTTTCACTAGAGCCTATCTGAAAAAGCTGATAACCTTTCCCAAAGGCTTGATGTGTTCCCTCTTCCTTGTGAAAAGCCATGTCTATTTGGAGAAATCATCAAATAAAAAAAGTTCCATTTCTGCAATGAACATGAGTATTTGTGGTACTAACATCTGAGGTGGCCTTTCAATTTACTAGACCAAAAGCAAAGAACAGGAGGAACTGGACCAGTCTAGTGGTTGAGAGTCTTTATGGCTTCCAAACCACACAAAAACTCATTTGTGCTGTTTGCATCAATTTGTTACTCAGGGTGGCTCCAAGAAAAAAATCTATCTTTTTCTTAGAAAAAGTATACCCAAGATATGAGGCTTTTACAAACTACTTCATATCATGTCTCCTATTTGCATTTCCCAAGATGCTTCAGCATCATCCTGACCATTTCAGAGAAGAAGTACATAAGGACACAGATAAGAAGCTGTAACAGAAAGTCATACTGGCCTGAAGGGTGGACAAGCAGCAGAGAGGGAAATCAGAATCCCTTTGGTCTGCAGGTATCTAAATCCCCCTGAAGTATGGGTATCTCTGCTGTGCTGCTGATCTTTTTTCCATACTACATTGAAAAAAAAAAAAAAAAGTGCTTCTGTGGATTGTCAGTCAATGCCACGGTTTCTGTGTGTGCGAAATAAAAATAATCCATTTTACTTTCTAAGAATCCTTCTCTTTGAAGATGACCTACTCGGAACTGGTGAAAGACGATGTGTTTTCTTCCTCTGACGTACGAATGGTTTCTGATAAAATTTCAGATCTCTTCAGCATGGCTCAGTCTTTTTCAGTTGTTCCTGCTGCCCACACACATCCACCATTTGCCCCGGCCTTTGTGGACAACCTCACGGAGCAAATCTGAAGAAAGATAGCTGAGACTGATGCTGAGTTAGGAAACATTTAATCTTCATGTGGCTGAAAAGTAAATGAGTGGCCGTTTTTCTGGTAAATTATTAGCACATGCTTTGCAAAGTGAAGTGCATCTCAGATGCAGGAATCTCCCCTGGCTTTAGAGCATTGTGACTCCACATGGCTCCTGTGGAGCCACTCCAGTTTTTTTCCCTGTGAAAATAGATTTAGGTCCAGGGAATAGAAATTAGCGTTCACATAAGGTGGTCCAGCTGACCATGCTGTTTTCATTCAAAGTTCCTAAATGCTGAGTTCCCAGAACCAGTGCCCAAAAATGTGGAAGTGGGTTTGGTAAGTGTTTCTGGAGAAATTGGAACAAACCCAACATTTCCTTAAGAATATTTAGTCTTCTTTTCAGCACTGTGGGAGGTTTGAGATGCTGGTTTGCACATTTTTTAAGTGCCTTTCCCTTTGAGACACCTAGGGCAAAGGCCTCAGGCACTTGATGTTATCTGTTTTCATAAGAAGAGTTTTTTCCATACCACATTAAAAAAAAAAAATCTTCTGTGGATTGCCAGTGAATTCCATGGTCTCTGTGTGTGCAGAACTCCCATTGTATCACCAAATAGCTGCACGTAGAATAAGAGTAGCCCATGAAATACAGATTCCTGAGAAAAATAAGTCAAGAAGGGTCCATAATGGTTCAGAAGATACACAGGCATGACAGGTCTGGTGGGCAAGATAAGAACCTGGATAAAACACTTGATGTAGTCAAAAGAGAGTCTAAAGTCTTAGCTGCAAAACTGAAGTCTAAGAGACTAAGATATGTGTTTTAATTCTCTCAGAGGTAATTTGGCTATAAGTATATTGACATACATAAAGTAATTTTTTTCCCTCTCCCCAATGTGCTTCAAAAACTTCACTTGGGATCAACCTGCCAGTCCTTGAAAAGATGCCTAGAAAGGGCAAAAAGGTCAAAGACGACATGCTTGGTACTGAAAGGTAAAAGTCATCTGGTAGTTGAAGCTGCTTAGGGCAAAGTAATTTTCCAGGTGTAATGGGGTAACATTGTGTGGGTAGCAGGACTGAGAACTGTTTCACCCTCTTCCATCACCCTACAGAGCTATGACCTGCCCTCAGAGATGTGCAGGCCACTGAGACGTGATGAGGGCTCGGGCAAGCATCTGACTCCCTCTTGACTTTGTGCTCCATGCTCACCACCTTCCACAGAGGAGTGGATTTGTGGACTGGCAACCAAGGGCTGCGCTCTGAATGCAGGGCACGCCACTGTGCCTCTCTCCCTGTGGTACCAGAGGTGGTACCTCTTCCTTTTCCCTATGGAGGTCTCCAGTCTGGTGAAAGGTACAGGAGCAATCTGCATTCATTTTCTTGCACTCATCCTATTAATGCTGCAGTCCATATATTGACTTGTCTGGGAATCTCAGCTTCCCAGCCATTCTAGGTCACTCTCACCCCCATCTCCTAACCCACATTTTCTGTTTGCGTGCGTCGGTGGTTTAGCATCTGTCTGCATGGCACACCACTGAAGCCTGTATGTCTTCATGAGCAGGCAGCTGCCTTCACAGAAGCTCGATGGAAGTCAGATGTGGTTTGACTAAACTCTGTAAATCTTAGAGGTTCTTGGCTCTAAAGCCATTTAAAAGAAACTAAAACAAACAAAACCCACCACCAAACAAACAACTCCCCTCACCCCAGGCCCCCCCCAACCTAACAAACAAAAAAACAACCACAATCCCCCAAAAAACCCAACCCCCCCCAACAACCTTCCCAAACAAACAAACAAACAAACAAACAAAAACACAAACAAAAGCCCTCCTACCTTTCAAGATGTGCTTGGCAAAGGTTTATAAACAAAGAAAACCAGTTTGCCCTTGGGATATTTGATTTTCCTCTAAGATCTTCGTGCAGGTGGTACCAGCTGATGCAGGAAAGGGAGTGATGCCGTCTGGGGGAAAGAAAGAGAGAGGAAGAAGGAAAGAAGGGAAGAAAGAGAGAAAGAAAGAAGGGAAGAAAGAAAGAAAGAAAGAAAGAAAGAAAGAAAGAAAGAAAGAAAGAAAGAAAGAAAGAAAGAAAGAAAGAAAGAAAGAAAGAAAGAAAGAAAGAAAGAAAGAAAGAAAGAAAGAGAGAAAGAAAGAGAGAAAGAAAGAGAGAAAGAAAGAAAGAAAGAAAGAAAGAAAGAAAGAAAAGAGAGAAAGAAAGAAAGAAAGAAAGAAAGGAAGAAAGAAAGAAAGAAAGAAAGAAAGAAAAAGAAAGAAAGAAAGAAAGAAAGAAAGAAAGAAAGAAAGAAAGAAAGAAAGAAAGAAAGAAAGAAAGAAAGAAAGAAAGAAAGAAAGAAAGAAAGAAAGAAAGAAAGAAAGAAAGAAAGAAAAGGAGAAAAGTAATTCTGCTGGGATAATATAACCTGTTTTACAATTGACCCCCTTTACTGTCCAACTGATTTCATGTTTTCATTCCTTTGTTTGGACATTTAATCAGTTTTCTTCGGTGTTTATCTGTGTGTTAAGTTGCACTGGTTTTATCTGAGTGTGAACCGATTTCATTAAATCACTGCAAGTTGGATACTTTTACTGTACTTTATACCGTTTTTATTTCTGTTTACTCTAAATTAATTAGCACCGGTGTCAGACTGGAGCAAAGCACATCATTCTTCAACACAGTAAGTGTCCATTGGTTTAACTCAATAAGTACAAGTTCCAATTTAAGAGCAGCCAGAGTGGACCAGACCAAAATCCACTGGTACCCTGATGATCAAAGTGATCCAAAGTGGTGCCTTGGGATGGGCATGGTGAGAGGACAAGCACATGTCATACATTTCACTCTGTATTTAGGTGTCTGGGACTTTCTCTCCTTTTGCTTGTGAACACTTTATTTTGATAGGGCTTTTTTACTTGTTTCCTCATATTATTCCAAGGGACTGTTCATCTCAACACTTACCAAGTCAACTAGACATCTCATGAAGGTATATTTCTCACCCTGCCCCAGAGTACGTGAGTTGAAAGTTTTCTTAAAGAAAACAACGCTTCTTCCTCCCACACCTCTAATGTGCTGGTTTGGAAGGGAGGGAAAATCCACTCTTTCCAGGTATTTTCCAGGTGTTAGCATTAGGTGGCCCCACCTTCACCTTGGGAAAACGCAATTCAAAGAATTTTTTCTTATATTTGTCCAAGATTCTGCTAAATCAAATATTTAGTATCTGTAGAGAAGATTAAATCCTCCCTCATTCAATAAACGATGTTCAGTATTTCCCTGACTTCTCAGTTTGTGCCTCTCGAACAAGACAATAACATTCCTACACAGGCAGTTAGCACTAGATGTGTTTGTACACACAGATGAAGAAGTGGCACACAACTGTGTGCAGATGAAGCCTGAGCTTTCCTCCACCAACCAGCCTGAGAGCCTCTCCAGGATTTTGTTTCAGTTATTTTTGTTGTTTCCTCAAAGTGACATTTGCTGCCTTTGCCACCAGGTTTGGCAACCTGATCTCACTTCTGTGGTTAAAGGCTGCAAGTAGCAATTCCCACCAGGAAAGGTGGCTTCCCCCAGCCCATCCTGGGTAACTCAGAGCTTGTAGCTCCCTGCTTCTGATATCTTCACTGCACAGCTAGCAGGAGGCACCCCTTTCTTTTCCCCATCCTCACCGAAGGAGCACAAAGGCTGCTTTCATTTGGAGACTGGCTTGCACCCACCCGGAACAGAGTCCTCTGATGTTGGTTGAGGTTAAGACAGAACCACCACCCCAGCACGGAAAGGTGGGAAAAATGGAAAAATTACCTCTCTTAAATCCTGACCCTTGTCTGCCTCTGAACACAAGACTTTTCATCTCAGCAGGGCAAGAGGAGGGAGCTGGCGGGAGGAGCAGTGAGGGCGAGGGCTGGGTTGCAGCATCCGCCAGTTGCAGTTGTGCTTCATGTGAGATAATGCAAGCAGGAACTTCCCTTCCTGCTCACAAACAGGCAGCACTTCGTCTCTGTTGTGCCAAGACGTTTTTGTTTCACGCTGCTGTGGCAGAAACTTTCAAGATCTTAATGTGTTATGTCAGAAAAATGAGCTTTATTTCATACTTTCATCATTTGGTGGTAGTGAGGAAGAGAGAGGGAGAGCAGAGGAGGAGGATGCTATTAGCTGCAGCTCTGCTGTGGAAAAAATACCTGGACATTTTTTCCCCTGCAAGAGCAACTGAATACAGAGCCTTTGTCACCTGCTGGGGACTGTCACCTTTCCAGTGATGCTGATGGGCCAGATCTAATGAGGAAAACAATGCTGTTGGTACTGCAGGGAGAGCTTGGGGCTCCACACCTCGCTGATGGTGCTGGGAGTGCAGCTGGGCAAAAAAAAACAGCCCTGGAGTGTTTGGCTAGTGTGAACCATTGGTCTCTCTTGGGCTGTACCCATCCCAGGCCAGTGGGCACCAGCATTGTCCCAGTTTCAGAGGGAGCAGCCCTGCCACATCACAGCATGCACATGCCCAGAGAGCACCATGACCTGTCTTATTTAATTTTTAATTTTTTTTTTTTCCCAGATAACCCTCTCAACCTTCCCATCCTACTCCCAGCTCATGGGAAGAAAACTGGAAGATTTCTACAAAAATCTCAATAACTCGAGCTGCTTATCCAACAACAGGATAGTAGTGACATAACTGTGAAGGGAAAAGCAGCTTACTCTCTCTGTTTTTTATTATGTGCAAACTCAGCAGGCAATCCAAATGTGTTCACCCACCACAGGGACTAGAAAACAATACATTTGTACTCTTATCAGACACAGACATTGACTCAAGGAGGACCCCAGGGTTACCCTCTGAGAGCAGCCTTCAAATTTGGCTCAAACAGTTGATGCATGAACACAGGTTTTGGCAGATGTTACCATTCTTCTGTCTTTTTAAAAGCCTTTAACTCAACATCTCAAATGAGAAACCTTGCTCTGGGGTCTGCCACCTGCCTGTGAGTGGTTACAGGGTTTTGCCCTTTGCTCTTGTAAAGCACAGCTTTGTTGGCTTCTCAGCAGCACATTCGCACAAGGGGGCTCTTGTGCAATGTCCTTGGAAACCACTTGTCTTTTGGAGAGAGGTCGGATCTCTACAGTTTGAAGACGTGCTTTCCACCCTTTGGGTTGGCTCAACATCATGACAATGCCAAGTTATTCCTTGTTGTTTTGTGAAAGCCGTGTCATGTAAAGCCTCTTCATGATGAGGATTATTAGATTTCTGGGGCTTGACTTCCAGAAAGTGGTGGGACAAATGACCTGGCACTGCAAGCTGCCATCCACACACTGGGCACAAGGGCCTATCTGAGGAGAGCACTGGGGAGAAGGCCTAGCTCCAATCACCTTCTGAAGTAGTCTGGGCACACTGGGCCTGACCTCTGGACATGTGCTCTGAGACCAGACACAACCTCGGTGCACCAAAGTTGATCGCTGCAAAGGTGGGCACCAAGCCCCTGGTGTGGGCACCTCTGACTCAGGCAAAGCTCAGGCCATGAGCACATTTTCCTTTGCTGCTGGGGACAGCCACCCCGAGAAAGCCTTTGGTCTCCCGGTGCCCATCCATCCCTGTAGGGCATCAAAGGAGGCATGGTTTTGGAGATCAGCACATTAGTCGGGAGGGTTTCCTATTGCCAGCTTGCAACCTAGCCATAAAGCTGCAATCACACCTTCAAACAACACCTTGTTCATGGAAAGTATTTCAAAGACTGGCAGATCTGGCTGGCAGAATGGGGTCCCATATATGAATTAAAGTCTTTACTTTTTTCTTCCAGAAGTTTTCAAGAGTGCTAGTGACAGAAGAGGAAGGGAGGGAGGCAAATTAAAAACTTTTTATACATTAGGAAGGTAAATGAAGCAAGTGAATGCAAAGACAAAGAGATGAAAGTCATATTTTATGGTAAGCATCATGCAGTAGCTTCTTATTGGTGATGGGTGCACAAAATGAGACACCAGAAGCCAATGAAAGAAACGGTTGTTAATACTCTGTCTAGAAATGATAGTTAGTACTGTGACTTTCTTTTTTCCCCCCACTGATTAAATAATTTATATCAGAATACTTTTGTAATTTGAGTCTGTCAGATGGGAGCTCTTTTATATATAAATATATTTTTTTCTTTCCTGCTTTCTAATTAGCAAGGTACAAAACAGAACAGTAATGTATTACACAAGCGGAGAAGTGACATTGTCTGGAGAGCCAGGCTGTGTCCTGATTCCCAACAAGGAGTGCTGCGATACTGTGCTCAGGAAGCCTAGACTCCCCTCATTTCAGCAGCTAAAGAGTTAAAGAGATAGATCAAAGCAAAAAAAAAAAAAAAAAAAAAGGGAAAATATTCCTTTCAGGCTCTGAAACACTGTTGCCACCATGGAGAAGAGTAGTAGAAAATTAATAAGGTGGTGTTGGAGCAGATGCATGACCTGCAGTATAGTACAGAGGGCAAGAGTTCAAATATAAATAAATATGTATGGCTGTGCTATGTCTTATTAGATAAGAGTGCTGTCTCGTAAGCAGTTTAGGTGCAACGAAGTGGCATCTGTAGTACTTGCAAGACAAGGAGCTGTACCATAAACAAGCCTTCTGATTAAGCCTGGGATTTTCTAAGAGGCCAGCAAGAGCCAGGAGCCGTTTCATCTCTCTGGGATCAAGGTATCAGGCTTGGAGGGGGAGAGGGGTGAGACTCCTGCAGTAATCCTGGCAGGATTGTCATCATCTGGGAGGCAGGACCACTGGGTTCACCATCCCAAAAGATTCCCCATGAATAAAACTCTCATTTGTTTTGATGGAAAAGTTAAAATGCTATCCCTTAAGGTGCACAGCGGATGGTAAGTCTCCTCAGGTTTCATTTCCCCAAGTCAAAACTTCAGGAGACGTCCTGTAACATAGCATGGGGATTCCTTTCAGAGTCACTATTTGAGCATCCCAAAGCCAGCAAGCGCTTGAGTCAGGGGACAGACTGATGGCAACTGATGCAGACCTCAGCCTTCCCTGAGAAAACCTGGGAAAGCTGAGACTCATTTTTCTGTCCAGATCTACTTCAAATAAATCTAACAGAAATAATCTCACAGTAATTTCTCAGTCAGATGTTAATTTGAAAGCTATATTTAAAAGTATATGGATTTTATCACAATTAGATCTTGATGATGAACTCTTTTTTTTTTTCCCCTGTCTTGTGTAATCACTTGGAAAAAAGAAAGTGAGCATCATTTGAGACTGAACTGAACTGTTTACAGGCAGTCTTAAGAAAAAAATTGATACCAACAAAATAGAGATTTTTATTCTTTATCAGTCACAAATAAACATCACCTCAGATTTTCCACTTGAGTTTCCCCTCTATTTTTCAGCCAGATATTTCTCAAATAGTTCCAAAGACCCAAAACAAGCACTTTTTACAAGAAGAATTTCTCTGCTGCAGAAGTTTACTCATTCCAAGGTAGACTCAGGGAAAGCCATGGGCAAGGCTTGTCAAGTAATTTGGAAACAAATGTAGGCAAAAGATGGAATCGGCTCCATGCAAGTTTTGCCCCTCCCCACTGCACCTCCCTTCTTTACTTTTATAGAGGGGGATTAGTGACATGGATAAGCCATGGGAGTAAAGCTCGCGTGGTTTGTACATGTCACCAGAACCCCTACAGAAAAATGCAGCTTTATAATATGTACAATTTCGGTTTAGTTTATTATTTATAATACCTGGGTACCAACAAAAAAGCTCAGACACTAATGCAAAGTTCTTAATTTCTTAGTGCGTTGACATCACTTACTGTCTTTCTCAATGTATTTTTATTTGTTTGATCTTCTATAAATTTTTCTCTTTGTTCTTCAGATGGAATAGCAAATCTAGTTCATTCCAAAGACACTCTGCTGGTATAAAGTAACTGAAACACCTTTAAAAATTTAGAGTTTTAAGTGTGATATCATGTCCCATAAGAATTTTTGTATCATTACAGGACACAACATCACCTAGTTCTGTGGAAATCTGAAATTCCACTAATTTATAAGAATATCTATCTCAGCCATACGTGTTATTTTTATGCAGAAAACTTATTGAGGTCAATGAACTAAGTATTCTCTTCCTGCTCTGTTTCAGTGTGATTTTAGCTATGCCAATGTTTGCAAACCTTTTTTTGTTTCTAACACCTTCATCCTTAGGCACCTCACCTGAAGCTTTTAGTGAAGGTTTCTGTTCATGGATTCAGATTTCTAAGGTTGTGGTACTTGATGACTGCCTGTCCTACTTTCACCTTATCTTGCCTATGGCTGAGCATACCAATATTTTGAAGTGAAGCTGGAGGTCCTCTCTCCACAGACTTGTGATCAGACCAGGTTTTCGACTGTCTTGGAAAAGAAAGGGATAATGGTGGCTGATGGTAGGTGAACAGTTGATGATTTGGGGTTTCGGGTGGGGAATTTGGCAGGGCCTGGGAGCAGCAGGCATCAGCTAGTACTGAGAAGGGGGAAATGGTTTGGGCAGAAGAGGGCTAGTCAGCATCAGGATAGAGGGAGGATGGGTATAGAAGGCAAGGACCGCCGGAGGGACAGAGTTTTCCATGCAGCATGTGGCCACAGAGGACATCCTGACACTGAGATCTACTCTTTGACTTGGATCCCATCTGGGACCAGGAAAATGTGCTCAGGAGCATTGTCCTCCCATGTTATGTATGCCTGGCACCCACTCCACTGCCTTCTCAGCAGGGCCTGCTGCAACCCCAGCCATACAGCACCTCAGCCTCTTTCCTTGCCACTGAGAACTCTACTTTTATCTCCTCCAGACACAACATCCCCCTAGTTTATATTCTTAGATTATTATGTGTTCTCTTCCTCCCTCCCTACACACACACACACATACACACAAATAGAGCTAAAAGAAATCATTGAAGATTCAGTGGCCAGCAGAATGATGGATAATAAAAGAAAACTCTAAAAGGAGCAATAAGAACTCTGAACAGTTGTGGGACCATTGCTAGAGACAGCTCACAGCATTGCAAGGTTTAACAAAGGAAGATCAGAAGTGTTGACTAGACACTTTTGTTCTGAATTTGCAATGAAGCTGGAGGGTGTATCTATCCCGTCTGACGTTTCTGTGGGAGCAGAACATTTATCTCTGCAACAAAGGAAGATCTGAGGCAGCACCTGCTAAAATTAAGCTTTCCCAAAAACAGCTCCATTAATTTGCACCCAGGAGTTTTAAAGCGAGTGGCTAAGGAACTTTCTGAAACACCCTCATTAATAATTCAGAGATGTCAGGAAAGTGAGTTAATTCTGGAGCCTGAAGGTCAGCAAACACTGCTCTAAAGGGAAAAAAACCTGTTAGAAAGAAGAGAAAAAAGAACGTAACAGAGAGAAGTAAAGAACCAGCAAGGCTGACAGTTCCAGATACATCCTGAAAACAAATTTTTAGGGCAACTATAATGAAAGATTTAGAGTCTAAGTATACATGTATATATTCATATAGAACAAAGCCTAGCCATGAAAAGTGCATAGTGATAGTTCTAGTATTTTTCTGATTCTTAGAATTTGAGGTTTCATAAACTCCTATTGCAGAGGAGCCCAAAGGACAGTTTGGTGCCTGTGTATTTCTCATGGTGAGAGGCTGGTCTGGGGATGTCGCTGCCCCAGGTGTCCCTGCATCCTCATGGAGGACACAGTGGTATGGCTCCACAAGGCCATGTTGCTCAACATACCCATGGGCACACCTTGGGCAGCCCCCTCCAGGCCTGATGATACATTTGAGGTCAAGAAGATCATAGAATAATAGAATCATAGAATCAACTGGGTTGGAAAAGACCTCCGAGATCAAGTCCAACCCTTGATCCAACACTGCCGTGGTTACTAGACCATGCCACTAAGTGCCACATCCAGTCTCATCTTAAAAACCTCCAGGGACGGTGAATCCACCACCTCTCTGGGCAGCCCATTCCAAGGTCTAATTACTCTCTCTAAAAACGTCTTCCTAGTATCCAACCTAAACCTCCCCTGGCAGAGCTTGAGATCGTGCCCTCTTGTCCTACTGCTGATTCTCTGGGAGAAGAGACAGATGCCCACCTGGCTACAACCTCCTTTCAGGTAGCTGTAGAGAGTGATGAGGTCACCCTTGAGCCTCCTCTTCTGCAGACTAAACAACCCCAGCTCCCTCAGCCTCTCTTCATAGGACTTGTGCTCAAGTCCCTTCACCAGCCTGGTTGCTCTTCTCTGGACCTGCTCCAGCACCTCAATGTCCTTCCTAAACTGAGGGGCCCAGAACTGGACACAATACTCCAGGTGTGGCCTCACCAGTGCTGAGTACAGGGGAAGGATCACTTCCCTGCTCCTGCTGGCCACACTGTTCTTGATGCAGGCCAGGATGCCATTGGCCTTCTTGGCCACCTGGGCACACTGCTGGCTCATGTTCAGCTTCCTGTCAATCAGCACCCCCAGGTCCCTTTCCACCTGGCTGCTCTCCAGCCACTCTGTGCCCAGCCTGTAGCGCTGCAGGGGGTTGTTGTGGCCAAAGTGTAGGACCTGGCACTTGGCGTTGTTGAACCTCATCCCGCTGGAATCAGCCCAACTCTCCACCTTGTCCATGTCCCTATGAAGAGCCCTCTTGCCTTCCAGCTGGTCAACACTCCCCCCCATCTTGGTGTCATCTGCAATCCCCTCATCTAGATCATCAATAAAGATGTTAAACAGGACTGGGCCCAGCACTGATCCCTGGGGGACACCACTGGTGACCGACCGCCAGCTGGATGCAGCCCCGTTCACCAGCACTCTCTGGGCCCGGCCCTCCAGTCAGTTCTTAACCCAGCACAGAGTGCCCCTGTCCAAGCCATGGGCTGCCAGCTTTTCCAGGAGTGTATTATGGGAGACAGTGTCAAAGGCTTTGCTGAAGTCCAGATAGACACATCCACAGCCTTCCCCTCATCCACCAGGCAGAGTCACCTGATCATAAAAGCAGATCAGGTTGATCAGACAGGACCTGCCGCTTCCTAAACCCATGCTGGCTGGGTCTGATCCCTTGTCCATCCTCTAGCTGTTGTGTGATTGCACTCAGGATGATCTGTTCCATAACTTTACCAGGCACTGAGGTCAGGTTGACAGGCCTGTAGTTTCCTGAGTCCTCCTTGCAGCCCTTTTTGTGGATCAGTGTGACATTTGCCAGCTTTCAATCATCTGGGATCTCCCCAGATGCTTGCCTTTCGACTGGCAGGAAAAGCCTTGAACTGCATTTCTATAGCTTCCGCAAACCAAATAGCTACTGCCAGGTAAGGGTCTATAATCCCTACTTTTGTTTTAGAGGATCCACTTTCTTGCAAATCTAAATGGTATTTTTATTATTATTTCCAGTTGTTACATGATTCTTATTATAGTTCAGAACTGACGTCAGCAATAAACAATAATAGGATTGTGAACTATTGCTCTTTCTAATAAAATTATGTTTCTTCTCTGTATTATAAATCTAATAGCTATTACATCAGTACCCATAAATATATATCATTGCTTACCTTTTTAATATATACAGGGCATTGCATGCCCCAACAGAAAATAATCAGATTTTTTTTTATAAGTTAGCCACAACCATTATTAGATCATGAATGCCTAATAAGTAAAAGTAGAAGATATAATTAATGGGCAGTTTTCATATAATTTTCTCCTTTTGAAGGGCGAGAAAGAGGTGGCTTCTACCTGCTTTTCTTTCCCATCCAAAGCTTCAGCCTCTATTCTGTCCTCAGCATTTCTCCACACTTTTCTTTATAATTTCTTTCCCTTTCTTGTTTGAGGCTAAATGCCAGCAAAATGGCATTGCACAAAGGCAGTGCAATTTCTCCAGCGCAGTGCCATGGAAAACCCTCTGCTTCCTGAGAAAAAGGCAAGAAACAGCCTTTTCCTCCACTGTTTTATGCTATTGCACATACTTGCTGCCCCTGTGGCCGAGAGTCTTGACTCCTTTCCTTTCCTCCCATGCCCCTTTTCGATGTTCCCCCATTTTTTGGTGACATCCACTTCTGACCTCCAAGATGGTCAAACCTCATGATGCTCATCCTCAGTCTCTGGGATGTGAGCACCCAAAGGCTTATGACAGAAGCTTACGTCCCAGGCAGGGTGGCAGTGATGACACCACCACCCCAGCCACTTCCCAATGCCCCCATCCCGGCATGCCCCTGTGAGCCCATCGAGCCTTTCCGGAGAGGACGTGCCTGGCAGCACCCCAGGGCAGCTCACGACATGGACACAGCTGTGATCTATGGAAGCGTGTGCAAGATCTGTATAAATAAGGCAGATCCCCCCTGCACCCCCCTCCTCCTCCTCCTCCTGCTCCTCCTCCTCCTCTCGTCTCTCTCAGCGCTGATTAATGTGTTGAATGAAACCTTTAAATGTTTGATTTCAAAGCAGAGGGATTTTTTTCCCCACTTCTTTCTGCCTATCTGCAAAGAAGAAAAAAAAAATCCCATGATCATGTGGGAAATGTTGATTTTAATGGAAAAATTGCATTGTGCTGACTTTCATAGAGTAGAAAATCCACAGAGTGAGACTTCAGGCTTGGCACCTGCTCCAGAACCTTCCTGATGAAGCAAAGGTTGTCTTCATTAAGAGCATTAATATTCATGCCGCATGGTAATTTTGACACAGAAAAGGTCTCTGTAACCTTTTCTTGTGTGAGAATTTTTTACTTCTCAAGGAAATTACAGTCCAGCAATGACTTAATTAATGCTGGGTTTCTTCGGCAGATTTTGAAGAGCTGTCAGTTTGGGCTTGCGGTAGCTGTCAAGCAGGGAGAGGGCTTTGGGTAGGTAGATTGAAAGGAAGGAGGGAAGACACTCGAGCCCTCAGCACAGATCCTCGAGACTGAGGTGTAGTAATGTGGGGGAGGATGGGGGGTACGCACACCTCCCACATTAGTTTTAATTTAGCAAGCTGCTTTCCCCAGTGCTGGGTCATTTATTATTGGTATAAAGGACAGAGCTTGAATTAGTCCTCCATTTCTCACTCAGCTTATTTGTTATTTTTATTGTTGTTACTACTGTTTTATAATGCTCATTTTGCTCTCCTCTTCCTCTACCAGCACATGTGGAAGTTCTCTGGAGAAGCCCACTTTGACTGGTCTGAAGCCTCTGTTGCAAGTGCAGGGAAGAAAGAGAGAAGCCTTCTTCTGCTTTTAACAAAATATTTATATATGTGCATATACATACGTAATCAGATAAAAATACTACAAAGAAATGGGATGTACTGCCAAAGAGGAGCAGCAGCAAGCGGTATTTTTTTAAAATCAAAGTTTACATTCTTCTCCAATGATGTCAGTCTTGTTTGCAGACAGGGCATTTCGCACAGCAGCAAAGGAAGGAGCTTCTGCCACCTTCTTCTTTTTCTTAGTTTGAATTTTTTGGGTATGTTTTCGAGGAGATCCTTTTAGGATCTCTCTTTTCCTGATGCTGCTTTGTTTTTCTTTCTCCAGTTCGCTCTGAAGTGTCCTGTCTGTTTCCTGTTTCCAGGACTGCTCTGGGTGCAGTACTCTTCTGCTTCAAGTCATCACTGCTTGGCCTCCTCTGCCACAGCAGAATGCACCACGACCTCCTCCTTCCTGCTGGAGACCAAGAAGGAGACTTCAACAGCAAGACCTTGAAGGCAAACGCAACTAGTCAACACTCCAGCTGTAAATCCCCCTCCACCCTCAAATGGCTTTGAGAAGAAATTGAAGCTTCGCTCTTCTATCAAATATATTCAAAACACCCCTGTTTTCTTTGGTAGCAGTATTCAAAGTGTGTTTCTTTCACCTGGAAATTAATGGTCCTAAGGCAAGATTCTTCTAGACTTCAAAATCAGAATGTCCAAAGACCCTCCTTCCCACTGCCAGGAAATGCAAGATAATTTTGATTATTCTGTAGTCTAAATGAGGCAGCAGAGTTGTGCCAGTACCTTACTTAAAGGTGAAGCAGAAGGCTAAAATGAACATTTAAATAACGTCCTTGAGGTATGAGCATTTTGAATATTTTAAGAAGGGAGACTGCATATGACATTCATTTCAGCCAGCTGTAGCCCTTTATTCTTTATTTTTTTAATTGTTGAAGTAAAATCCCAATGATGTTGCTGGTCTAAATTTCTGTTTCATATGTTGACACCCTGAAATTCAAAGGCACGCTGCAAAGTAAGTTAGACCAAGGCTAATGGCACAAAGATGTGCTGAACAACACAAGTAACAAAACTGAAGGATGTTCAGCTGAAAAACATACATTTTAATATATGTGCATGTATATAAACATACAAATATTTTTAAATAACCTGCATATTCTCTAATGTTCATTTTAACTATTTTTTAGGAATTGCCCATTTACTGTGGACACCCTGGCATTCAGAACTAACTGGGCTTCAAACCAGAGGAAATTGATACCTGAAACAAATACCCAAAGAAGGTGCTCAAGAAAAGGGAGGCTGTGCATGTTCTATGGCCACCTAGATATATAAAATCTCTAAAGGGGTCTTCACCACAATTCAACAATTTCTAGAGAACTA
Source organism: Myiozetetes cayanensis (assembly GCF_022539395.1). NCBI lineage: Eukaryota > Metazoa > Chordata > Aves > Passeriformes > Tyrannidae > Myiozetetes > Myiozetetes cayanensis. Next base: position 57,722,228 of record NW_026086604.1, on the reverse strand, counting down.
CAGAAATGAAGAAGACCAAGAGTCATCACATCAAATTCTTCATACAAAGTCTCCCTACATCACACACTGTAGTGTTCATCTCAGACACTCATTTCAGGACACGTTTTCAAAATAGATTTATTTAGGCCTGCATTGCTAAAAAGGCAGATTCTAGTGAAATATAAGTGTTTTAGGCAAAAAACTGAGAGTTTATTCTAAGATGGGTAAGGTGATAGGATGGTCAGTAGAGTCAAGAGAGTATCAGCGTACCAGTTAGGGCCTTATGAAGCCTTGGCATCTTTCTAGGTTTACTTTCGTTAGGTACCATGTCACTCTTCCCTGCCTGCCTGGTGCTCTCTGAAAGCACTCAGCTGCCTTGCCTGGGATGTTTGGTCCTGTGTAACCTCCACTTCTGTTTCACAAACCACTCCAACTTGCTTTTCCCGTACTAGAGAAAAGAGGGACAAGAACATTTTCCTGATCCAAACATGATCTCTTTTCAGGTACCAAAGCTATGCTGGAGTAAAATGTGGTTTTATTTATGCACACAGGTTAGAAGGATTGCTGCAAAGGGAATTTTCTAGTCTAGGGGACAAATAATAGCAGTTGTACTTCTTATCATCACAGCAAATGAAATAAATACCTAATATTTCTTCCGCTTAACAAAGTAAGTAATTAGCAGTGCTATAGTCAAGGGAACATGCAGGCAAATGGAGCAGTAATTGGGGTGATACAACATTTGCCCACTTCTCAGATGAGGGATAAGGAGTAGGCCAGAAGTGAACCTGCATTTTATTTACCACTACACCACTGATAATTAGACAGCTTGCCATAATGGATTAGCAGCAACCAGTGACACCCGTTATCCCTGGCAGACAGAGCAGTGTGTGCCACAGAAGAAGCTGTTAAAGGCCAAGAAATACAAGTGTGTAAAAGATAAGAACAGCAAGTGCCCTCCCCATGTCAGGCTGACTGGGAGTTGAAAGCAAGCAAGAAAGTCAATCTTAAAATATGCCAGTTAATTTTAATGACATTGAAATTTTACTGACAAGTCTGAAGTATTTTAAGTAATGTCAGAATTATCTTACCTTGGGAGAAAACTGAATTTTTATGATCTTTTTTTCATGTATAAGCTGCATTACAGTTTTATGAGGGAAGCCTGTCAATTTGCCTGCTTTGAACAAAACACCTCAGCAGCGATGTACCCATTGCACTATATATTCTGCTCCACAGCCAGCGGAAGAGGGTATGTCGGGACGGATCGGCATGGGCTATGCTCACTGGTGCTGTGCTGTCTGCATAACCTCAGTGCCGGCCTGGAGCCAGGCTGATCGACAGCAGTTGAGAACCCCTGGGGCAATCTCTCGGCAAGGCACAGCACCTTTCATGGAGACCTCCTCTACCAGCACCGTTGTTTCCCAAGCATGAGGTCGGCCTTGCACAGGGATGTTCAGAGAGCCCCCTTCTCTCGAAGGCAGCATGAGCACCACCATGGCGAGTATGGAGCTTCGCACTGTCCCGGGAACATTAGAAAATGTCTTGGCTTGTTCACTTGAGAGGCTGTAGGATCTAATAGTCCACCATGACTGTGCTATTGCCATTTTAAAAACTATTTTGTTCACATTAACCCAGGTTTTATTCCTGAGCAGCCATCCAGTTAGTTCATAAACACACACACACACACGCACTAGAACATAGGTGCACATCCCAACCCTGCAGCAGCAAGGTCTAATTCAGCAAGATGTAAAACCCAAACCGCTCCTCAGGGCTAGGGCATTCACTTTCAGGGTCTTGCTGCTGCTGGACTTTTCCTAAGACCAACAGCATCATCTTCTTGTCTCTTCTGGATGCTTTCTACAAGCATGTCTTGCTCACATAACTTTTCTGGACCTGTCTGAGGGTCACTGGTCACATCTTTACCTGCTTCCCCAGCTCTGCAGCCCAGTTAGTGCATCTGACCAAGGAGAGAGCAGAACATGCTCCTTCCCACACCTTATTTTCACACATTACAAAGGCACCTCTTCCGTGCAGTGCTCAGCCCCTGGCAGCCCCTGGTCACCTGTGTCAGGCCATGGTCTGAAGTGGCGATTTAATCTTTTGGACACGACCATACAATTTAATCTGGTGGTTTTAGCATTAATCCCATCCTCCATTAAAAGGTTGCTTTTGAAATTAAAATTGCCTTTGAAAGAAATCTCTATAAAATGCTGCTGGGTTCACCCCTATGAAGTTCAATGTTTTTTGCCACTGAGCAAAGATCACCTCTAGTCTCAGGTGGAGGCTCTTCCCCTCCACCTCCTCTCTGCTGCATGGCAGTGGTGAGAGCCCAACTTGGGGAGGCATCCAGCAGGGCCCCATCTCCCAGAAGGCAAAAACGCCTTCTCCCTGCCAGTGGGCCTCCCTCCTACCCCTATTCCCCACTGCCAATTGCTGTATCCTGCTTAATGGTATTACAACCATGAAATATGATTTTCTTTCAGTTGGGAATAGGAATTTTGCCATGTTTTGCTGAGCAGTACATTTAATATAAATAATTCCTACTGCTCACAGGCTCCCACTTCTATGCAAAGGTTTGTGCTGAGCCCACAGCAAGGAATTTTAGGAAAAGGCTATTCATTAAGACCCTTACTTGTCTGTCATCTCCAAAGATTCCCCACTGGCAGAAGGGGTCATGTAATGTCTTATTTATACCAAGTTTCCCAGTAATTAATTTTTTCTACACCGTTTTAGCACACACCTGGGTGTTTTTTCCTCATTTCTCTATTTGTGGTGCTTTTCATTTTTTTTTCCCCACCCCAAGTTGTTTGTTCTGATGCTAGCATGAAACATCCAACCTTTTAAAGAAATCATTCATTTTTTTAAAGGTTGAACATGTCATGGGAAGTTGGTGCACCTAATATTAAATCCTAGCTGTTTCTTTCAAAGTTCTTGAACATTGCAGAGGCGCTCAAGAGCTCTGGCACAGAGGCTCAACGGGGCATGCAAAATCACCAGTGGAAACATATTTTTTGAAATGCACTTATGAAACAGTTGTGTTTGAGGTTGGCATCTGCTTTCCTATGTGGTTACTAGTTCAAGCCAAAACTAGGGGTCAAAACTGCAGTCAAGGAACACTGGAATTGCTCAGGTTAGGCCCTGAGAAGCACAGAGATATCCAAAATAAGGGCTGAATCCTCTTACCTTGTGTAATTCTGCCTTGAGTTGAAAGACCATGTACAGGATGCATAATTGGGCTATGACTGTTTTGCTGCTCCACTGGTTGCTCCACAGCAGCTGCTCATAGGAGTCCTTGTCACAAATACACCATCACGACATGGATCTTCTCTGGCAGCCTCGGCACAGGCCCTGGTTGCTGTTCTATCACCCAGGTGACACTGCTCCCAGCAGTTAACCTGAGTACCCTAATCAGGTGAATATGGGCTTGAGCATCAGTGGAGTGGTTTTTACACCTGCTTAAGCAACCTCTGCTGCATGGTTTCATGTGAGCTCCATGGCTGTAAATGCCAGTGGCTGTGCTGTTGCCCAGTGCTTTCCAATCAGCCTCATGGGTGGAGTAAGACTGGAAGAAGAAGAAGGAAATATTATAGAAAGGGAAAAAAAAAAAGTTAAGCAACAAGGTGACCCACCTTGAACAGAACTGCTCTTTGTGAGCATACAGGACTGGTAGCAGTGGTGAGGTCACTAGAAACAGTCCCTGCAAAATGCACATCCTGCACACCTGGCTCTGGACTCAGTGGAACTGCAGAAGAATGTGTTTCCCATCCCTGGCTCAGCTTCCAGCCCAAATTAGACCTCAGCAGAACAGTTTACTGACCTGGTGTGATTGGTTTTAGCAACCACATTGACCCTGAGGTGCCACCTCATGGTTTTGAAATGTCACATCCTGGGAGGCCTTTCCTGTGAGACGTGACTGAGCACCTCCGCAACCAAATGCAGGTATGTGCTACTGTTTTAAAGGTGCCTACCAGTATACAACAAATCAGGACTAGCTCATAATGCTTTTTTAAGAAGATGCAAAAAAGATTGTAGCAGGCCAAGTTTAGGGTGTGGATGGGTGCACAGGCTCCAAGAGGGCAAAAGAAGCATGGTGGGTGGTGGAAGAGGATTTAAAGTTCAGCCTAAGGAGCCTAAGTAGCAGCAAGGAAAAGACAGAAGTGAGAAGGAGAGTGGAAATGAGGAGAGCTCTGAAAAGATAGCTCACAGGACATCCTGACAGATATGAAGAATGATGGGTAAGCAGCCTTACTGCAAAAGCCAGGGGTGGAAGGACAGCGAAGCAACTTCATGATGTATTTACACAGAAGAACTGATAAGTTACAGACCATGTACAGACATGATTTAAAAAATTAACTGCTAGTTTTGGGGGCCATATGGAAGACCTGACAGGCTGAGACACCTTCAAGTAATTGGACTGTTTCATTTCTGAAAAATGAGACATCCATAAGGCTCTCAGGTTTAATGTGCATAACCCAATTCCAAATTTCTGGCACCAGAGCCAGCCTAATGCTAGTCTCCTGAAGAACCTGGTCAAAAAAAAAACAACACATTTTTGAATCAAGCGGCTTAGAGAGTGAGTTGTGGCTCCAGCATGTAGTGGTCTGTATCTCCACACATCATCCAGCCAGGACTCATATGGATACACGGATACCACCATAGCCCTTGTCCTCAGCACAGGCAACTCTCCAGATGCCAGAAAAAAGCAGTGCAGGCACACCAGCCTTTATCAGTGCTCTGCTGCTCTCACAGAGCTATTCCTTGCTTATTCACTTCTAACTTTCCCTTCACAGCCCTGTTAAGAGCACCTTGAATCCTCCAGAAATTTCTGTCAGGATAGTCCAGGCAGCATCAAGCGTGGCAACAAATCAGCCTGCAAAGGTGAGCCCCCGGAGAAGCCGTGCTGCCCCACGGCTTGCCTGGAGAGCCCTGAGAAGGCTACAAGCCGAACTTTGCTAACATTTAACCTTGCTTAACCCTTGAGCTTGGGCTACTTTCAGCTGCCCCAAGATGATTGATAAAAGACCCTGTGTGGCATCACTAATCCAGGGGTCAGTGCAAGCTGTTTGTGTTCCCATGTGCACATATGGAAGAGCTTTAGAGTGTCAGATCCAATACTCAATCACTGTATCAGCAAAGGTGTAATGAAATTCACTTTACTGCTCCTTGAATAGGTTAGATTTCATATTGCATAGAAGAGGACTCAAGTCTCGGGGCCACTATTTGGTTAAAAACTTGGAGAAGTAATTTTCCCGCTTGCGCTATTAAGCATGTGGTTTTCTTTACTTTGAGATCTCACTTTGCCGGGGTACATGTACATCCATATATCTCACAACACACGTATGGAAACCATACACAATAACAAAATAGCCTTATGTACTGTTAAAGCTGGTTTTAAAATTTACAGGGTACAACTCTCTCTTTTTTTTTTTTTTTTTTTTTTGCTGAAAAGAAAAGTTTTAAAGCAGTTCCATATAGTTAATGTAGTGTTTGGCCTTCCATTAAAAAGATACTATTAAACCAGTCACAAAAACACTAGCAAGTGAGTAAATGTTTAAACCACAAATCTCTCTGAACTCCTATGGGAAGGAAGGGGGTGGGGGACTCTACCAGTTCCAAAATGGCAAGATCATATATCAGAGGTGAATAATAATGTGCAAAAAAATATGTTTCAAGGAATAATACAAACTAGGAGGGGTAGGAAAGGACTTTAAGGGATGAAAAATCATAATGCCAGGAAAGATGGAGATTCTGGAAATGTAGGTCTTGTTAAGGAATGGAAAGCAAGAGAAAGAGAAGGGAAAAGAGAGATGATAAGAGAAATAGAAAGGGAGGAGAAGAGAAAGATGAAGAAGAAGAAGAGGAGGAAGAAGAGGAAGAAGAAGAGAAGGAAGAAGAGAAAGAAGGAAAGGAGAAGAGAGAGAAGAGAAGAGAAGAGAAGAGAAGAGAAGAGAAGAGAAGAGAAGAGAAGAGAAGAGAAGAGAAGAGAAGAGAAGAGAAGAGAAGAGAAGAGAAGAGAAGAGAAGAGAAGAGAAGAGAAGAGAAGAGAAGAGAAGAGAAGAGAAGAGAAGAGAAGAGGAGTAAATATCAAGAAAAATAAAAATAAAAGGAGAAAGAGGAATAAAAGAAAGAAAGGGGGATCAAACAGGAGCAAAGTAGCAGGCTGACACCCATCCTGGCTGTAGCAATGCAAATGAGGCCTCACTGAACTAGAGTGGACAAAGCACAACTGTATATTCTGTACACGAGACAGTTAAAAATTTGAACATAAGGTAGCATTTCCTTTATCATATCCCATAAAAATAGCAATTTGCTAAAGCCCTTGTAGCACAGTATGGAAGGTGGTGTATTTTACTGATAATGTAGAGATGACAGATAGTTCTATACTAGGAGGTTTCAATGGTGTCTTGCTGTATAGCATAATAAATTGTGAGGAGCAGAGACAGAGGACAGTGCAGGCAGGCACTGCTCCACCTTCAGTAGCCAAATAATTCAGCCCCGGCTCAGTAATTATGCTGTGTGAAAATATGGGATTAATTAGACTGGTACACTAACACACTGTAGTCTCATTAAAGGCTGAACAGCATTTTCATAGATACTGCCACTTGAACAGGGCTACTGCTAATGTGAAAAGACAAAGTCTCTTCTTTTCACACTCCTTGCTTATTATCTTACTTAAGGCCACTTAAGCAAAGTTCCAAACGCAGCCTGGCAGAAAACCCTTTGTGGGATTTATTTTGTTATTTTACCTGCATGCCAAGGAAACAGAGGGGAAAAAAAACAACCAAGGGGAAATACTAACATTAGCAATAACCGCAAATTCTCCCCTTGCACTAACCAGACTTTTTCCTTTCCTTCCTCCTTTCTGAATTTTTCTCTCACTCTTTTGGAGAGGGGAACATGGGTTGGGGGGTGGTGGTGGGGGGATGATGGAGGGAACAGATATCTCAAAGAGAAAAGAGATAAAACCCCCATTTGCAAGTCTCAAGTGCTTGATTTCACTTTAAGGAGTCAAACTCTGAAGGATTTGCTCAGCTTGATGGGGGTAGCAGGAGCCACATACCAGCACCGCATCCCAATGGAGGAGCACTGGAGTAGGAACTGCGTCTTTTGAACTGAAAGGTGATCAGCAAGCCACAAGATGTAATTTATGCTAAATAGTTGCTGTTTCACAATCTTTTATCTGCAGAGTAAAACCTCCTTTCTCCTAGTTACTCCAAGCCACTGAAAAGGTCTCAGGCACCTAGCAAATCCAGATGTTACCACCCTTGCAATTATAACTCCATCATAATTCCTCAAAGAATCCAGCACTTGGGAGAAAATTGATTTTGGAAGGGAAGAATAGCGGTAACACAGTCTCTGTTAAACAGGTGGTTCTCCTGCATCAGCTCCCCATGATGCCCACACCTTGTGGGTCAGCACTGGCTGGATAGTCAGCGTCCTCCTGCTCCCTGTCTGCACTGCTCCATGGCTTTGGCCCGCTTAGGGACACCTGGGGATGCATGCTGCAGCTGGAGGGAGGCAGGAATCAGGGCTGGCATTATCCAGTGGTTCCCAGTGGGGAGTGGGTTTGGTCCTCGTGCGCTTTAATTCTGGGTAAATGGTGTGGATACAGTCCGCTGCGCGGGAAGGAGACTGCCACAGGGGTGTTAATATATAAAGCTTGTCCTTTAAAATTAACAGGCCTCTGTAAAGACCTGCTTCACCCTCCTCTCAGGAGAGCTATTAGAGCAGAGAGAGTCTGTGCCACAATACGTAGGAAGGAAGCAAGGGGGTGAGAGAGGCAGGAGAAAAGCCCAGCGTATCCTGATGACAGACAATAATAGAGGTATCTGTGCAGAAATACTGTGGGCTTGGAGATGCCTTTGAAACAGGCAACGTTAATATTGAAGTCGGAGAAATAGCTGATGTTGAATAGACTGAAACCTGCTTTGTGGCTTAACAAAAGTGGGCAATAGAGAGAGGCTGACATGAAACAAGTCAGTTTGCAGCAGGCTCTAAGGTTAGCATCATTAGCAAAGGGGAAAAATGATTAGCAGTAAAAAGCAAGACATTAAAAAGAGATTTAAAAGGAGAGCTAGAGGGAGCTAGGGGATGGGGGGTGCTTTATTTGTACCTGAAGAAAATAAAAGAGTTTCCACCCAGACACATTTGAATTATTTCTGCTGCCTTTGCACACAGAAGTTTTATGAATATTTACCTTTCACATGGATTGGGAAAGAATAAATTCTTTGGCACTGGTATTGAAATTTGAGAGTAGATTTCCTGTCCACACGCAAATGCTCGTAGAAAATCCCAAATAATGTCCCTCCTGCAGGTAAGTGCATTTTCAATCATCTGTTAAAATTTAGGGTGACTGATGACCAGGGTGGTTTGACCTTGTTGATCTGATCTAGGTACTTCAGACACGGCCTTAGCTCAATTAGTTCAGAAAGATTCAGTAGGATTTTTGCTCTTAAGTGACAGATGTCACTTTAAATAAATAGTACTTGGGCTTCTAAGTCTTGTAAATGCTTCTGAAACCATCACCTCCTGACTCCCTGCAGGTAGTGCTTTAGGGCTTTCATCTTGAGATGGGGACAGCATGCAGCCATCCAGGTTTCTTTTACGCTCACAGTCAGTGTCAGTGTCCCTGGGGACAAAAGATGAGAAATTTAATTTCTGATGTCAGGAGGCTTTTTAAATATGTCTTCCAGATCGCAAGTACATTCACATTACACCATCCTCACTAAGGCTGGTATAAAGGCTGTGGAGAGGCTCGTGCTGCGCAGCCATGTGTGTGCTGCTGCTTCACAGAGTGACACATCTCAGTGGCACGTCAGGACCCTCAGCGAGGAGCCAAGGCTCACAGCGCTCTGCCAGTGGCCACATCTTCTGTCAACGGGACAGCCCTGAGGGCACTGCTGATGAAGTTTGTAGAGATGGTCTCCAGAAACCCTTCCGGCTGTGCCGCAGTCACCAAGCAGGCAAAAACGCGTGGGATTTATTTGCACTTCCTTGTCACAGGCATGCTAAGGAAGCAGCTCACGCTGACCTGGGCAGGAAAGATTACAAGACTGCATGTCTGATATCTGCATATGTGCAGTAGTGCTTTTGAGCTGTCCTGTCCACATACATGGTTAGGTAGTTATTCCCTCTCAGGATGTAGGTTTCCCCTTGGCCAGCTTTCTCTTCTGCCCTCCCAGACTTCTGCCTCCAGGAAGTTAAAATACAAACTCCCCAGCTCCCTTTACTGGGGCTTGTCTCACTCTCAGCCCCACAGTTTCACTGGAGACCTCAAACCCTTCTTAGCTGGAGAAAGGAGAAAAGCCAAGTGTGATAGCTCTGTCCTGGGAAAGGTGCAGCGAAGTGAGCAGCTGGTGTGCTGCGACCAGCCCTGTACACTGGAAGGTACTACTGAGCAAGTAGCTCGCCAAAGACTAGTTCACTCAGGCACAGAGCAATCATGATCCACTTGAAGCCTCACCTGTGAGTCTGGAGGGACTGATAGCCGGCAGCTGGCACTGTCTATGCTGCCACCACTCCCTACAGTCTTCCTTCTGCTCTTCAGGCCATGGGGTCATCACACCACTCCTGATGTGCCTAGTGCTGCCTTGAGCAAGCTACATCAGGATGAATTCACAACCTTTGGATGGGGAGACTCAGAAGAAAAGAGGAGAGATGGACAAGCGGCCCCACACTCCCTGGGGGAGGCCTCTCATCCTTACAGCAGGAGCTCCTACCTTCTTCCCACTATCTAAACCAGAGTCCATCAAGGGGTTAAGCAGAAACACATAGGCCAAGTGCTGTGTAATACTGTATCTATTCTATGAGTCACAGTAGCAGGCTGCTGCCATAAATTTGGTCACAGCACAAGAAAGCGCAGGGTGCAGAACCAGGGCCATGGAAAGTTATAATTGGCAGTAGGCTACCCAGAAGTGGGCAGAGTTGGGCTTTCCTCCTCCTCCTCCTGCCTGAGGGATCCCAGTGCTCTATCCCCACTAGCCATCTCTCTCTGGTCTTTGTCTAAAGGCTGAGGTGACAGCACAGTGTGCTGAACCCTGGCCCTACAGAGCACTTGAGTGCACAGTTGTCTGGAAGCCTCTGTACCAGCACGTTGGCTTCAGCAGCAGCACTTGTGGCTGTAGCGAATGTCCCAGCTCAATTCCGGAATCTGGTTCTCGTTCACCAGCCCAGCACGAACCTTTGGAGACTACAGGTAAAATACTAATGGAAGGAATTATGGAAATGCAATTTTAACAGATTGGCGAAAGAAGGTGAGTGCTGATTATGGGAGCTGTCAGCTCCATCCTTCTCTCATCTCGTTGTGTCTGTGTGAATAGAGAAATCAAATTAAAAAGGCTTGAATGCATTCAGGAACCCAAAGGGGAACATATTGATCTGCAGATAAGGTCAAATACAGGCCCTCCAGTTTTTGAGTAGAGTGGAGGGAACTTCAGATGTGTACAAACAAGAGAGTAAGTATCTCCAAGGCTGAACAAAAGGGGGTCCTCTCTTATGTTCTTCCTTGTGAGCAATGTATTTCAAAACTTAGTTAAAAAAAACCAGTTGCCTTGAATGCCTGTAGACAGCACAACCCTGGCCAAACCTGAAAAACAGCAGCCTTCAAACATCCTCTTACAAGTGGAGATGGAAGAAAATAAAAATTATAAGGACGTTAACTGGCCACAGCCCAGCAGGGTAACATGAGGCATCCCCAGGTCCCCTGGACCTGAGCTCACACCTGTGGAGAGTGAAGACAGATCTGATCTTCCCCATAAGCCAGAAGGAGTTTAGTTAGCGTAGTCAAGAATATCAATTATGTGCAAGTTAAAATTTCTCTCAACTTCTTCATCAAATTTCTTCATCTCCCGAGAGTGTTCAGATTAACAAGTTATTAAAACATAATTTTCTCTCTGTGTCCCTTTTTATTTTTTGCATTTCACCTCCAGGCCCATCACTGCTTTTTGAAGGAAAGAAATAGGCTTTTGACTGGAATAATGACAATTTGGAGGCCACTGTTTTGCTCTGTTGTGGATCTACGCCAATTTTTGATATACATGCATTCAAAGGCTGGTGCTTAGATCTCAGACAGGAATAAAGCCAATGTTTGCTTCAGAAGGATTTCTTTGGGAAGAGCACATTTTTTGTAATCGCAGAATGACATATTGCTCTGGGGTTATAAAGAGAATTTTATATTTAAAAAGCTATCTCTGAGATATGTGCTCCTTCTACTCAGCTATAAGCTAAGCAAAACAGAAGGAGAGAGAGCGAGAGAAAAGGAGAGAAAATGAATTAGCTTGAACTTTTGCTGAGATAAATATGGCCTGAACTTTTAAGTTCAGTTCATGCAAGCAACCTTGCTGAAATCAGTGGGGTTTCACCCACGTACTTGGAAGCAGACCTTGAACCTGCATGGCTGAGCAATAGAAAAACGCTTTCAATACATCAACTAAATTTGGCTGTAATTAGAGACGGGACTCAGCAAAGTACCTGCCTCACTTGGGTCTCCGCAGCTGCCTCTGAAGTCACGTGTGTTGTGGCTGCATCAGGATCAGGTGCCCTGTGCATCTCTTGTTCCTCCTCCTGGACACATAAAACCCCTGCAGCTGCTGGTGCTTTTGGCAGGTCATGGAGTAATGTTGACCACGGCGACTGAGCACATCAGGCTGAAGGTGAACTGGACTGCCAACGTTCTCACCTTACACAGACAGTGAGGGGAGACCATCACGTAGGGGAAAATGCCTTCATTCAGTGTGCTGGTCCAGAAATGGCAAAATTGACTTAATGTATGCAAAGCAGCAAGGGACACAGTAGTCTCTCTCTCATCTGCCTGAAATTGTGTCAAACTGAAGAGAAAGAGGGAGGGTGTGAGTGTGTGTGCGCTTGTGTGCATGTGCAGGCGTACGAGTGGAGGGCGCAACGTGCCTCCCTCTGCCCCTACCCCCCTTCCTTTGCAAGGGTTTCAGATCATCTGCTTTTCACAGGCATTGAAAACTAGTGGGAAAACCGAAGCTGGATTGTGACTGGAAGCTAATGCAGTCTACATGCAGCAGACATCTAATATGATGTTATTTATTCCCATAGATCTGTTTATTTTGTTTTCAATTTACCAAACCCTGTGACACATTCCCAAAGGTGCCTTGTTGTACAATACGTTGCACACAGTAAGATATTCCGCCTAATTCACTCTTTGTTTTGTTTCAGTTCAGCTGCATGAGGGCACAAATGCATCTGTGTTATATCTTCTCCTGTGACTGATGTTGCAGACTATTGCCATAGGGTTTTGTGAAATGGGATCTTAGTTAATCTAGGGCATTGTCTTTGTAGTGCTAAATTCTTATTTGCAAACATAATGTTCTGGCATTGATGCAACAGGGGAACATTCACTGTTTTTTTCTTTTTTTTGGTTGGTTTTTTTTTTCCCCCCTTTTTAGAATAGACTGTATGTGTTTTTAATAAACTTCTATTCTAAAGCTTTTTCTCCCTATTCTGCATTTGATCTGAGACATTTATAACACATTGTATCACGTCAAATTGATGTCTTTAGCAAGTCAAGCCAAATATTCATAAAACCCATGTGCCCAAACAGAAAATGTACACTGTTAAAAAGAAAAGTACCTGATGTTTTTTAAAGCATCCACAGAAAGGCAATTCCAGCCTTTAAATATACACACACATACAGAAAAGATTTTGAAAAAATTATCTGTCCATAGCCTGTTCTCAGCCTGGAAGGATGGTATCACTTTAAATCACTTAAAAAAAAACCAATCAATGGCTTTTCTTTGCACTTTGTTGAAAGCTCTCATGTTTTCGTTTTTCTTTTATTTCAGGAACGTGTTGTTATTTGGTATACTAAGGACCTGGTCTGAGGAACTGGTGCAGAATCAGGAATTCCAAATTGGATGATATTATAAAAGTGTGCTGCAGACAAAATTTGATGTAAACAGGATCTGGAAAAGATTTGATGAGATTGTGAAAAAATGAAGATGGGATACAGATTCATTAATAAACAGCCTGTGGGTAGCAAGCATAAAGCCTGATTGATCACAATTACTGCAGTTCATAACTGGAAAACCAGACATCGGAGGACATGCACAAGGTAAAGCTGGTCTGACATCAGAGCTGAGCCTCATCTATTTATTGGGTGACAACTACAGAAATCCAGCTCTTGCTTGTTACGGGTATGTTTCCATAACAGCATTTAAAGTAGTTTAATTTTCACTTCAGCAATCTTTCAGACTGATTATCAAAAGGGCTTTCTTAGAAAGCTGCTTGGATGAAGAAACCAGATCTCCCACATGTGCCTCCCAGTGTGCACACATTTGCGTCTGGAACAGCGTCTGGAACTGGGTGTTTCACTTTGAATTAACGCCGAGCGCACCGCGCAAGCAGATGACTCCCCATCACCAGCTATTACTGCAAGGAGCTGTGCTCATCCCCCTGGAAGTGCAGGCAGAAAGGTCCCCGTGAGCTGCCACTTGCCTGATGGGGAAACACTCTACTGCATGCCCGTGTGTGTGTGTGTGTTAGGTGAGCAATCCCAGCTGGCAGGTCAGTTGAGAATCTCCCTGTAAGAGCACTCGAAGACTGGCTCTTCCCTTTGTGCCAGCTCCTCTATGCCCAGTAGAGAAAACCCTATGCAGTACTGCTGCCTGTATGTATAATAGCCATGCAAGCTCCAGGCTTCATATACAGAAATGGAAATTTGTTATTAGGTATCTGAAGCAGGAACCTCTAAAGCTAACAGGAACAGTCAGGAGCCAGAGAAGAGATGTAGCACAGAAATGCTACGGAAAGAAACGCTCCTTTCTGCCCAGTGCCCACATCAGCTTCTGGTATCTGGTTTGTGGGTACACTGAACATTCTAACAGCAAGAGGCACCAAATGCCATTAGAATCATAGAATCATGGTTTGGATTGGAAGGCAACTTAAAGATCATCTAGTTCCAACTCCCCTGGTACAGGCAGGGACACCTTCTACTAGAAGGACAGCTTCCACTATAAAAACACCTTCCATTAGAAAGGTGTTATGATGGTAAGATACCAGAGATAGCTCCCCATTAACTGGAGCTTTAAAGCTGTGGAAAGTTAATATCTGTGTTAGCTGAAATGAGGCCCTACAAATGGTTGTAGATCTTTCTCTGCACTCTGTGGTTCTCCTTCTGTGAAAAAGGAAAAACATTTCCTCATGATACCTTAGTGGGCTAAAAAAGGATAAAGCCATGATGGGTTGGGAAGCACTCAGACACCAGTGACAAGTACCAGAAGAAATGTCCATAGAAAATGACTCATCCTGCCTCTGGAGTAGGCTTTCAACAGCACGCAATAAACTAGGCATGGAGCCACCCACTAAACCACTGAGACAAACCACTTAAAAGCTACGTGTTGAGTGAGCCCCTGCAGGCCATCCTTGGCACGGCACAGCACAGCCCCTGCACTGCTGGGTGCAGTCACCCACCCACGCTGCAGCCAAACCACAGCTGGGCTGCTCGGGCGAGAGCCTCAGTCATGCTGCTGAGGTGTCAGTGAGGAAACAGGAGCTGAACCATGAACCCACCTTAGAAGAAGAGAGAAGAAATGGATACCTGCTTTTTTTCGCAGGGACTTTGAGAGCTCGCTACTGGAGAAGGGCCATTTTTGGTCTACCTTTAGTAGGAAGGCCCAGCAAATGGGGACAAGAGGACAAACCCAGCACCCAGAAAAGAGCAGACTGGTAAGAATTTCTGCCACATTAGCACTTTGTCTATTGAATCTTGGAGTCAGTTACCAAGATATCAACAGACTGCAAGAGCAAATGAGTTTATTGTCTTCTCTTGCTGACTCCAACAGGCGTGTTGCCTAAGACTTGGCTCCTGCTCCTCAGCAGCAGGCTTTTGTCCACATCATTGATCTACCACAGATCACATCACAACCCAGCAAGACACACACTTTCTATAGCAGAGCTGTCCATCAGCAGGATTACCAGGTATGCAGCGAGCCAGTTCCTGTAAAAGCCAGCCCTTTGCCTGCAGGAACAAGAAGTTCACCCAAGGAATTGAGGAAAATAATAATAAAAAGGGGTCAGGGAATGTAGAGGCTCTCACAGGTCACTCAGTGTTTCTCCTGTGCTACTAGTTTTCTCCAGCTACTACACAGAAATGCTCCTGGAAATTCCTGCTTCCATTTGCTCTAAATATCTGCAGTACCTGCTGTCCCTGAATTTTTTCACCATAGCTTGCATATGGATTTAAGGCAGGAGTCTGAGCAGAAACACCCCACACAGTGCCTAGCTCCTCTGAGCCAAAGCAGCAAGGCAGCTATCCTGGTGTTTGGATGCATCCCTCTAGGTTTCCCTTCACCTGCCATCCCCACCAAGCTGCTGCCAGCCAACAGTGCTATTGCCTTCTGTTCAACGTGCCACAGCAGCATCAACCCCTCTGCTGCCCTGGCAAGAGCAAGAAGTGAGTTTGAGACTTACCTGTCTCTATCTGGGTCCTCAGGTGCAAACATAACCCCAGGCTTCCCTTTGCTGATTCCTTCTTAACCCTGCATTAAAGCAGAAGAATAAATAAGCTGAATTATCTGCTCTGCAAATTCATAGGCAAAGCTCACAAACTGCAAGCAAAAATGATGAGAAGAGTAAGGCCAAGAGGATAGCCAGATGTCCCTAGCAAGGGAAAAATCCTCCTGGAGCTGGGCATCTGGATTTCACAGCTACCAAACAGCAGCAATCACCACCATATGCCGAGCAGAAAACAAAAACCTGTTCTACACCCCCAGCGACAGAGGAACACGTTGGCAGATTGAAGAAGCTTAGCAGGTTTTGGGGGAAAGTCCTGAAGCTCTCTCAGAGTAAGACATCTGCCAGTAAAGATCTTATTTGCAACAGAAATGAGTCCTTCCCTTCCCCTGGTGACCCCCCATTCTATCTGGATGAGATGTGTCTCCTCTGTTGGTGTCTTCCCTTGCAGGAATTCAGAGGTTTTAGAAGCCAGCTTCCAACGTGGAGCACCTACAGCACTTGCTATGGACAGATCTCCAAAACAGATGTTGTGTCCCACGTGGTACCACAGGGTCAGTTGAATGAGGCTACCAAATCACCTGTCTCTGCCCTGGGCATTGGTGGAGAAGGAGAGAACAGAGAGGGGAAGAGAGCTGGATTTGGGTTCTGGGTCTGAGCTGTAAAGGCACTGGCTTTTGCCTTCCCATTCTGTCTGTTCTTTGTCTTTCAGCTCAGCACAGCTTTGTTATTTGTGTGCAGTCATGGCTTTTGGTTACCGGTAATTCAGTTCCATTTCTACTTTTAGAAGCTCCTTATTAAGCTCAGTTCCTACCAGACCAAGGTTCTGCCTCTTACCCTTGCATTTGCTCCATCTTGTCTTCTTTCTCTGGCTAGATGTCCCCTTGTGACGCTCACCTTATCCAAACAGCTTTCCCTCTCAAGGAGCCAGATTACTTTCAAAATCTGTCGACCATTGCGTGGATCCTGAAGCCCATGACTACTTACATATCAAGGGACGCAACCCAGCAGGGGCAACAACTCCTCATCCTTTCTCCTGGTCCCGGAATAACCAGATGGATCCCTCCTAAACACGGCAAACTGGCAATGGGAGTCTGTGTGTAGGACCTCCAAGCAACTGAATCAAGACATGGAAAACCTGCAGTAAGCAATGAGGATTCCAAGCAGTAAGCAATAAGGATTCCAAGCGGTTTGGGGAATATGGAAGAAAACACACCCCAGAACTAAGCTATTGGTGCCCAGGGGCTTGCTATTCTTACTCATCAGGAATTCCCAGAACCCAGTGGCGCTCAGTTAATACTGACCTCCAGGGCAGGACTACGCAGCATAACTGGTCGTTCCAAGCAGTTGATAAATGTGGTCAACTGGTCGTTGATAAATGTGTTGCTGCCAGAAGACAAGAATGTGTTTTAAACAAGGTCAGGTGTCCTGTTACATTGCAGAACATAATCCTAGTTTGCGTATACACACACACATCAATTTCAGTTGCATGATACATGCTGGATCTACTTGTGTACCGTGGATCTTCCCCTCTCTGCCACTGCTCCCAAATCCTTGACCATCATTTAAGAACATCTTAACAGGAAAAGGCAAAATTAGTTTTGTACAAACGGAGTTGGTGGATGCTACTGGCCTGTGCTTTTCCCAGCCAAAAATTGACTTCTGATGATGCTGAAAATCCTATTAGAGTCTACCCTTTTGAAAAATAAAAGTTTGAAATTTTTTTTTCCCAGTTAGAAGAAAAGCCTGGCTTCCTTTGATGGGCATATTAAATACCTTACCTTACTTAAATAGCTGAAAACAAATGTCCCTTTAAAGCAGTACCTACCATGCACAGGCACTGAAGAAATCAGTTAGTCTCTGGCCAAGGGCTTTCTATTAGCTGTATTTATTACATATAAAGGACCCTGCATTGCAATTACACACAAAAGGCAGATTCCACAGCATTTGGTCTTGCATGCCTATTTTCTCCACAGTTTTATTTACCATTCTTAAAAAGGATAAACAGAGAGGCATATGCTTATATATTTTGAAGAGCATATCTCCCCGTGCTCTATGAGAGACTTCTTTGAATACTCTTTCACCATTTGCAACTGTGCTCTTGGAAGTTTTAGCAATATTTGTTTCAGATAAGTTTATTTTTGTATGATTGATTGAAATCTCAAGCTGCAATTAAGAAAATTGCAGTGAGAACCATTAAAGGAATAGCGTCATTTTCTCCCCTTCCCACTAAAATGTCAGGTTTCAATGTCACCACACGATAACCCAATCGCGTGCTTGTACACCGTTCACCCGGGCTGGAGTAAGCGTAAAACCGTCTGGAGTACTAATTAGAAATGACTAGAAATAATGACACGCAGCAGAAGGAAAACGAAAGGCCCCAGTCCTTATTACTTACCCACCAAGGTGTGTATGCGCAGTAACACGAGTTATTGTGAAGCAGCGTATTTAGCAAATATACAAACATCCATCCCCACTTGTAGATTAGCCTCAGTCCCTCCCCCATCTCCCTCTGTCTCTCTGCCCTTTCTTTCTCTCCAATTATAAACCAGCACCAGGTTTTCTCATCAGCCATCTCCATGTCTCCAAATGGCTTTTCAGTGTCAGGCCTATCAGGAAATTAACTCATCATGCAGTGACAGCTGCTAATTTTTTCCCCTTACATGTCAGATGGATCGCCTGCTGAAGCTAATAATGAATCACCAATCCCTGATTAGAAGGTGCTTCCGAAACATATAACTGCCATCTGAGCTAACTTTTTTCTTCATATAAAATGATATCACCCTAGAGGAGTAGAAAACGAATTGTATTCTTCAACAAGATGGAACAGGGGTAGCCTGTTTGAGTGAGCCATGCGCTATCTTAAATTATGGGTTATTATTGCCCAGTAAAATAGGTGAAAACTCACAGCTCTTCTTTGTTTTGCCAAAAGAATGACTTTTTTTTTAATCTCACTTGAATTAACTTAGTTTCAAATTTCAGGAGTGGCTTTGTCTTCACCCTTCTCTCTTTTTTATTCTGTTTACAGGTTTTGTGCTTAGGAAGCCTCCTGAGCAGGGGAAGTTGGAGAAAAGCCCCAGAAGTTGCTTTGCGAGGTCTGTGCCTACCACAACACCAGCTCCTTGTACTGCTCTGCCAGGAGGTCCGTTCTCATGATTTTCTGAAGGGGCCTCACCTGCATTTTAAGCACAGGTTCAGCTCAGGGCCAGCCCAAGGCACAAGAACTTTTGACACACAGAGATTCCTACAGCGATTACAAGAGCTGAATCCACTGCCCACTAAGATCACAAATGTATTTCTTCCAGAACTCACAGCTAACATTTGTTGTATTAAAGCAGCATTTATAAATGACAGCAGTGCTTGCAGCACAATGCACAATCCACAAGTGCACACCTCAGCACATCAACTCCCTGGCTCCGGCTCATCTCACTTCCTTAGCAAAGAGCAGCTGGTAGTCAGGCAGAATGGTATGTAGCTGTGGGCACTTTGGGTTATGTTGGGGTTTGGGTTCTTTTCATTTTGTTTTTGTTATAGGAAATATTTCTCTAAATATAGTTTCCAGCTATCTCTTATCTCCCATTTCTCCCCGAAGATGGAGCCTGCATTCAGGGGCCAGGAGACACTGCCTCTGGAGGTGTATATCTGATTCTTAAGAAATGGCGGGTGAGACT
Organism: Myiozetetes cayanensis; assembly: GCF_022539395.1. Classification (NCBI taxonomy): domain Eukaryota; kingdom Metazoa; phylum Chordata; class Aves; order Passeriformes; family Tyrannidae; genus Myiozetetes; species Myiozetetes cayanensis. Next base: position 57,703,104 of record NW_026086604.1, on the reverse strand, counting down.
GCTTGCCAGAAATATCTCTTCTTCCTCTGTCTTTGTTTTCATTTAGGGGGTTTTTGTTCACTTTTGGTGGGCGTCTGTTTGTTTTGGTTTTTTTACATTTTACTTATTTTCCCCTGCATACTAGTTCAATGCTTCTTAAACACTTTACCTGTTTGGCATCATCACAGCATGATCCAACTTTATTAATGCTTATTCAGAATGGATAACGAAGAGAAAATGAAGCCAGTGGCTCTGGCAGTCAGAACACCAGAAGGCAACTGACACTGGAATATTGCACCCTCAACAATCGCTTCCATTACAGCATAGCCCTTGAATTCTCTGGGACACAGGCAACTGAAGGTGCTCAAACCAAACAGCAAAACACACTTTTAGGAGTGACTGACTGCCTGGCCTACACAGGCTTCTTAAATCCACACCACACAAGTTCTACAATGCTCTGATAGTGGACGCTACCTGTGCCAAAGGGCTCCTGCAGCCCCAGAGCCTGCTTCCAGACACACCACGGGCGCCTCACCAGCACCATGCACAGCCCAGGGGGAGGTCATGTCCTTTTCAGGTGCTGCTCTATTTTGAGTGCCTCCCCTCGGCTTCCTAATCTTCCCTGCTCTCCAGGGCAGAGGGCAGGGGAACACTGGGAAGATCCATAGAGCAATCCAGCTCATCTCCTCCCAGTTTATGATACGGGACTATGCCAGGAGCTGTGGCATGGGAGGGAGACAAATGACAGAGATGCATTTCCTAGGCCCTGGAAGAGATCTGCCATAGCCTCAACTTTTGGTGTACGGCAGAGAGTGTTTTAGTATGGGGTTGAGACAGTGCGCGGAGTCCTTAAGGAGGCTGACAGCACAGGAACGAGTGTCACCCTTGATTTCTAATGTTACATTTGTAGGGCATTAATAAGTTAACTTTAAAGTGCACATTAAAAAGAAAGGGGAAAAAAAAGCCCTAGGAAAATATTAGCTCTCCTGATCAGGCTGCACTCAGGGAGAAGTATCGTTAACCTGAGCTCCCAGGTAATTACAGCACATGGTAGGTTAGTGAATCCTTTCCAGTGCTCCCAAGCACAGGAACACCTACCACTGGGGTTTTTTTTTTATGCAAAGGTCTGCTCTTTTCATTGTGCATACAATGTGATTGCTGGTTTGACACTGCAGGCTACACTGGTTTTATGAAGGATTAAATGCCACCTGAGACATATTTATCCTAAATAAATCACAAATGGTAAACTGCAGCATGTCAGTGTCAACACCCTGTACTGCAGCAGAAAGGTTAGCCATACAGGACTAAGCACAGCGAAGAATTAGCATCCAAGCTGCAAGACCACAGGGCTACAGTTAACAGGAGAAATGATCAAGAAGAAATATTTCCACTGAAAAACATTCGGTTTTTTGAACATCTGTGAGAGTCTTGCAGAGGGCCATCATTTTGTAAAGGTCACCTTTTTCCTGATAACAAACGGGAGTTGATCCTGTCACTGTTTGCTGAAGACAGTATTTAAGAGTAAGTGAACAGCCTGTCACTTTTAAGAAAGATGAGCAAGTCAAACTCGGCTAATTATGAATCTTGATGTCTAACTTGAAATTTACTTTTTTGGGGGTTTGACAAAGACACAACCTCAATTCTTGGAAAATAATAAAATTTTAAAAATAATAATAATATCAGATAAAAAGACAGCAGGATCTTATAGCCCCAGAATGAAGCACCTTTCCTCAGAAGCCCTATTAGAAAATACATTTTTAAACGGTTGCTTCAGGAAGGAACTATTGTTTCACCTCACCCCAACTTTCTTATAGTTGATAATTTTAAGATATTAAACATGATAGGAAACCCAGTTATCTCTAGAGTCAGCATGGCTTATACCCTAAACACTTACACAATTATATTAAGCATGCATGAGGCACACTTCAGAAATTAGATTCTTTTATCTTTATCTATCTAGTGAGCTAGAGGAGAGAAAAGAGAAAAGAGAAAATACACAGACATAACAGATAGCGTTTGTTTGCTCCTGCTGAATGCCAGTTCTGTTTATTGTTTCATATTAAAAATCATGATGCTTCATTTTAATGCTAACATTTTATTTGAAAGAAAAAAAAAATAATCCCCAAACCTTGCCAGTTTATATTTTACAATTTTTCTAAAGAAACAAAACCAGTTTTATCATGAAACAGATCTTTTCAACATGAACTTGCATTGAACAATTGCAGTATATCCACAAGTAAATAACTGACATTCTGGACAAAGCAAGAAATACAAGGTCACCTTTTTCCCCCCCTACTTGTTAATGTCAATATCAGAATTGTCTTTAAAAATCCCCATAACATTTCAGAAGTAGCTCACAAAATGAACTGCAAAATGGTATTTATATGAAGCTCTATTTATAAGAAAAGCAAAACACTGACAGTGACAATATTTTTTTTCAAAAAACGCACATTTCTTATGTAGGACTCTCATCTAAAATTAAGTGGAAGTTACAGGCATCGAGTTCTTCTTCCCGAATATGTATAATGAAGGATTTTCTGAAGTGCAGCTTTTTTGAGCTCTTCTTTAGGGAAAGTCTTATGTGATACCATGAAAGAGTAAACTACTATGAAAAGTTTCATTTTAGATGCAAAAAGTCCTTATTTTGACAACATATTTTTAGCCGAGGATGTATTAAAGTAAGATTTTAGAAAGCAAAATGTCACCTGCTTTTCTTTAAAATGAAGAAGGGCACCGATTACTTTATGTAAGCGTACCTGTTCACCTTGTTATTGTGGGGTTTGTATTTTTTGCATATTTATCTGTTCACAAAATGTACATATAAGTGCAATTATTTTACTCCTGTGATTATGTTACACAAAAATGACAGAAGGCAGGGAATTACCCTGAGATAAAACAACATTAAAAAAAAGAAAAAATCAACAAAGAAAGCACTGAACAGAACTATTCCTACTTTGGGAGGGGGGGCCTTTTATCCTGTTTTGTACCCTAATATGCTTGTTTTATAATAATCCCATATAACAATTCTTGGAGCTATTGTAACAGAATTGTAGTATCCTTTTCAGTGAACTCCTCCTATTAGCTGATCTTCACCTCCTGCAGGGTGCGTATTTGTTACCTGGCTAGGAGGACGTTCTACTGAGAAGGCTTTACAGAAAATGTTCCAGGAACGCAGTGCCTCCATGATTCTGGTAATATCCAACTTTGCCTTACATCCAGCCTATGAGGCGAAGCTCTTCATGCTTCCTGTACTTTGTTATAATCTCTCTGACCTTGAATTACCTGTGAGCCACCCTCTGTATAAATGACCATGCTTGCCAACTGTTCTCTTGTTTTATCAGGGGTTACAGCTTCTGCTTTTAGAGCAGTACCAGCCTGCAAAATGTCTTGAGACCCAGCTGATTCTATCACAGCATGTGAGTACACACCAGGCTCATCCTGCATGTCTGGTGGCAATTCTGTGACGATGTAGTGGGTTGCACCTTCAGAGAAGTCACCATCAGAGCCCTGAGCCATGGCTTGAGCTAATTCTTCAGTGACAATAATCTGTGATATTTGCCCATCCGACTCAACTAAATCCATGTGTTCACTTTGGACACTGAGTGTGTGGCTACCAGCTTCCTGCATAATTATCTGAGAGCCTTCTCCAGCTACCATATGCACAGTCCCTTCCTCATTTACAATGACCTGAGTGACACCTTCTTTCATCAGCTGGTCGGCTGCAGCTGTATCACACACAGCAAACTGTAACACTCCTTGGACCATATTCTTGAAGGCAGCCTGAGCTCTCTCCTGAGATGCAATTATAGCCGATGGGTGCACGACCCGTGTCACTACTTCCATAGGTTTGGTATCTTCCTGAGTCTCCTGAACTTTGTGGAACATTTGTATTTCTTGTCCCTCTGCATCACTGGGAACACTGGGCATCTCAGGGTTTGGCATTTGCAAGAAATCTTTGTGACTAGACCTGCTTCTGTCAAGGAGTCCAGATTTGTTTTCCGCTTCACCCAGCTCTGTTACAGCACAAAGCAGGGCATCTAAGGCTGAGGAGGATTCCGGAGGATGGACTGTAGCTTCAGAAGCATCTAAAACTTCTTGTTGCATTATCTGCTGCAGTACAGTGCTACTGGAGTCAGGAACTGCATCTATTTGAACGGCCTCCTCCATATCAGCTCCTGTTCCTTCCACCACTACCACTTGCGTTGCACCATCTGCTAACTGCTCTGTAAGTATCTGCCCTGGAACCACACTACTCACGTGAGAGCTGTTTTGGTTTGTAGCTATGACTTGCCCATCCTCTGTGATATGGACCACCCTGGCCATCTGACCAGCCATTGCTAATGTCTGAAGGGTAGCCACTGCTGTTTCTTCCACGGAGGCATCAATGGCAAAGTCGCCGTCATATCCTTGAATAATAATAAATTGCTGAACTTCCTCCGGTGACTGTGGCTGTCTTCTACTGCCCCGAAAGACCTTCTCCTTAACTGGAGAAACCTCTCCCAGCGCTGCTGCGGTAAAAGGACTCGTAGTTTCCACAAAGGTTGCTCCTTGCCCCTTCAGTCGGCACTCATAGGACTTGGACACAATGCCTAAAAGATAAAATATGCTGTTAACGTGGTATCATGGCAAATACCAGTTCATTACTTCAACAAATTGTAGCTTGAACGGAAAAAGAAATTCCTTGACGATTTTCAGATTTCACTGGCAGAAAACACAGATAGAATGAGCAAATGAACAAAGCCAATTTGCATGTTTTCCAAATAACATATTTACAGGTTGAAATAATTGCTGAGTTTAACAATTCTTCAGCTTATCAAAAATTTAAATGTGTTTTTTAAAATATCCTATATAGAAAAGCCCAAGTAAATACAGTATGCAGTTAAAAGCCATTAACACATCTTTTATAGAAGATCCTATTGGTGATGTTTCAGTACTTCAGTAATGGATTTTAGGATCGTATATTACATTAAGCATATCTGGGTATGAAAAACTGTGGCTGATCACCTCAATACACTGCTTTTGTTGGCGAGGTAATTGCCATGCTGTCAGTTTGATGCCATTGTCTTCCACTTCATTTCCTACCCAGAATTGTCTCCAGTACACCTGACTGACTCAGTCACTAGCCTAGTCACCTGGAGAAAAGACTTGGTAGCTTTCTTACCTTCATCAGGATATTCTATACAATATGATCCAGAGAACTCTCAATTACGCTTCCTAATTATAATTATTTCTACATGAAATCAATGAACAAATTATAATACCTGTAACCTCCATATTCCAACTGCTTGCTCTGCCACTTGATCTGGTTTTGTGTCACTGAGGGTTTCCTTCTCAGTTTTCATCGCTAACAATAAAGCTTCAGCTGTACAAACTCAAGCCCACCATCCGAAAAACATGGGCTCATGTCTTTTTGGGAAGACGTAACTGAGAGCTCTGAGCACCAGCTTAGTGGATTTCCTAGAAGGACAGCTCTAGCACTCATTGTCTTCCAGTGGCAGCGCCACCTGGAAGCATCCATGCAGCTCCTGCATGTACTGAGAAGTAACCTTTGGGCCACAAACAGTGCACACAGAGAGAAAAGTGGGTCCTGGTCACTGGGAATGAGGTGAGGGTCCAATGACAGACAGGCCTTGGGAAGGCTGACTAAGTCCATGCTGCTCAGACTACCCACACCCATGCTCCAGTTTAAATTCACCTACACAAAACTGAAATCACATCTCCGGAATAACAGGTGCAGCATCTTATCACTAATACAAATAGCTGTGCCATTGCTTGCTTGGGATAAAACATACAAGGAAAAAATTCTGACTCTTACAATCAAATTTCAGTCTAGCACTGTTCTTTCCAAGCCACTTCTAGTGAACACTGTACTTGGCTGAAATCAAGAGACTAAGAAAATTATACTAAAGCTGGTCTAACTGCTTTCACCCAAAGCATAGAGCTGTCAGGCCCTGATCACAAAGATAAATAAAATAGGCTCTAAAAACCGGACGCATTTGCTCAAAGGTAAGTTCACACTTAGAAGCTGTGTTACTCCAAGACGGAGTACTTGGCCCCTTGCAGCCTCTAGCAACGTGATATGCTAAGGCACATATCAAGCTAATATTCCAAAGTAACATCAATGCTTAAAAGACTGAGCTCTTATATTGGCATCCATCCATCTATCTATCTATCTATCTATCTATCTATCTATCTATCTATCTATCTATCTATCTATCCATCCATCCATCCATCTTTTCTTCTATTATGAGTCTTCTAGTGGAGAACTGTACTGTGAAGCGCATAAGTAATTTTGTCAAGCTGAAAGGCTGCAAATCACCTTCACAATTCTAAACCGATGTTATACAGCTTTCTTCTTTTTAGTTTTCAAGGCAGGTTATCTTTGAAAAAGAAAATTAACAATTTAAACCATTAGAGTGTTTCCAGGTGATGCTGCATGATAAATCTGGCACATGCAACTGAAGTACATTTTGTCAGGCATAAGCAAGAAGGAAGCTTACTGTGGACTGACTGGTTCTTATCCCCACTTTTCCTGTGCTCTCTGTAGGCACTGACATTCACAAGACCCCCCAAAGAGCAGAAAAATAGGAAGGGGAAATCAACATAAAATGACAATTATCTTAGCTCCTCCACATTTTATAATAGAGTAGAAGTAATTAATTCTCTCAGGAATCTTACTTTGTTGACGTGATAAAAGAGGAGTCTGGCAGTGATGTGGCACAAAATCAAAATAACTCTACAAATCATGCATTTTCCACTGGATTTCAAAATCAAAATAACTCTATGATCATAATTTTCACACACACACACACTAAAATCATGACATCTTTCCCCTAAGGTCACGGTAATTTATGTATGGGACACAGTATCCCTGTGTTGAGGAGAAGCTCTGGTCTGGGGAAGGGAAAGAAAAAGGGAATTCATCCTGTTTTCATCTCTTCAAATAAATGCTGTGCCTGCAAATCTATGCAACTCCAGTCTTTACTGTGCAATTGAATGGGAAGTCTCCTGGGTGAAGAGCTATCCGGTGAATCCCTCGCAGCACTGATAATTATGCCATTCTGACTGCTTACTTAATCTATTTGAATCCAGAGGTGAGTTAAGCCACTTCCTGACCATTAAAGTAAACTACATGGGTAAATACTGCTGTCACTAAGGGGTGTGATGAAGCTTAACTACACCAACATCTTAACCTCAGCTCAGTGCAACCCCAGCTATTCCATCACAGTTCATAAATGCGATTGCAGGTCCATCTTTTGATTCAGCAATTTAATAACTTCGAGTGCTGTCAGTACTGCTTTGAAAAATGGCTCCTATAAAATGTAACAGCCTCAATCAGATTGTAAAAGATTCACCCACTGAAGATTCTTCCATTTCAACTATAATGAATTAATGTTGAGCTGTGTAGAAGTTCAAGTGTCATTTAAACTAATGTGAATCTACTGTAACTTTAAATTTTAACTGGACTATGACCAAGAATTTACTGGGAACATCAACTTCAATTTTAGTGATTTTTCATGGTAAATACGAATTGCAGATTTTACTGGTTTTCTTTTGTTTTAACAGTGTAAAGCCAAGTCGGGAAGATATTTAGAAAACAACATATTTTGAGGCTTAGCTGCTATTTCTATAATGAAGCTCTGCTATCCAAAACAACATTTGTAGGAATTTTTATGCATTTAAGGAACATGTCACATTATTGGACTGTATGTAGCAACAAATCATGTTGTCCCAGTAAATTCAGCCTGCCTCTCACCCCCTCTTCAAAATGGGTAAAGAGAAGGGGTAAGTGTTGGCTGACATGGCAAACATAAGCTGCAATACAAGCCCACATTAATATTAGGAAAAGTGGACTTGTTGCTGATTGCATGTCATGGCAAATTAAAAAGATACACAAACAGGCATTAAAATGACAAAATATAATGATACGAGAGCTCATACTCAGACAATTTGTAAGGAGGTGTTTCATATCTAGGGGTGCAATGATCACAGAATTGGTTTCTTTCCAAGAAGTCTGTCATTTCAGCAGAGCCATTATTTATCAGTTGGAGTCCTGAGCGACTGTTAGTTTTTTATTTGAAAATGTCAGGATATTTTAGACATTAAATCCATATTCGCAGGTTATTTTAATTCTCTGAGACCACAAACTCCTGAAATAGGGCTAAAAGAAATGCTTTGATGTTTAATGTGCTTCTGGGAAACTACAAATAGGGCTTAGTACCTTTTTCCCTTCTCTCTTACTCAATACCTGACTTCCTTTTGTGTGTCTGTTTTATTCTTTTGTTACTGTCATCATTTGTTCCCCACAGAATAAATACCTTATTCTTTTGTTAAGCTTACATTTAATTAAAATGTACAGGATTTGTGCAGTAAACTCGAATGAAACAAATAAAACAAGGGCCCCCTCTCTTGAAGGCATACGTTGTGAATGAAAAATGTCATTACAGACTAAAAAATTTTGCAGTAAACAGGGCCTACAGAGAGAAGTTTCCCCCGTAATGACATCCATAAAATACACAAATGGCACTTTTAGTACCATCCTGAATATGGCATTTTCTGTGCTCTACACACAATCTAAATGGTTTGATCATAGAGCATAATACTCCATTGGGTTTATAGAACAATCAATGTTCCATAAAATGATGTATTTATCCAATAGTAGGCTCAGCAGTTACTGGTGTATGACATTGTAGGACACTGGCTTTGTACTGTTCAGCAGCACACATGCTGGCTGTAAAACTTATCTAACACTACTTCAACAACTTCATCTCATCTGTGTCAAGTAATTTGTTGAAGCCTCAGCTTGGTTTAAAAAAACTTGTAATAAAAATTCATAGAATTTTCAGGAGAATGAAAGCTGATGACAATAGAAAGGTCACATTGTGGCGCCACTCACGGGGTCGGGGGTCAGCCGCAGTTCTAAAACAGAAAGTAGATTTCATGCATCGTGTAGCAGATAAAGATGGCATTAAGGAGACTTGTCTCAGAAAGGAACGCGTAATGCGTTAGGAAGGTCTGGGCTAATATTATATGTAAAGCACCACTTTGCTCTCAGCCAGCAGCCTCTTTAGAATTTTAATCCTTCCCCAAAACTTGTAGCAAGCGGTTGTGTGTGGTGAGGCTGGGCTGAGGACATCCTTCACAAGGAGCACCTTTAGGACAAAGCAGTAAGTCATAAATGAAATAATCTATTATGACGATGGAAATTATCTGCATTTACACAGCAAGCTTAAAACAGCTATTTTTCCTTTTCTGTAGAAGTTCTAGGAGGCCTGATTTATAGCCCCCTATTCAGCAACACTTCATTTCAACTTTGGTGATTAGGTATGTTATTTATTGACACAAACAAATATTTTGTATCCATTAAAATGCAATGAATATTAAATAATACGAACACAAGGAGATATCTTTCTTTCAATTAAATGCAATCTTTAAGGAATTTAAAAGATATAAAAAATTTCAACTTATGTCTAGAATCACTTGAATGAGCAAATTATTTTCTTTAAAAGTTATTGTCTACATGGCAGCACAATATTTTGAACGGTACGGTAAGTCCACCATTCAAATTCATAAGGTAATAACTTACGCCTTCATCAAACAACAAGTTTCTGCTCCTTTTCCTTTCAATTATTTTTTTTTAATGATCTTTATTTCAATTAATGAAGTGCAGTCTAAGAACTGTGGCATAATGTCATAACTTCGGGATTACCTGGATTTTCAGAGGCCATAATAATAAGCTGCATTTTTCAGATCTCTGTTCCTTGACCATAGTAAAAACTATTCTTTATCATTTGTAAGGCTTTTATGTGCAAGCAATGCATGGGCCAGCATTTTTTAAACCAGTTAGTTAAGCTACTAAATAAGAGGTTGTGAAGGCTCATTCATGTCTTCTGCTGAAGGAAAGAAAATACGATGGGTCAAACTGAGAAGTGAAATAAATCAGCAACCCGAAATGTCCCTTGTTACAACTATTATGTCCGCAAAGGCAGAAAATATTTGTAAAGTAGTACAAATAAGTATACCTATAGGAGACTTTACCATCTCCCTAAGAGACGTGAAAAAAAAAAATCCACCATTGGCACAAAGTACATAAATCTCAAAAGATACCAATCCAGCAAGGCTTTTGTTTCTTTCAATATATTATTATTGTAAAAAGAAAATTAAACAAAGACCCCTCCCACACACTTCCCAGACAATGTTCATAGTTCATTTTACATTTAAAAATACAGTAATGTCATGTTTCAATGTTGAAACTCAAAAAACCCTTAGTTTCTAGCTTTGTCCTTAAACCACTCAATCATGTTTGTAAACTTCAAGGTCTTCTAAGAATTGCTTGAATAAAGGATGAAGTTTTAACATTCCAGGTACCTTAAAAAGCAGCAGATATCCTTTAGCTTTCTTAAAATCCAAAAGAAAGTACTTTTGCAATATTTTTTTCTTTTGAAAAACAGACTGAAATTTCCTGCTTGCCATTTTTACCTTCCACACCTTACAGAACTATGACAACAGCCACAAAAAGACACAAAAGAAAAAACAAACAGCAAAATAAATAGCCAAGCCATTCAGGTAAGGTGTTTAGGCAGTTTGTTTGGTTTGGTTTCGTTTCCCTCCAGTGTCCAATTAACCTTTGGGAAAAGGCCTTCTCTGGGAAAATTTCAGTTTCTCTTTTCCTGCACTCAAGGTCAAGAATGAATACTATAGAGCCCAGTGTTACAGAAGCTGTGCAAGTGAAACGTATATACACAAAAATTCCCACTGATGGTGGCAAACATGTACAGTGTTAATGTGCAGAATCTACAACTGCCTAAGCTGCACAGTAACCAGTTTTTTTGTAAACCGCTTTTTCTCTTTACCTGTTTGCCACCATGACAGCTTCTCTTCTCAACTCTGACGTGCGAGCAAAAACCTCACTGTGGCATATACAGCAATTACCTATACAGGCAAGCAGCATCAGGAATGTATTTGGAGTGTTTCAGCTATCTCTTCCAGTGCAATTTAGCAGCTTGAGATGAGGATAGCCAGCCTGGACATTTCTTGGCAGTCCAGCTTCAAAGGGTACTCTGGCCCTCCGTTTGGAACAACTGACATTGATGATACATGGATGCACTCTTTCTGTTTTATCCCCTGCAGTGCAACTGTAAAGTGCATTTTTAGCACTTCTAAATCAGAATCCCAATTTCAAGGGGTTCTGTTTGTGCTTGGTAAAAACAGAGATTTCTGTTTCTAGGCAGAGAGAACATATAGTATAATACAAAAAATAATCTGAACACTTATATGTGTATTAGGGAAACTACAAATCAGAGAAAAAAAAAACCCCACAGGCTCTGCTCATAAGGAAAACGATCTGGATTTCTGAAATAGGTCTCGTCCCAGACAGTAATAGCTTTGTCAAAAAAAAAAAAAAAGAAAAAAGAATCTGTTTTGTCATTATTATCTCAGCAAGAGTTTTTGTTTTTCAAGAATACATAAATTTAGATCCTGGTCTTATAAACATTTATTTATCAAGAGTACTGCTTACTGCCATAGTTAGCCTCAATAGTCTCAAAGGGACTAAACATGGTAGCTTGCATTATGCATTGTGTTTGCATAATCAGGCCCTTGGGATTAACAATTCTGAAAATGGCTGGCCTTCCCCAACGTTAGATGTACATATATGCACTAAAGAGAACAGACACTTGTAAGAGATACCTAAAATAAAACATCATGTTATTAAACGATCAAGCAGAAATTATATTCTTCGGCATACCTATCAAATACGAGTATCACGATTCTCTGTATTTATCTATTCTGATTTATGCACCCTTTGAGTAAAAAGAAGCACCTGTTCTTTGCTCGAGGGCACGTCTCAACCCATTTGAAAAGCACAGCAGTTTTTAGGGGGAATGCTTGGGAATAACTACAGGTTTCCCTAGTTCTTTTTGTTAGTTAAGACAGCAAAGACTATCATTTCAAATATGATAGTCATATCTGTATTTCATTTAGAAACTCAACTACGTTACAGTGTATATTCATATCTTTCCAGAGTAAATTATGAGAAATAACCATTTGTCTTCATTGTAGACACTTTTGCATGTATAGTAGAAAACAAACCTCTATTCAATAACTGCACAGAGGCACCATTAAAATCAAATTTACAGTAAACAGAACCTGCAGCTGGGGTAAAACACTAACTGTTAGTATTTTAATTATCAGTGAAGCTTTCGGAGGTCTAACATCTGCTCATAGCCAAATGACAGCAGCTGCTTCTGTACACTTAAAACAACATGAATTTCTTCTATAAATATTAAAATGAATTCTATGTTGTGTGTTCATTGTGGCTATATTCCTGTTAAGCTGTTTAAGTATATAGGGTATTTTGAACTTCTTTCTTGTGGCAAATTCATAAAGGGCTGACCTCCTCAAAAGAATGAGAGGCAAAGGCAGCAAAAATTCTTGAGTCTGTAAATTGAAAATGTTTAGAGACAGTACTGGAGGTCACCCTCTGCCAAGACGCTGCTAGTAAATGCTAACAAAACATCAGCGATAAGTTCTGATCATTGTGCACTACAGTAACTTCAAGGACAGGACTGCTCAGCATGCAAAGTGTCAGGAGTCTATGGAATGGCTTATATCAAAAGCTAATGCTCATCTAATAAGTAAAGCAATTAATGCATTATCTTATCTCGGAAAAAATTGTTCTGTTTCAATATCCAAAGCATTGGAGGAGATGAGTGTGCTCTCTTTTGTGGACTTCATAAAAATCATACTGGAATGAGCCCTGATTCATATGATTAGAAGCAATAAACTGCCAGAAAGAAGGAGCTATGCTGGACCAATACGAGATCAGCTAATTTTGCTAGACAGGGAAAGCTTCATAACCTAATTTTGCACCTTTTTATCTAGGCACTGACTTCAGTTGATATCTTCCTTTTTGTCTCTCACCTGCTTGGGACTATAGGAAAGAAAACTAGAGGAGTGACACACATTTAGTCAAGAGATAGAGTCTGGTACAATGAGAGGAAGAGGGCATTACAACCAGTTTCAGAAGAGAACAAGATTTTGTTTTGTAGTTTTCACTTTACAGGTTTTCAGTGGAGAGAGATCTATTCCTTTGCTTTTATAGCATCAAGTTTAACGCCAATGGCAAATAATATTTATACATTATCGCAATAGGTCTACAACTGGAAAGGAGCACCATAATAATTTAGTTTGAAAGTTGCAGGTCATGCCAACCTGTGTTTTGGAAAAAAACCCCAGCATGATTAGATGCTTCAGCCTTACATGTGTAACCACAACAGAGGATCAGCCACCAGTACAGCTGTATTTGGCACAGAGCATAAGATAAATGTGAATTAATTGTGAAGGCAGTTCCCAAACTTCTGACATCAGATTTCCCACTCCAAAAGCCAGTCTCAGTGCAAGGAAACAACATCTGAGGAGGAGGGAACAGGACTAGTTAGAGGTGGTACAGTTCCAATGCACAGGCCTTCCCCTTTGCTGGTCCCTCACTTCTCCTGAGGCACTGACAGCATCAAGGCTTATAGGGCCCAAAATGACGAGTGTCAAAACACATGCTGATTTTTCAGCTCAGAGTGTCACAGTAACACTGGGGTTACTTAGGAAGTGTGCAGCAGGGGTATATGCTGGTTCTGGGAGGTGAAATGGTAAACAGAGGCTGGAGAGATGTGTAACTCTTTTATACCACTTTCAAGGGTCGTGTTTGTGACAAAGTCTTCTTTCCATGATTCACCCCTGGTGAAAGATGGAAGCAGCATGTTTCCAGAATATCTTCAAAGGAAGAGTTGTTCACATAATTGACCCTTCTGCTGACAGAAATATATTTTCAGTGCTATCGATAGAGTAGCACTTAAACGTGCTGTCTTCCACTTCCAGCTTTAGGGAGCACTAGGCAGTAAGTAGATAGAACAAGACAGAAGACACCAAAGCTGATGCTTTCTGAGCCATTGCTGAGCATATCCATGCTGGAACTGCAAGATGGTCTGTATACCTGGACTGCATGGGAAGTGCAAAGTAAACTGTTGCACTGCAGCTCTACCAAAGTGCTCAGAAACTCCTTGCTCAAGTTGCTTCCACTTGGCTGCAAAGTCATGTGTTCAAGAGCTGCATAATTTCCATACTATTCTGTTGACAAATTGATCGGTTAGCTAGAGGTAGAAATCAACAGCTTTGAGATGGCATATGGAGTTAATACTAAATTGGAAGGAAGCGTTAACATCAATACAAAGAAAAACCGGATGTAACATAAGTAAATACGAAAATATGCAAGATTCAACTTATGCTACTGCATACTAGCACTTGTGGAGAAAGTAAATATGCAAAAATGATATTCAATCAGAGAGGAGTCCCTTGAGAACTGTAATGCTGAAGAAATTTAAAGAATGACAGTGTTCATCAAATTACATGTGAGTTTATAAAATGTAAAACAGGAAAAGAAAACAGGCCAAAGTAATTTTTAATTGCACATTCAAAGCCACGTCTGCTTCACATTGTTCTAGTATGGATACAACTAAATTATATCTTGACCTCTCTTGGGGAGAGATCTTGACTAAAGAATATTCAGAATAGTGAAATAAGAATGACTTAGAAGGCTGATTTGAATGGAAATATTGAATTGCATATACTCTGGCTACATAATCTGCAAATGTTGGAGAGGGAAGAAAATTTTTGTCTCTATTGGATAAGAATAATCTGATTTTAATGAAAGACTAGAATATTCATGTCATACTGCAGGAAGATGGTTAGACATGATGAGCAATGGAAAGACAATTCAGCTACCTTGTCCACTTCCAGGTGCCAGGGTGACAAAGCTCCCAGATGGAATAAATAGAAGCTACAGTAGTTGAGAGTATGATTTAACCCAACTCATCCCCATTTATACTACAAATCCATATTATCTCAGAACAGTTCAGTGAAACGTAGCATGAGATTCTGCAGTAACTACTTAGTTACATTTGTAAACAATTCTATTCTGAACTAAAGTTCACCCAAGACTGTGGCGCCTTAAGTCTTAAAAAGCCAAAGAATTTGCAATGACTGTCAATCATACAGAGCACGAATCCTAGTCAAATATGGACTAGTAAACAACCCCTGCAACCCTGTCAGGTCATTTCATTATATCTTCTTATTTTTTTCCTTCCTGAGACCCAATTTAGACTACAAAAAGAGGGAATATTTTAAAATTAATTAGCGATCACATTTTGTCTAAAATATTTTAAATGCCACTTAGCTCTTAATTCTGATAGCACTTGTTCAAAGATTTATTATCTATATCTGTCTCAAACTGAAGCCAAGTAATGCTTAAAACCATGATAACTAGATGATGCCAAGTAATTTAAAAACATCATGGTTCCTAGTACACTTGTCTGTAGCATGATACACAGTGCAGTGAACGCCCCTCCTTATTCTGCTGTTACGTAGGACCTGGTACAGCATCATTAGTTTTAATCTAAGTGGAGCCTAAACACTTTTACTATTGCTGGAACTTAGTTCACTTTTTTTTTATTACAGTAGACAAAATTTCAGAGGAAGTCATGATCACTTCTGTGAAAGCAGTAAAGTTTGTGATATGTGACAAGACAGAGGCCAGATAACACCTCCACCAAAAACCCCACCCCAGAAGGCTGGAGCTGGATATCTGGAAGATCTGATTTTCAAAACCACTAAGAAACCAACAGCTCCTGCTGACACTTTCATTAAAAGGTTCTTATTTCAGCTACCACTCTTTTTTAATACTTTTTACTCTTTTTCCAGCTACTGTAGTTTAGTTTCCTAACTTCTGGCATGTGACAGACAAATCACGCAGGACTCATTGTGGTTTGTTATTTCAAATATGTGCAGATTAAGGAGCTTCAGAACAGCCAATGGCATCATAGGTTGAAACAGCTGCTACAAGTCTCAGGTCAGGCTTACTTACAGATTTTGTAGCTATAATTTTTGGTATGTGTTCCAGTGCTCCAAAACCCATTCAGGATCACCATTTATTTCAGTGTGTCTTAAGTACCCTTAAAACATAATTCAAGTGCTACTACTGAAATAAAAAGACTCTAAGGCTATTTGAATTGTATTATTTTCTTTAGAAAAAGAAAATATGCATACCAAATGCACACAGAACAGAAATTATATCACTAAAAGAATGAGCTAAAAGAAGTCCAAAAATAATGTGGAGGTTTTTTTTTCCATGTTATTTTTTTAGGGTCTCTTTCACAATAAAGTGAATTTTATGCAAGATTTTTATATCTCTGTGCCTAAAGCTGATTTCCTCAATGCAGAATTAGGAAGCAAAGCAAAATTGACCTGATTTCCACTAGTGCTGGGCACAAGAACACATAAGTGCAAACTGAACAGAACACATTTAAAATCTAATGGCATTTAGATTTGTGCTTCTAAAACTGTACCTCCTGAATTGCTCACAATTGGTAATATATTTATCACTAAATAACATCATAAAATGACAAAAGCATTATTCTAACTTTTAAAGCAGAGAAGTGAAAAACAAGAAGTGCGTTGCCAGGGTCACGTAAGAATTCCCAGGTGTGCTGAGTTCCAGCTTTATGCCTTAATCACAGTATTATCGTTTCTTAGGAGAGCCTATTGTCAACTCCAAGAGTTGAGGTACTCCATTTACCCACCGCAAAGCCCTAGCCACATCATTGCAATTTTCCTGATAATGCCCTGTCAATGAATCAACCCCATTCTCATGAGCAGAGAGGAGTTCAGTGTCCATGTATCCTATAATGAGGAATGCCGGGCTGCAATCTCTGCTGAGATTGTCATAGGTGTCCACTGATACCATCTGCAATTACAGAATTTTATGAGATGGAAAGTGGTTCATTATGAGAAAGACTCAAGTCTACCAGCTCATTTCACAGATGTCAGATGGCAGACTTCTTGATCATCGCAGTTCTTGCAAGTACATAAGAAGAGGTCTGTAGTTAGACTTTTGAGAATTAAGCATATAGCTAATGCTAAGCATAGGCTTAAACGCTTTTCTGTGTTGGACCCTGAGTTAGCCCCAGTCTAAGCCACTCAAAATAGCAACATAGATTCCTTAATTTCAGCTTCACAAACGAGGACTGCTGGCCAAACTGGGACTGCTAGTTCCCAGAGGAAGGCAGACACAAACTTAGCTAAAAATCGCTTTTGCCCTCAGCCAAACACACCTCTCTCAGACTGATTTCAGCCTGTTTCTAACTAAGCAAAATGACTGCACCAACATGTACAAAAGTATCAGCTGAATTCCATTTTGAGTTGTCACCTATTCAAATAAATGAATAAAGACATTCCTTTTAAAAGGCTAAAGTACATTATGGATTTTTTTTTTTTTAGTTTTATAAAAAACTTCATTGATACATTTAAGAAGAATGTGTAGTGTGGAAAATGTTGACAAACCTTTCTTCTTAGAGAGTAATGCTTCTCACACATACATGCTTTGCACTCTCAGATAACGATATATTCATCTTCAAATCTGATAATTATCAGCTTAAACAAACACCTTATTTGCAGACTTAAGAACATGGGGATTAAAACTATTCTCTAGACACTGAAAGAAATACAGATTTCTTCTGTAGCTAACGAGAAATAAAGCACTATTTCCTATAATATAGCTCCCTCCACTCCTCCCAAAAAGAGCCTGTTTCTGTTGGAGGTGAACCTTGCTGGATTTATTCATCCCCTTTTAAGAACAGAACACAGAAAAATCCAAGGCAACAGAGTGTTTAGCAAGAGGACCTAAAATACTAAATTCAGGCTATAGAGCTGCTCAAAGTCCTGATACTCTGAAGACCAATGGAAGGTGCTGACGCCAATCTCTATCTCCTAAATATCTTCTAAATATTAGGAAACTTGCTTATCTTTGAGATTTCCTTTCTCCTCATGCAACTACCTCAAGTGGCAGTGACAGACACACTCAAACCATGGTCTCCGGCCTTTCATATGTTCCTTTCGCAGGATGGTTTCCCTAAGAAAGTTATACTCCCACTTGGTCAATTTATCACAACCTCCTCGATCATTTCCCTCCCACACATGCACTTGGTATCCCCTCTCCCTCATCACGAAAAAACAGAACAAAAGCCCACCAACCATACAAAAATTATATTGTAGATTTGTAGATTAATGGGCTGATTCTGGCATCTCAATTCAAATGGATTTACAACCATTGTGCTTAGCCCTGTGTGATTTCAAATAGAATTACTTCTGATGAATTTGAATGCAAATTCACAAAGCATTAAAACAAACCATGTTTAAACTCGTTGGTTCATCTGATGCAAATATTGTGCATTAAGCAGGGAACACCCATTTATGAAAATAATGAAAACTGACACCAATATAATAAAATCATTACAGGTTTATGGATTCTGGGACTTAAACAAGCTGTACCCTTGCTTCTCCTAACTGATTAAATGCTTCTTTGCAATTTATGCTTGATCTGCAATTCAAAAATAAATTAGTTTAGTCTTCGAGCCCAGAACCTTGGAAAATTGCAAGGAGGTTCTACCTCGGATTTGCCTGGGAAAAAGGGCCAGGTAAAGCGAGGAAATTGTGGGGGCAGGGAAGCTAGCAGTGCAACTGAGAACTGACAACACAGGAGAGGGAGCAGTCAGACAAATCGAGGTTTGCAGACTCTACCGGCAAGCATTCATAAAACTGCCGCCTGAATAGCACTGTGTGGAACAAAAGGCAAGGATGATCATATTGGGCACTTTTGTTTTATAAAGCTGGCACAGATGGGCCTGTCACACCATGTGTTTCATTTTTATGAAACCTCAACCACCTTCACTTTGCATCATGTTTGTAGACAGGGAGTCTAGGCACAGAAGGGCAAAGGATTGGCCATTATTTCTGGGATGCAACCATGTCCTAACTGATAAAGTAGATGTCTGAAGTTGTATGTAAACAGTGTATATATTGTGGGTTTTTCATTAATCCCTCTTGTCTAATTATCATGAACATGTTTTCATTTTCAGTTAGATGACAACAGCCTTAGCTCAATAGTTTCCAGTAAAATCTTTGTATCTAGATAATAAATTCTTCCCATAATGATAAGATTTAAAACAGCAAAACATTCCTCATTGAGGCATGTAATGCTGATAAAGCACTATTTTGCTGCACAGTCTATGCAGCATAAAAAGTTCTTTGCTGCATCATGATCTGCTCCAATAGCAGATGGCATTCGCAATAGCATTTGTAATAAAAAGAAATGTAACACCAAGTTTTACTTAAATAACCACTCCAAAAGAGGTTGGGAAATAATGCAGCTAGCACACAACAACAACAACAACAACAACAACAACAAAATTAAAGGCAACTGCAATAGCTCTTTCTCAACATCCTTTTGTTTCTCTTTTTTTAAAGAATCCATTCACACCAACATTAAGTATGTTAACCCAAAATATTTAGACAATTATATGTTGGGATGGTTCGAGGGCAGTTTTGTTCCTACAGCTGAGGTACCACCTAAATGTGCAGCAAACACCAGAAAACTCAACTTTGAAAGCAATCATCTCCATAACTTTAACCAGTCTTCTCAGGAAAGCTCCTACTTCTGAGGATGGAGACGCATCACTGAAAAGATCAAACTAGTTGTGAAGTCCTTAAGATCTACCTTTTCAAATGCTAATGCCTTGAATTATATACCCAAATGTAAAAAAAAATTAGCTATCTCTATAAGGCAACATGTAATACCACACTGACAATGTAGCTGACACTAAGCCACAAGGGAACTGAGAAGTCCAACTGTTCTAGAATTGCAGCTATCCAGGACTCACTGTCTCCATCAGCTTCTACAAATCCTTATCTGACCAGCAGATCAAGTACTTCCATTCCTATGATGGACCTATGATTTATTTCTATGGCTTTGTTACCTCCAGTGCATGGCACATGGAACAATACTGTTCAGAGATTAACAGTAAAATTGTGCCTACATTCAGGTTGGACAAAATTCCCACCGATTCACAACGCAATTAATACAATTTTGGATTAAAGTAAAAATAAAATCTGGATTCTTCTCATGCTTTATCATTTAATGCCAGTGCTCTGAAATCTATTCTGGTTTCCAACTGGTGTTAAGATGATGAGCTAGTCCTGAATTGTTTGGGATAGTCACTACATTTAACTTTGCTGCTCTTCCCACAACCTTTTTATAGCACAGTCGAAATTGTATTTGGGATGGACTCATTTTGTTACAAAAAGAGAGAAAAATGTCACATTTTCTTATCAATCAGCTGGTCCCAAAACTAGAATGAAATAGCTTTTGATTACAGTTGTGTTCTGTGAACTATGAGGCAGGTGAGGACTTTTTTTTCCTCATGACCTATTGGCTAAGTTCTTGGAGGTTGCTGTAGCATTAATTAAAATTTCTACTGGTTGAAGTGATATATCACAAAACCTTGGCTTTAAGAGGTTCTCAA
This sequence comes from Myiozetetes cayanensis, assembly GCF_022539395.1. NCBI lineage: Eukaryota > Metazoa > Chordata > Aves > Passeriformes > Tyrannidae > Myiozetetes > Myiozetetes cayanensis. The sequence goes on along the minus strand of NW_026086604.1, from coordinate 57,682,720 downwards.
TACCAGATCCAATTCAACTTCTCCATGCTATGTGCATCTTCCGGTGTTTTATTATTGTATGAATGTGGGAGAAAGACAATACTCAAGGACAAAGGATCACCTTAATCTGCATTAGAATGAGACTGGCCTGGTTAAACCCCGACGGAGATGTATGGGTATGCAGTAAGTGCCAATGTGAGCACTCAGATGTGGAATTAGGACTTCATATATAGGCACTTACTTTAGAAAGTGGATCTCAGAGGATAGATAGGGTTGCCCACTTAGCTCAGAAAACTCTGCTCCAGTTTCAAAAGCTACTTGTCACTGCAGAGCAATTTTGAAGCAAAGTGGTATGTTTGGTGGCCTCATTTGCATGACAATACCCAGAATGCTCTCCTAGCTCAAAGCTATTTCATGGAAGGGCTGATGCATTCAAGGTTTGAGAATAAACCCAAATCATGTGGGTGTACCAGTGCATATAATTTAAATACTTCCCCCCCAGTTCATGTGCAAAAGGTGAAACTATTAAAATGGGAAATCATTACAGGTAACCAAACTAACCTCTTCATCAGCAGCATTTACTAGAAATCAAAATTACAAATGGTAGTTTGGCACGTCTCTAACTCATTGATTAATTAGTCGATCATCCCGTACTCATGAGATGCTGTAAGTGTCGACATCAGTCATCAAGGTTGCTGTGAAGAGCTGTCCCAATATATTAACAAGCAATTAGAAAAACTAAACAACTCACAACATATAGCACAAATATAGAATAATAGTTCATCAAGATGGACTTTGCTCGTCTCCTTCACTTCTCTCCTCCTCTCTCACAGCTTGCTACACAGAATAAATGCACTACATCGACTTACACTGCAGTACAGAATATCACAGTCTGCTCTATTGTGTGGATTTCACTGCTGAGAAGCTGTAACACTAATTGTCAGTTTCCCACGATCAAAGTAATTTGGTTAAATAATTGGTTTACATTTACTATATTTTATTTGCCTCACAAAAACAAATGTTATAACAAAAGATCATCTGAAGAGGAGGGAATGCTATGGTGATAACACCAATATGGTGCCAACATATGGAGAAATATGTGTGTTTTGTGCACATAAACAATGACGTGAAGCTTCAGCTGTTTAGAGAACAAAGCTTTACACCTGAGTTAATATTATGATATGTACACTGTGGTGTGTGTGTGCGTATAAGAGGTGCAGTTCTTCTGATTTTGGCACTGAAACTAAAGAATACTGTTTTAAATGCTGATTAAGTGGTGATCATTTACAACGTATTCCTGATAGGTAATGAATGATGGCATTTCTTCTTTTCGATTTCTATTCTACCAGCTACGTGAAGGCTGCACTCACATGTGAAACAATAGTTTTTCTATACCTAAAATCAGGTGGATGACATCATAATAACCCTTCAAGCCATTCTTGACTTTTCAGATGTTTTTCTCTCTTTTATTTTATATAATATGTGGATTTGACCACAATTTTCACAGCTCCTCCCCCAATGCAGAAAGGGAACACAGTAACTAAATGCCTGCAGCAGTCGACAGAAGCTGTTTCCTTTAAGCTCCCTCTGGACTACCAGGCGTGAAGAACGGCTGAAACATTTTCCTTCAGCCACCAGAGTTGCTCATTTTCCAAATGTTGCTAGAACAGCTTCATTCAGAATAGGCTGCCGCTGGAGTTCCTTCAAAATTCTGCCAGAACGCCTTAAACTTCAAAGTAATTAAAAGCCTCTGAAAAACTCATAAGTCAAGGGAGTGGCATAACACCCATTAATTACAGTGCTCAGTGATGTCACACCTGTGACTTATGAGAGGCTATCCTGAAGCGGGTTCAGGGCTGCTGTTCATAATCTATAATGGTGCTTTGAAGACTGACTATTGAAAAGCAGGATGGAACTGGGATGGTACATACCTAGTAACAGCTGATTTCATTACATAAAAAATAATACTGTGCCATTCATTGTAAAACTGTTGTTGATAAACACAGATTTAAACACCAAACACACCACCACCAAACAGTGCATGTGCAGTTGGGACCATGGCCCTGTGATAACATCTAGTTTGACGACAGCACTGTTAACATCAATCAATGGCCAACTCTTAAGAACAAACAGAAAAAAGATCTTCAAAGGACAAAGTGATTGCTGATTTTTCCAGTGGGTCCTAAATTTGACTAATTTTTAGTATATTAATAATGAAATCAGAAGGTCTGTATACTGTTGCTTAATTATGCTTGGCTGTACTTGCAGGATATAAATAGTTATAAAGAACATGCAATCCTGAACAGGTCACCTTAAAGGAACAGAGGTACGTTTATTTCCATCAGTCCTCAGATGCTATTTTTGCTAAAAACATTAAATTAAATTAAATTAAATTAAATTAAATAGAACAATACTCAGTTTTATGAATTTGCAGTAAAAGTTACCTGTATTGGATAGTCAATTACAGAAAAAAATCAGGCAATGTTTCTGCAACACATTAAAACCTGCAATTTGCTTTTTTCTTTTGTCTATTTTGAGTTTAAATGGAAACAAACCTTACAGTATAGAATTGGCTTAAGGTCACCTGTCTACAAGGGATTACTGTGTAGTTCCTTTTATATTTTTCCCCCTACTAGTTTGAGGGACAAAAGGGCAGCAGTACCCTAAGGGCTTTTTCAAATAACCTCTTTAGCAAATAAAGTCATACCCTATGTATAGAGGCCATTTCATCCCAGTCCCATGGGCTGCCTGTAGGGTAAAATACTGAATTTTTCTGGCATATGTCACTGAATGTGAAAAAGAGGACCACTACTTACAGAAAAAGTTAAAGGCTGAATGAAGGAATGTGAATTTCCTTAATGCACTAATTTAAAACATTGTATATCGAAGCTTAAAACATCAGCTATAAGCATCTCAGAGAAATACTGGAATACATTTATGTGAACCATACAAAAAGACTCACATACCAACAACTGATTTACTATGGCTTGAAAATGCAACAGATTCAGCTTATCTGAAATCTTAAACAAACAAACAAATATATTTTCTCCAGGGAAAATAAATAAAATGAAATCGGGCCTATTCTTTATGAAAGCACTCTCATGACTGTATCAACTTAACATTTCCATAAACATCTCTGAAATCAACTGTCAAGAAAGAATCTGTTTTGCTTATATAAATTACTATTATTGTTCTTTTTATTGCTGCACTTGCTGCACCCCACTTCTGTAATTTGTTAAAAGATAACAAGCAAAACCCCAAACTTTCAAGTATTCATAACGTATAAAATAATGGTTTTAAAACAAATGATTTGACAGCTGCAAATGCAGGATAACACCTAGTTACATTATAGAAACAGTGTGGATAATTACTTTTTTCAGAAGGAAAGACTCCGTGGACCACAGTCCTGTCTGATTTTCCCTGCAGCTTGGATAATGTGCATTAATACAAATCCTGTTGTCACCTCAACCTAAGTCCTTTTTATCATCTATACATCAGTAAGAATGATGAGAGACGTCCCATGATTCTAACAGTCTTCCTTTGAAGGATCCACATGTTAATTACTGCACTAATTATGGTTTTTGAATAACCAAATGAAGTAAGCAGTCTATGGGAGGTACAGGCATAAACCTAAGACTGAGAAAATACTAGTTACTGAAGTCATCAGTGTAAACTGACACATTGAACATGCTTAAAAAAGTAGAAGTAGATTTTAAAAGACAAGCATCTTCAATAATTAGGGTTCCATACAGGAAAAAGAAATGTTATTTCTTAATGGCAAGTGCATTTAAACTGTTATCTAAAGATCTGAAGGTAAGCCTGCTTAATTCACTGCTTCTTCTTTTGTTATTAGGAAAACATAATTGTTCCAAATAATTAGCACTAGAGTACATCACAAGCTGACAACAAAATTATAGAAATCTTCATATTCAGATCCGTCTAGCTGGCTATTAGGAACAGTTTCTGATCATAACCCATTAGTTGAAGTGCTGTGAGTTCTTGATTGCCACCAAATAACCTCAGATATCTGCCTAAGTTAACAGCCTCTATTTATTCAGAGTTTTCTTGACAGTAAAAATTGCTTACAATTTTTACAGCTGCCACACAAAAGAACAGTATCGGATGTGCACACTTGCAAGACTAGGTGATAAAATAATTGAAATGTGAATTTTAGACACAATTTTAATGTCTAACTTTCTAAATGAAAAACAGCTAAGGGATTTCAGTGTGCTATAATGGTACTACTGACTTTCCTGTTTATTAAAAATTAACATGAACACATTCCAAATCTTTCTAGTTGTGATGGCCATGCTAATTAAAATAAGGTTTTTTTGGGGTGAGTTTTTTTGGCATCACAGCCCTACTTTGTCCTTTTTTTTCCCACTGAACATTGACTAATCAGCTCCTAAAGATGTAAGATATTTCTGTATCTGAAGGCTCAACCTTTTTTTTTTTTTTTTTTTTTTTTGATACTTTCTTGTGATTAATACCAGGACATAAACAGCTGTTAATCCATTTCTTAAATAGATAACTAGCATGGATAGCATCACAGCAAATGCTACCAGAAAGTGTAGCATATTTTTAAAAGACGCTGACAAATGAATCCTCTGACAGAAATCACAGCTGTAACTCCAAAAGAAAAAAAAAAACAAACAAAACCCCCAGATTCTCATGGTAAAAAGCCAATTGCACTCTTAGTTACTTACCCAGCTTCAGTAAGTGGATTATTGATAATATAATACAGACAAAATGAAAACTTGTTTAAATTTCCCATCTAATACTTTAGTTATCTAAAATGTTATTCGAAGCCCCTTTCAATTTCTTTTTTTTTTTTTTAATTTTTTTTTTTTTTCTGATAGTAGCTGGGTTTATAAACCTACAAAGCTTTATGTCAAATCCCATGAGGGCTAACTTTGATTACTGGAGTAATTAATGATGCTGGATAGTAATATGGATTTTCTGTTAAGATTTGAGTTTGAAGTTAATTAGTCTCCACATTATGATTTGCTGATTAATTACAGATATTTAGTTATAAAGAGAGATGTTAATTATTAATCTAAAAAATCATCTTGTGTAATTAACTAAAACTTTGACGTCAGTCACTACTCTCCTTGTATGTAACTTCCAAGGTGCTAATTCTACTGGAGGGAGACACAGGCCTCCCACAAAAAGTAAAAAAACCCCTTCTGCTATCTTTTTTTAGTGTAGTGAATAAATTCTACTCTTAATTTCTCGGGACAAGCCACCCACTTTGAAGCAGGACAGTAACTTAAGTCTCATGAAAGTACTGATCTTTCATCGCTTATTCTTACAATATGCCTCATCTTATCATGGAAAAAAAAGAGTGCTATAAAAGAAATTCCACTATGAGTCTTGACTGGGTGTACTCTTGAAATCATGTCTTAACCTCAGAGCTGTGATGTTCTGCTGACTGATGGGCTTTGTCAGTTCCCATGTCAAACTCTGGAATGAGCTTCAGCGCTGCTACAGATATCAGTATTTTCTAGCAACAGCAGCAGCAGCAGCCTTTAGCAGTGCCAAGAAAATATTAGAACAAAACTACTAATTAATGTAATAGCTCAGTTAGAATTTAAAATCACCTTTTGTTTAAAAAGAAACCCCACCTTATCTTCCCCCCTCCTCTCCCCTTCCCTTCTCATCTGCAAGGAAAAAAAATCTTACTGTTAATGTAAAGGGGATAGGAATGCGATTAAGAAATAGGGTTAAACCGAAAGCATCAGCAGCACACCAATGTCCTGGAATTTACCCTAGTAACACAGACTCTGAGCAGGGATCTGTTTACATTATCTCTAGATCATCTTGACAATATTCATTCTCTATTTACCTAAATGAGGCAATATGATGATATTTATTGCTCAGAATGGCTAAATATAGACTTTTCCTGAGCACTCAGTATCATAGTGGGAGGTTTTGCTCTAATCTACATCTTTAAACTGACAAGCTGGAGCATTCCTAATGAATGCCTCTTTTCATCTGGATGTCTGTGTGTATTTGACAGTATAAATATTTAGCAATATCGGAGTCAGCTTGTGATTTTACCCAGATGGACTGATTGATGCCTTGGCTTGACGTTGCCAAAGACAATCCATGTAGTTATATAAGCAATTTCCCTCTTACTTCCTAAGAAGCAATTAGGTGGCCAAAGGCAGCAACCCAAAAATAGTGAGAATACTTCTGGTATCAGCTGACAACTCTGAGGGATAAATAAAATATGGTACTTAAATTATTACCACTTTACTTTCATGAATCATGGGATTAAAGCTTTCACTTCTAAAGTACATATAAATTGCAGGGTTTCTTATGTCTGTAATTTGCAAGAACCCAAGTTAAAATACCAGCTAATCAGTCAACTCACATTCACCTTGGGAAAAGTACCACCCTTCCTTGTCATTTTTGTAAATTGCATGCCTAAGCACCAATGTTATTTTCAGGGGGGAAAAAAGCTTGTTGTCAATAACATATATTGCAGTCTAGTTAAAACAACATTTGTTAAGGTTTAATCGCAAATGTAATCTGCTTTTAAAGTTTAGACAGAACGCTCAGAGAAATTCAAGGGACAGATAATAAATCATTTTCTCTTATCCTGGGTGTGAACAAGGTAGGCTGGAGTCTTGCAGGTATGATGGTTTTTTCTCCTACATGTTGAAGACTCTTGCTGGTTTCCACAGACAGTTCAAAAATACAGGGACTCCATCAGCTAAGAAATAAAGAATTTTTGAACTATCTGACTTTGAAACAACACAAGCTGCACTTTTCATATCATTAAATATTCCCAATAATTTTATTCAGTTTGCATCTTTGGCATACACTTTGTAATTCATAATGTGTCTGCGTAACAAATTGCAGCAACGAGAAGTTTTAGCTAAATTTCATGCACACACATATAAAAATATGTGAATACAAAAAAATCCTAGATACCGAATGTCAGCTTTACATTAGCTATGCACTGTTTGTCTGTGTCGGTTTTACATGGTGTAAGATGCCTGCAATGATTATGTCTTGTGCTCTTATGCATGTTAGTGCTTTGGGGGAAAGAATAGTCGCACATTATTTTTGGCAGCAGTAAAATTCGCATGTCTCAGCTATGTTGTTGATTCTGCTCCCCTCCCCAAACACCTTTAGTTTCTTTGTTTTCTATTAACTCATCCCATTCTTTGTATACCCCATGCAATAACCCAGGAAAAAGGGCAGGGAAGACATTATTCTTCTTGACACTAATACCTATAGATCCTGTTCTGCAGTGATACCTCTTCCTATCACGAAGTATCTCAGCAAACAGAATTCTCCAAACTCAAGAGCTGGAACCATTAATATATTCCACAGGCAAATGGGACACAATGCCCACTGGTAATCAGACAAACACAACAAGGCTTCTTGGGAACTGGACATCTGCTTATGATGTACAGGAGCTTTAAGTGCAGCAGCGTGCATCAGTTCCAGCACATTCTCGGAAAGGGAGTCTCTGACTTACCTGTTTTATTATTATTATTCTGTGACCAGCTGGGTGCCAAATAAAAATAAATGTATGCTGTTTTGTATTTATTGGATTTGATTAGTAATAAATTTGTTATTGACCAGATCCAGAGTGTGAAGGCCTGAGGCACAATCCAATGGTCTCTACTCACTTGATCATTATACCCTGCACTTTCAATCAAGCTGCATTGAATTGTGTTACTCTGTGTTTTGCTTTTGAATTGTCTGGTTTGAGAATGGAGGGTGAGGGATGAAGGGAGAGAAAAGTTGATATTTTCTAGTGAGACAATTAGGAAAGAAAGGGAAGGCTGTCCCTTTAAACTGGAAGATAACTACAATACAATACCAAAAGCAATGTGGTGATAGAGTTCACTGTACATGGTACGATCCATTGCACAGGTTGACGTGAGAAATTACTAGGTCTGATAAGGCAAAGTTTAGAATAAACTGCATTGTTTTACAAAATATGTCATCAGGAAAAATGCATTAACTCTAATCAGCCAAAATGGTGTGATTCATTGCTTAATTTCAGGGTACCAGGCTATAAATTACATCAGGCCTGCCACAACTAATTTTTGCAGTGGCATACTAGATGAAAAATGAAATGTCCAAGTGGCTACAAGTGAAAAGCTTCCATCTTTCTTCCACAGCTGAATATTACTTACTCTAATGATGTATAATAGCCTGCAACTACACTTAACCTGTGCATTAAATAGCAGCACAAACTGTTTACCTAGAGTTATGAAGAAGAAAACAGCAAATCAAGCAAAGGAATCTAGAGTGTGTACATTAACCTCCCACATGCCAACATAATTGTCCCCTACAGATGATGTATAACACTTACTCCAAATCATACTTTTTTTTTTCATTACACATAATAGCTTATGCTTCAAGTATCAAAAGTGTCAAAGCATGTGTGATAAATTGATGCCAAAATGTACCTAATTAATAAGTCTGATGATGTTTAGATTAAAACAGATGTTGGTTATGTTGTTAACAGAAAAACAGCTAATAAAAATAATTGCAACCTATATGCCTAAAACCTGCAGGTACTATTAAAAAGAACAACAAAACCATGTCATACCTGAACAGTACAAAATGGTTAGTAAGCTTTTCTGAGTGTAAATGTTCTTTTATCTACAAATGCCTAACAACAGACCAAAGCAATTAATCAGACCAGCAGTTACTAGCAACTACCTCCTGTTTAAAATCCATAGCTAGGCGTTACAAGGGGATCGTTTTTACCAGTGCAACAGAAAGTACTGTAAAGCATACTTACTATTATTCACTTACAATAAATAAGGGGAATTCTGTGATGATTATGTAAAAAAAAAAAAAAAAAAAAGCTAATGAACTCCAGAAAGTTTCTAAATGTGATCAAGTAATCCATCATTACTACAAGTACCTTGCAGAGACCATTGATTTTAACAGTTCAAATTCCACCAAAACCAAACCAGAAATAATGTAGTATTTTAAAACTAGCTTTAAACTATAAATCAAATATCATAATATTTAAAATCTTGGGGTTTTTACCTTCATGAAAAATAAAAGTTTATCACTCTGCTTCCTTTAAAAATATAGTATCCAGGGAGATTCTATTGATGGAAAACCTGATGACAAAAAATTCTATCAGTCTGAAGCAAGTTTGGGAGAATCTGATTAGGTCTCATGCTGCAATACTAGGTATTCCATTTTTGCCAAAGGGCCAGCTATTATTATTAACATCATTTGTCTGAATCATTACTCTGCACCTTGGTTCAGCAAACACTATGAAGATGGCATGGTAATAAATGACCGCAGGATTCTTTCCTGCTTCAGCCTGTTTTTATCTGCCACCTCTCTACCGTCAGCTCCATCTTTCTGAACCTCTCTGAATCCCCAAAAGGGACGGGGCGTCTATTTGTTTTCCACTAGGTTACCACTCTGTCTATTGTTGTTTGCACTAAAGGGTACGAATTCAATTCATTCTTGTGACATAAAAGCACTGATACAGTAAATTTTTTGCCCAAGAGAAAACACAAAGTTGCTGAATATGGGCTAAGATGTGAAGCTCTTGTATGTACATGAAGGAGCTTTCTGAGACAGTCTTGCTCTCTAAATACTGTTTTTTTCTCCACCACAATCTAGACAATGACATTACAGCATTCTAAACTTATACTAACCTTGCCAAATTGGTACCTCTTGCAAAACTGTGTAGGAGGGGTTAAGTAATACATCCTATTGTACCTATAGGCAAGAGAAGGAACAAAGGGCTGGGAGGTAAGATAGCCAATCGGTAGCTGTAAGATTAAGTAAGCCAGTGCTTCCCTGATAATCAGGGTTAGTGGGAATGGCAAATGAGAACTGAGGAAAATAACAAATAACCAAGGAGAAAAGACTTAAAAACAGTTAAATAAGATAACTGGAATGTGAGGGGACTACAGGTCATTGACTAATCTTATTTTTCTGCAAGCTGAAATTCATACAAATTACCTTTATTCGTATCTAAACATGCAAAAAAATAATCAGTCTGCCATCTCAATGAATTGGTCAAAATTGAGCAGACCAGGCATAATGTCTTATATTTCACTCTGCAAAATAAAAGCAAAACCTTTCAAAGATGTAATGAGTCTCTTTGTTTTTAATAAGAAAATATGCATATTTTCTTCTTTAATGACAAGAAGTATTGAAATGTTGGAAAATACTATACCAGGACCAGACATCTCTTCAAGATTTCCCAATGACAAATATCTAGTCTGAGATTCCATCCTTTTGCAAAATCACGAGGTAGATTTTATGAGATGATCCATTAACAAAAATAAATTTTAATGTCCCAATACATGTAAACATATCAGGCTGTGAGGGAATTTAAGTCATGTAAATGCAGTTATAAAGCAAACTTAGCACTGGCTTTTCACGGCCAAGAGCATCTTATTTTCCCAAATACACTGTTAAAAAGTGCCAAACTTAGTAAACCCTACAGAAAATAGCCAAGTACTTTCTTGTCTGAGTCTTATAGAATGCTCAAAAATAGCACTCTTAAATCTGAGATGTTATAACTATTTACAAAACCTGAAAGGTTGCGTTATACACGACTTTCTTTGCCATCAAAATGCTCTATGTTCCTGCCAGAAGTTAAGAAGTTATCACTTGAAAATCACTGGCTAATCTAGCTTGTACTAAGATGGATTTTTAATGAAAGTTTAATGAATGATAAATACTTGTTTCTTGATAAATGTTTAATTATGCCAATAATTACCAACTGCTGAAAACTACTGTTGTGTTAATAATGGCATTTTAGTACACAAGCAGTTTCATGAGTCATGATGCTGTTAAAGATCAGAATTCCATCTGTCTAATGCAAACTAGCAAAACAAAAGAAAAGTCTAATTAATATTTTGATACATTTTCCCTATACACTTTAAAACGGATGTGCTTTTGTGAAACAATAAATTTACTAACTTCCTTTTTGAGAGAAGAAATAAATGTCTCAGAGCTATTATGTTATTAATCATTACTACTATTTGAACCTAAAAACTGAAAGAGAAAAAGAAATCAAGCCACATGTAGCATATGTATGAATGCATCTTCATCACTTTTTTTTTGGAAGAGGAGAGAATGGGACATTAAGGTGATGATGAGACCAAGTTTTCACCTGAAATATTTCAAAACATTCAGGTACCACACTACGTTAGGAACATTAATCTGCAGGGTTATTTAGGATGTTTCACTTATGTCAAAAAGCCAGCAGACTGCAAACATCACCTCTTACAAGGGAGAGGGCAAGAAACATCAAATTGTCATGGCACCCTCCTATGGCCGGATTAAATGGAGATTTGCTTAGAAGTGCAAAGAAGATTACAATATAGACATGAAACAAATGAGGACGAAGTAAAAAGAGAGAAGAATATTGCCAACAAAAATAATAGGAGATCAGAGAGCTTTCACTGACTTATTTGTTCAAGGGTGCCTCTTAGTTTGAAAATACCTCCTATATTTGTTGTGTTCACTGTACTAATTTCAGCTCTGTCTCTCACATGATTGCCACAATACTTGTGGATGGCCTAGCCAGGTATCCTGGTGATGTGCTAATCCATCAGGCATGCCACAATACATGACAACCTAAAGGTGTGCTCTGGTTGTTCATCAGAGGGTAGGCTTGCAATGTGTGCAGAATGCAACTCCAATCTCAAAGATGGCCTTGAGACTGCCCTTAATGCAAGTTCTATCGGTCTGTTCCAAATCCCACTGAAACCAGCAAAAATATTTCCCATGGACTGCCAAGAATTTTAGTCAGGCCCTGTCTAAAATACTAGGGCTATATCCATTATATGAGTGTAAATTCAGTACTGCAACATATGTCAGCTGAGATCTGACTTATTAACATATTGTTGAACAGACCCTTTAACATACCAGAAACACCTTCACTTGTGAGATTCAAAATATAAACAGGATCATACTGTGCCATGAAATGGTACATTAGAAAAAGACATTTATTGGGCTGAAAATTAAGCTTTTAATGATTGAAATATGACTTCTTCCCTGCATCAACTCTAATGTTATGATGAATTTTTCATCATGATATTTAAAAGGAGTTTCTGATCCTTATAAATGTTGAGTTTACATTCGTTTACAAATGTAGAGGTTTTCTTTCCTTTTGAACCTACTTCGAATTTCAATTTAAACGGATCTTTGCTTTTCACAGCAAAGATGGGACAGAGCATTGTATTTTATTCAGTAATCTTGTATCTCATGTGGGTTTGACTAGGGGACCCTAAAAATTGTTTCCATTTCCTACACCTACAACTCCATGACACAAATTTGTTTTCTAGATAAAGGAAATGTATTTTTTGAGATGGTATTCTTATTTAACATTTATATGATCTTTACTATACATCAGGATGTATTGGAGGAATTTGACCTCAACTTGGGCACCTCACAGAATACTTCTGTATGGATTCTGAAACTAGTCTTGTAGTTCTGAGAATTGCCTGACACCTTTCATTTATTTTCCTACTGAAAAATACCTTTTTTTGCAAATTGGCAGTAGGTTATAACAGAATAGTAGTTAACCACAAAACCAGACCATATACTCTAATACTGAACCAAACAAAAATACTAATGGAATATAAGAAAGGAATTATTTTTGCTGGAGAGGGAGAGATACTGCTACAGATTAGTACAGTGAGCCTGTTAGCAGCTATATAGCATCTGCAATGCAATGCAGAAGTCAGTGCAGTGAAACAGAAAACAAAGCCTATCCTGACAAATGGCTGGTGGCTAATAACACTTCCTCCCTAAGATAAACTTAGGAGAGCAAAAGAACAAATGCAAAGGTATACTAAAAAGTACATTGACAATTTTTCTGCAGTTGAATCATAGCAGGCTACTGCTATGAGGTTATAAAATTACCTAGATTGTACAGCAATGTACGATATAATCGGTTGTAGCCTTTTTGATGCTGCCATTCTGTTTCTGTAACACTTGGAACTTAAAGGCAATAATTTATAGCTATCGTTCTCATCAATATTCTCTATTTTAAATAGATGCAAATCCCACTCATCTCCTAGTACTACGGGAAACTTCATGCCACCAGTTTTCAAAACCATAAAGAAATTGGCTCTTTCAACTGAGTCAAAATGCTCCCTAGATCCATGGGGGGGGACAGACTCCTGTCCAGTATAATGGTGGGATAGGCAAGTCAGTCCCAAATGCCATCAATTTCAGGAAAACAGGCTACTTTGCTCTTCACAAAAGACAGATCAGCTAACCTTGCCCAAAAGCATTATAATAAATCATAAAAATAACTATTTTATTAGTGAAGAGATACAGTAATTTGCAAGTTTTTAAAAACAACTCAGTTCTGAATAACTTGTCTATGAAACTTTCATTCTGTTGCAATACTACAGTGAAGTTTAAAATAAAAAATGCTGCTCAAAAAAATCAAAGAACTGTCCCGCTGTCCCCAGCCTTTATCCTCTATTTCAAAATCTTTGCAAACGTTACTCCTCTTGAAGTCAACAAACAAAACGCTTCATCCTGAATATCTCAGAAACAATTACATACATGCTGTGTTAACAACAACATTTGGGTTTTTCTGTGCTTTTAAGGCATGGTAACATACTGGTAAAAACTGCTTGTGCCCACAGTTTCTCTCATTACAGCTGGACTGGATGGAGCTACACTGACTGGAGTTGAGAGGTTGAAGATTTCACCTAAAAAGACGTAGAGACAGCCATATATTAAAGTTTCACTCCACGTAAATGGAATGTCACTCTTTTATAACTACAGTCCACTATGATAATCCTCTTGGAATGCATTAATTATCATCCACCAGATAAGTGTCAAAAGCTACATTCCTAAAGGATTATCAATTCCCACCCAATTTCTACCGCAGTTGAATAAGAAAGAAGAAAAGTTAGTGGAAAAAGAAGCAGCATCAAGAAGCTCTTAGTCTTCCCACAGGTATTCTCAACCCAAAATGAAAATATGGCCTTTTGGAATAGCTCAGCCATTCACATAGCTCTCAGCACAACTGCACAAGAAGAAGAGAGCTATTACATAGCATCTGTGTTAAAATAGGAAAGATTTTGTCCTGTAGATTCTTTCATTATACAGCAACATTCTCCTTAGAAGTACTGGGAAAAAGAAAAAAAAACCCCTTCACTGATATAAGGCTTCAATAAAGACCTCAAAATCACAAAAGAAGAGTCTTTCTTCTTCAAATTAAGGCATTTTTAACTACTACATCAAATAATTTTCTACTGCCTTTTTTCTTTTTCTGCTATGCTTTCACTTTTCTACAGTTGAAGAGAACAGAACTCAAACAAAACTCTCAAAAAGACTGCTGTGAATAACTCAATCAACTAACACAGGCAGGAGAAGGCATAGAAAATGTAAAGTGTTCCAAAAATACGGACCAAGACTAAAAACAAAATGTAAACAAAATTTTCTTTTTGTGAAAAATGTTACCTAGACACACCCTTCCAAGTACAAGGAATTATTAAAGTTAGTGTTCGCTTTTTGATAGGGTTCTGGATATAATTTACTACTTTTTGTTTAGGTAACTGTGTGTGACTCTGCCATTTGTGAAAAATTCAGTCCATCCGACCTCACAACAAGAAAAGAGTATGTAATCAGTTGAGAAAGACACATGCATCCAAACACACGGATGGGTAATACCACTTAAAACCAGCATCAGAAATTGGTCTCCAGGTCCAGCATTATGCCTACAACCTCAGTAATCTTGGAAACTGGTGGAGATGAGATAGAAGAATTCTTCACTAGTGCACAGAAAAGTTAGTGATGATCCACCTTCATGCTGCTTTAGCTTCTCAGTCAGCAATGAAGCGATACCCCTGCATGGCATTAAGCAGCATTAATAGTGTTTTATTTACAATTTATATGCTGCAATTGTTCTTAGGGATATTGTGCCAGGCTCTGTACAAACACAGGAGCTCAGGAAAGCAATTCACTGAAAGGGTTCACAATCTAAAGACACAATGAGAGTAAACTAATAATAGTGAAAGCCTGATGTTGAACCGCTTGCACACATGGTCACACCACAATGGAAAAGAGGCCTTTTATTCCCCTAATGTCCTAACTAGGACATTTCAAGCCATTAAGAATACTGACCATTTACTACCTTTGTTGCTATCACTGTGGGGCATCATGCAGGTGGAAATGCAGTGCAATTTTTCAGGTGAGACACTTTTGGTAGATTCCTGTAGGACATTTACCAAAAGTAAGAATGTCCTCATAAAGTTCCAACACTTTTAAGTTACATTACACTTATCTGTGTTTCCCCTACATTTAAACTGAAAATTACATTAGTCATGTAATGTTGCTCTGTGTCGAAAACCCTCCACGTTTTACCTCAGCTACAGCTGGTTTTCACTGGGAAGTGAAGCCTTCTGGATGTGATGGAAGACTAACAGATTTCAACATCCTTTGAGATAGGAGATGCTACAGAAATATTAAATTATTAAAGTAAATTTGGAATTGTTGAGGGAGCTGGAAGGCTGAATTAAAAGACACATTTCTTGTTTCTTTCTGTACAGAGGTAGCCAGTATTTATTAGCAGGCACCCACGGATCTAAAACCAATCAGATTTGTACCCCACCTTGTGTAAGAGTAATAGCTGGTCTTCCAACTGTCAAGGAAATAGGATGAGATTCTGGGTTTTGTTTGTTTAACAGGGCTTTTTAAATGAAAACTTTGGGACATCTGTGGGTGCCTTGTATTATATTAACACATGCACCTCGCTGTCTCCTGTCTTAACAGTGTGTTGTCACATTTGCAGTTTGGGCAAGACAGAATTGCTCATCTTCCCCTCACAGCCCATCTGGTTTCTCCCAAGCTGCTCAGGCGACAACACTCTAAAGAAAAAGCGATGTTATCAGGGGCACGTACCAATATATATCACATATTGCAGCATGTTTTGTCATTTACAATGCATCATAAAAAGTTACATTGCATCTGACCTACAACATGATGTAATGTAAAATGACATGCTTACATTGAACAACATTACATTACTCAAAAATCTGAATTTAAAGAAATAAGCAAGGGGGGGTGTCTATTTGGAATGATATAAATTTGGACAGACATTAAGTCAGCCAAGAAAAAGGGGGAGTTGGTGTAACTAAATATTTAGCTGCATGGCTGCTTAGTCACTTGCTAATGCCGTTTTTTTTACAAACAAAAAGAATTAAATAATACACCATGAGATCTGTTGTACTTCTTTAATATTAAATACAACAGATGATATAATCACAGAAATAATACCAGAAACTTTCAAGGTGTAAAACTGCAGTCAATTCTCTTCATGTTTTACTACTAAAAATGCAACGATCAAGCTGTAAAAACGCATTTTAAGGCTTTCTGCTGGATTTTTAAGAGCAAGGGTACAAAACAGAGTGCTCTATACATTCCACAGATCTGCTTTTTAAGAATCAACATGGTGCACACCATGTGAACTGTCACATTAATAACCCTATGCTGATATTCAAATTTTCTGTCTTAAGCTAAAGAAAGATTGAATACCCTGCTGTTGTGTGGCCAAGATTGAAGAGGTGTCTCACTGACATTGTTCAAAGTTTATGAAAATATATGAATGCTCAAATGTCATTGGCTTTGCGCCTCCAACAGACTGTGGTTTTATGAGAAATCAGTCTTTTAATCAAAATGATGGAATACCTTAAGGTCGAATCCAAAGATATCAGTTAATATCTAGAAACGTGCTATTTCTGCATATTTTGCCAAATTTGTGGTGCATTTTAAAGTGTTAATTTGTGCATTCCATATTGAAAATTGATCCTGAGTTTTAGCTTTTTGTCAAGCAAAAACATATGGCTACAAGCTCTATGCATTTTATGTGACGGCTGTTGAAGCTGTCACATGTGCAAACTTGATAACCGATGTGACACATACGCAAATAATTTGCTTGTTTAGTAACAATTCAAAGATTCATTATTCATGCAAAAACACGTTGTTTTTTTAAAAATGATCAGATGGAAGTAGTCTTCATTTTGCACAATCTAGTCTCATTGGTGTGCAAACACTGATAAAATAAAGCTGGGAACTAAGTGGTATTAAAACAAATCCAAGAATATGGGTATTCTCAGATAATTATTGAACCAGATGGTGTTTTTTGTTAATTCTGCCATCAGTCTGAGAACTTGATGTCTTACATCTGCACTTGGTAAAATAAATTTTGCCACTGACATTATTTCAGTTTTCTTAAAATATTTCAATCAGTTTTACACCAAGATTTGCAAACATCTGCCATTCTACATGACTGTGAGATTAAATTATTTTAAAAAAATTTCTTAAGAAAACACTTATTCTAAATTTAACTTAGGCTTAGCATTTCTGCTGCTAAGATGTCTGAAATACTATTTTATGAATATTATAAAAAAAGTTAGCCCTATTCCAAAATACTGCTACCTTCAATTTTGGGAGGAAGAATCTATATAACCCAGAGAAGAGCTGCAGGTTCATTTGGGGTTGCCACCTTAGGATTTTACAATCGTTTATTTTGCTTTCTTAAGGTTGAGAGGTTAGAACTTCATTGGCACAGAACTAATTAAAACTTCCTCCCAGGTCTCTGTAACAGTAAACAAACAAATAAACAAACAAACAAAACCCAAACCTGGAATTTGTGACCAATCTATTTAGATCTACTTTAAAACGATGGATATAAAAGCAATCCAAACAGGCATTTAACCTGCAGCTATGTTATTCACCCTAATAGAACTCCTCATAAACATTATCACTCAAGTATTGTACCTCATAAACAGATGTGCTCAATAACTTATGCACGTTTGACACCATATATAGCATTTAGATACTTCCTTTCTGTGATTTAAATCACAGCCTTTCTTGAAAATTCAGCTGTAGCAGGCAATAAAACTGTAGAGCTGGCTGAACTGCTACAGTGCTCTACTACACCAAATCCCAAACAAGACCCCTTTCACATATTGTAGAATAGATAAACTCCCCTTCTGCCAGTAAATGTACACTCTGTGATACAAGCTGCACCCTAGCAATCATCAGACCATCAGAGGCACCACGTGTGATGGCACTTAATTTATATCAAATATCATAATTGTGTGAACTTCTTTATGAATTCTGCAACAGCTGCGGGAAAATCCCTACTGCTTTCACTAGTTGGTGATGCTTTACTACAGTACTTTGCTACGCTAGTACCTTTGTGTGGGTAACACAATAGAGCACACCTGACCTGGCACACCAGTGGGAGGCTTCTCTAGCATGCACTCCAAGCAATGTGGGTTTGATTCCCAGTCCTACACTCCTGCTCTCTGGTCTGAGAGGAGGAACATCTCTGAGTAAATTTGTATTTACGAGTAATGGCTCTGTTTGCAGAAGAACTAGGAATCCCACATGAAAATATGCTGACTTTCTCTGGTAGGGATCCATTATAAAAGCCTCCTTCAAAGCCTTTTATTTAATGAGAAATGGGAGGGATTGCCAAGGGTTGTCTGCAAAAGGGAAATTTTGGGGAGAACTGGTATGTCTGTCTGCATAAGCATAATGTTAGGATAAAGGCTATTTATCTGGAGATAGATCCAAATCTCCTGAAGTGAACCTAGAGACAGATTAGATCTCCTCTGGTGCACTGATTTATCTTGCCATAAAATGGAAAGTATAGCAGAGTACTCCACTAAGATTTGTTTACTGCATTTAAGCTGACTGATGGGAGGGTGCCATGACACAAACCCACACACCAGCATTTTGTTCCTCAGTGCTCTGATCTCGGGCCCACTTTGGTGAGCATCCAGAATTCCCAATCAGTTTATGGGCAAAGGTTGCCTTTGCACAAGAAATGAGGGCACTCTATGAAGCAAAAGAAAAGGGGCACATGGGAGCACATCTGTGGCCAGATATTCCCTGACATGAAGTTGGGACACATCCAGGGTATTGAAGTCCAGGACCTAAGAAGTACCCCAGCATCCCCAGTTTACACGTAGCATTTGCTGTTTCCCAAGCTGAGAACAACCAACA
Organism: Myiozetetes cayanensis; assembly: GCF_022539395.1. Classification (NCBI taxonomy): domain Eukaryota; kingdom Metazoa; phylum Chordata; class Aves; order Passeriformes; family Tyrannidae; genus Myiozetetes; species Myiozetetes cayanensis. The sequence continues at coordinate 57,663,742 of NW_026086604.1, read as the reverse complement.
AGTGGGGGGTGAATTATAAAAATTACAGACTTGCTCCTCAAAAAAAGCAGTGAACACCCCATCTTCTCCAAAAGCAGAAAACACTACCAGTTAGAATGTTTTAAATCAGCTTTAAAATAATTCACATGGACTTTTTTTAGAGTACAGAAGCCTATGATTGTTGACTGTTTGTTTTTTATGTTAGCCGTTTTTTTTTAATCTTTTAGTTCCCTCATAGCTTGAGGCATGCAAGCTGGACAGAAGCGATATGAATAAATGTATTAAAAATAATATATTTTGAGGTAAACAACATTTTACATCACTAGGTGGTTAATTTAAAAAAAATATGTATAAAAGTTAATTTGTAGATATTACCTGAATACTATTTTAATGTTATTCTCACCCAGTATCACACAGTTGGTTTTTAAAAAAGTAAAAAGACCGTGATACGGAATGTCTTTTTTCCCTTTATAGACTTGGCAAAGACCATCAGTTTATGGCCTGTTTCGTTTCTTGCCAGTAGACAGCACTGAAAGTTATAAAACTAAAACAATTGCTTTCATTTATATCTTTTCCTGATTACTCTGATAGCTGAAATGTCTGAAGAAGTTCAGAATCTGTAAAGCCTGTCACATTATAGAAACATGTCTCTTTAAACTAAATGTGAAATTCCAGTAATTGAAGTGATAAATCTACTGTTTTTGCTGGGGTACTTTTGATGAGAACTATAGTAGTAAATTAGAAATTATTCTCTGCTGTTATATCATGGTAAAAGCCTTTCCATTATCTGTTGTCAGTCACTAGGTATGGGCAAATAACTCAGTTGTCAATCTAACTGTGAAACCTCAAGTTCTGGGAATAATCAATAAGGAAAAAAACCAAAAACTCTCTATTATCTTCAAGTAATTCTTTAGACAACTTGAAGTTGTTTTTTCCCTTTTTACTTCTGCACATCTCATTTATTCACAGATATATTGAATATCTTAGAATATTTCATTTTTTATAGTTTCATGTCAGCTCGTTTTGAAATGGTATATTAGAGTTACATTTCAATATGGGTAAGCAGCTCTACCTATGTGTCTCTGTGCAATCTTACACATGATACAGACTTAATTAAATTAGCAGTAAAAGCCACCTACATTTTATTATTGATTTTTCAGCTATACTATTTATTGCCTAATATTTCTATTTTAAAAGTCTATGATGTTTTGCTCTTTCATAGATTCATGTAAATACCATTTGAAAGACCACAATGAATCTGAACATGAATGAACATGAATAAAAAGAACAACTATTTTACGCCACATACTTATATTACAATCTGGATAAAAAAAAAATCATAAGCAGTCACTTCCATCAATGATGATGCCAAACATTTGCAGCCTTGCTTGGTGCAAGAGATGGAAAAAAACAGCTCAAGCAGTTCTTAGCTCTGACACTTACTCACTCTGTGACCACTGTTGGTCAAGAAATCTCCCCTTTCCTCATTTCACCAATTGGTAAAAAAGAAGAATAAAGCCCCAAAATAAAACCAACCTCAACTCGTGATCACCAGCTAGACTGCTAAAAAGATTCAAAAATTTTGGGAGGGATTTGTGGCTGGAACTACCAGCTAACCAATTTTAATATTTTTAAAATAAACTTGTATTACTTATTTAAAAGACCACTGAAAGAAATGGCTGGAATGGTGTTGGAGAAATATTTTTCTGTTCATCCTCACATGTAAACAGTTCAAAATCTTCTGATCTAGCATTAGTTCCGGACACAGAATAGGGACTGAAATATGCAATCAGAGAATGTCTCAATACAGTATTTTTTCCCCTCCTGATTTTAGAATGTAATGGAAATTGATCTCACTTGTGAAATTTGGATGCAGGTACAAATTCCAAGTCCTGGAAATTTAGAAGGTTCAAAATCAGGGTTCTGACTGAGTCAAAAGTCTATTTTACATATTTTACGAGAAAAATTATTTCCAAGTAAGAGTTGAAAATTACTGTTTCAGCTTTGAGTTTGACCTTCTAATATTAGAATAGGTGAACCACTAATGATTAAAGTATTTGAAACTTGCACTAAAATCAGTCAAGGAGAACCAAAGAAAGCCCATACAAAACTGTGCTTTGCAATTTTCTCAGTAACTGCTGAGAATATTAACAAAACTTAATAAATTTATATACTACAATTTTGTGTGCTTGAAAAAAATGCCGTATAAGAGAAACTGAAAGAAAAAATGCTCATAAAGGAACAGATTCTTGGGTTGTTCCACTTTAAACCCACATTCTACTCATTCATTATTGTACAGAACAACTTTTTTCGGTACTCAAAGAACAAAGTCACAGGCTAAGGCATAAAATACGAACTACTAGTCTAACTTCCTCTTTGGACTTGCTTTTGGAGAGGGAAAGGAAGAGGAGATGAGAAAAATGAGGTGAAGTCAAAATTTGTACTGAAGACCAAGTTATTATTTTTCTTGAAGGAAAGAGGTGTAAGAGAATAGCAAAAAATGCAAGATGAGAAAGAATTACTGTGGCTGAAGTTAAAATTTTTCCTTACATGCTCAGAGGATTGCTATCTTGCTATGGTCTTGCCTTTATCAGAAAGCTTTATATCTCAGTTCCCCTGGTACAGTGAAATATATCTAGTTGCTCTAGAGCTAATCCTAGAATACAGGTGCACTTAACTTGTTTTAAATTAAGTTTACACCAATTTAACTGTACATTATACATTGTACATTATACAATCATGAAGAATAAAGAGGAAAAAGGAGAGAGTTGAGAGAGATTAAATAAACACAAGCAACGAACAACACTGAACAGTGAGGAGACAGTTCTGATACTTCAGTGGAGAGTGAAATAAAGGAAAGCAGAAACAAGTCAGTTCTAGTCTAGAACGAACTGCAAGAGAGAAGTGAGTTTCAAAAAAGGATTGAAACAAATAAAGACAGGATGCATGAACATTGCATCTGGAGGGTACTCTGAGGTTCCTTCCATCTTTCCTCTTCCATGTTTACCTTCTATTTAGCTAGCAGTGGTACCTGTAAAACCATTATGCTTTCTAGGACATTGCATCAAAGAGCACTAACTACAACGGATGAAAAACAGGTTACCTTTGTGTTGCCCCACCTACTTTGTTTTTAACATCTTGTTTAAAAAAAAAAAGAGTCACTTGCAGGTTTCATAAAGCTCACACAAAGCTTAAGAAAAGACTGAGTGTGGCTATCCAAATTGCAGTCTACAAGGTAACTCTGTTTGGCTTAGAAAGCTATGTCCCATCATGTAGCATGAAAAGGTTGACTTGTCATCTGGCTCCTGAATAAACTGCTATACTATAACCTAGTGTTTGTCAAAAAGTTTTGTAGTCTGGTTTCAGTTATAATTTGTTTTCATTTTCTAAAATTTTTTTTTGTCATGCTGGCTGTGATTTTCCATGACTGGGCCCTGTTTGGTGATGATCTATGGAAAGTCTGATAAAACCCACGCCAGTTACTTTTCCATCATGTGAAATCAAAAGAAGAATAAAAAGCCCTTTGTTGTAAAAAAACACCTAAAATTGAAATGTAATTTGGATGCAGCAGGATTTTGGAAATTGGCATGTATTTACTATGCACTGTTAAAAATACACCTGTATTTGAGACTCTAAAGAAAGGTTAGGAAACAGAGAGCTGAATGACTAAAATTCACCTCTCCGTAGACTCCAAAGACAAACTAATGAAGTTCTGAAGTCTTTTATGAAGCAAAATTTATTGTATAGAAATTTGTTCAGTTGAAATATGATTAATAACAGTCACGACACTTACAAAAAAAAAGCTCTTCCTGTAACTCAATATCTGTAATCATGTTCATACATTATAATGTAGGACTGGAAGGGCATTTTAGAGGTTAGAAAATGCACATAAAAAACATATTAGCATGAAATAAGGCACAAAAAACATATTAGAGGTTAGAAAATACACAAAATGGAGACCAGTGCATAGGGAATGTATCAAAAAAAGTTTCAAAAAAAGAATTTTTTTCTGCAGGAAAAATGTTAAGATAATAAAAATTATGGCAGTAAACATGGTAACTTTCAGAGCAAAACCATTAACACCCATTTAAAGAGGATTGTTTAAAACTGCACTCGAAATAAACAATTAACAAGTTAATCCTTTTATAACACATAGTCTTACACAAATAAACAAATCATGCTTTCTGAAAAGCAAAAAATAGAAGAAATCATGGCACCAAAAGGAAAAAAAAATTCATTCAAAACTTTAATGTCTCTCCATAGGTGGGAACTGACAAAAAACACACAACAAGGTATTCTGCAATGAAGACTTCACATTTCATTCATCCATAAACAAAGTTCACAATAAGAACTTTTGATACTAACAGCTGATGGTAGTCTAACTTAGATTTAGCCCTTCCTAAGTCAAAAGAGCAGCTTGGGATGACTAAGATGCAATTCAGCATTAGAACACAACTCATGGCTTGGCCTGCTCAAAACTACTCTTGGCTTTGAAGAAAGTGTCTTACTCTCTTCAGTTCCATTTGCCTCAGGACTTGATTTCTGATCCACTTCAGATGTCATTCACACTGATTAACTTAAGAGTTGGACTCGGTGAGATCCTTGTGGGTCCCTTCCAACTCAAAATATTCTGTAATTCCTGTCTGTAACTTTTGATGACTTAATCTTCACATCTTAATTGGAAAATATCCTTAAGGATGTGAAATTCTTATACCAAAATGTACGTGTATATATTAAACTACAGACCTAAGCAACAACACAAAGCTTATGTTATAAACTGAACTTTTGTAATCCCTCTTTTTTAAAGTTTAATGATGATAACATGATAGTGCATTATACTCCAACTCAGCTTCAGGGCAAAGAATAAGTTTATGGTTTTTTTCACTTTTGTCTGGTGTCTAGAGAAGGTACATGAAGTTGCTTGAGTAATTTTCTTTCTTTTTTATGGTAATTTTCTAGATTTTTACATGACTTTTTATGTGATATTAAGAAAGCCAAGTTTGGTCTTCCTGAGCTTGGTTGAAGGACAATGGAAAAATACAGAAGGCAAAGAAACCCCTTGGAATCCACAAATTCAAGACTCTATCTCTTCAGGCAAAGTTGGGCTGTGGAGTCCATGTTTTAAGTTGGGCATGGTTAGGTGCGAGCTTCACACAACTATAAAACTGAAATCTTTTGAACTGCCACTCAGGCTTTGGGTTCTGGTTTGTAACAAAATCACAGCTTTACAAAGTTACTTTTTTGCCCTCTTAGTCATGAACAACAGATTTTTTTTTTCATTACTTTTCTTACCTCTAAACTGTAGCTGGCAGAGCCAAATTTGACACTGAATAAAAAGGGACTTATAAGCACTTGCATGTCAATATGGATACCTAACAAACATCCACCAGTTCTGAAGAAGGGCTTTAAATTCTTCTTTAGTGAAGACAATTAAATAGTACCTAAGTAAGGTTCTAGTTCTTCCAGTTAGAAACTTCACTGTATGGAATCACTCACAAGCCACCTCCACTAGTAAATTTGTTCAGCTGAAACTGTCAAAGCCTACTCTATTTAAAATAAACCTCCAAGGCATAACTTCTGGCTTGAAGTGCAAATTTCAGTACACTGTATTTAACACTGCTTAGATGCAGATTTCCCAGTGTATTTGGAAAAAACTACCTTAAGATTTTACCTAGTGAAGAAATTAGCATCTTCAGTTCCACTCACAACCTGAAAACATTTATGAACAAAGCAGGCCATATTCTCTTTACTTCTTTCACTGTATTAAATACAGAAAAAAACAGAAGGTCAGCAATCTACTTCTCTAGTTTAAAGGGCAGTATTTTAGGTAAGTTGTGGCACTCTGAAGAACTAGGAGGAAAGTGTCCTTTGCCTGTAACCTATTGCTCCTAAACTGAAAGACAGCACAATTTAGTATATGGGTACTCTCAAAACTGAGGACCCTTCTTACACACCAGCATTATTCAGGGACTGTTTTACCACTGGAATAAACAAGCATTGTAAAGGGACTTTCCAAAAGGTAAATCTGGCCAAACATACAGGAAAGGTAATAAAATATCAACAAGTCTTTAATCAAAATTTTTTATATATACTTTGACTTTCTCCTATTAATACGTAGCCTGTTCCACAGCCACTTTTAAACAGACCTAATCCCTAAAAAGAAATGGATTTCTGTCTTGAACACGTATCAGTGATTAGTACATTCCCCTTTTTTTCTCATATACTTTGGCCACAAGTGAATTAGATACTATTGACCACATTTATATCCTTAAATTATGGACATTTTTATAATAATTATTATACATAAATAGACACATACATACATGAGAAATAACTATATTCACTGGGTATCAGTGTCTCCCTGTGGTGAGCATTGCATTGTCAGTTCCCTCAAGTTGTCTTTCAAATTCTCTTGAAACTGAGTGAGATATCATGCCATCAATTACACCAATAGCTCATTTTTCTGAGTTTTACCTCTGAAATATGCAAACCAGAAATCTCCTCATAGGGAGAGACTAAATCAGGAGATATTAGGTTTAGGAAAACAATGTAGCTCACACGTCTACAGAACAATCCCAAACTTGAACTTTGATGATCTTTTATCTATAAAACTGTATACGTGGGTACCTACTGCCACCCAGCTCAGCAATAGTACAATCTTGTACAGAATTTTGGCCATATATGCCATGCACATATTTTCAAAGATATTTCTTTCAATTTGTGTCTCATAAAACAAAAAAGAATTTTTGTCAGTTTTCGACATGAATGTGTATCTATTGTCCTCTACAAACTCTTTTCTTATAAAAAATCACTTAAAATGATTCTTTGGAAGTAACCATCACTGCTACTCATCTTAGTTTTTGAAGAAAAGAAAAGATAAAGCAGCTTTTTCTTCTTTCCTATATCCTCATAAGAAAGGGAGTACAGGAAAGCTGAAAGTCTGTAACAGGTACCCTGCCGAGCAACTCCCATCTTGCATCTCCATGCAGTACACTTGCATACGCTACTTTTGCTGAATAAAAATAATGGGGTTTGTATATGCAGATAGGTGGCCTAAAAATCAGCAAGAGTACTTCCAGTTTCACCCTTTGAAATCTGGGTACCAGATGAGTACAACCACATAGGTTCAGAAGCAACAATCAATCGTATTTCTCAGATTTGTTGATGCTATTTCTTCCAGTGAGACTACCACACTGCTACAAGAAGCCACAGTATTTAATTGTTGTTCAGCTTTCTGTGTTTAATGGTGGTATAAAAAAGAAAGCGAGACTCGAGAAAAATAAGACATTTACTAAGCTGTTATTGTCCCCTCTGGTTTGCTTCCAGGCCCCTCAATTTCAATCCATGTTGTTCTATTTTGAGGATGTTTTCAGATGCACTGAAGTGCACTTCAACAGATCCTTGAAGCACAACATGGATTGAAATGAAGCTGCCTGAAGATATTAGTAATAGAAACTTCTGACACAGCACTGCACATTGAGAAATTGCTTGATACTTATTAGAAAGCATCATGTTAATACAATACTGCTAATACAGAGCTCTATGTGAATGCATAATAAAAATATTGTTAAAAGAATCTGCAAATGAAGCAGCGGGTTTGGAGAAGCATGAAGGGAAGATGAAATGGGAAGATGAAAACAGGAAGGTTTTAAGACATTCATAAATACATACTTAACATACTCAAACCCCAAAGCCCCCAAAATAAAACAAAAAGCAACCCCTAAGTGCACATGTACGCCATCATTTATAGATTTACAGTTAACAGTCCCACATTCCCCACCTCTCCCCAAGACATTCAGGAAAGAAAAGCCGGTACAACCACAGAATATTACTTTCCCTGTTTTAGCATCAAAATTCCAGAGAAATGGATTGCAGTAAAAAAAAAAAAAAAAAAAATTAAAAGCCTTCTATAAATGTTTTTTGCTTCTGGATGAGGATTTCTTAAGTAAGATTTAGGCCGAGAATATTTGGCCTAATTAATTCTTCCCTATTAAGGAGGTTTATAATGGAAGTACAGATAGACCTTCAACTGTCAAGGAGCAAACAGTGATACCTCAATAAACCTGGTAACTATGTAAAACAGCCTTATGGGATTACATTTTAAAGAAGAAGGAGATTCTTCCAACTATGGTCCCAATCTAATGGACTGTAAATTTCCCTTCCCCTTAGTAGATATTCCTCCCAGGAGAGATGACAGGAAAATGGGGAACACTTTCTGCTCTAACTCCCAGCTCTACAGCGTGGATGCCCTGACCTACGCAAGACAACACAGCATAAACACAAATGCCTGAGTGCTAATACAATTCACAACTGCCTGGCTTTCACCTCTGCTAGATCTTCGCAGTGGCATAATTAGCTGTAGCAGACTAAGTCCTTCCTCCTGTTTACATGTGTTAACTAGAGAAGCAAAAGTAGCAACGCAGTTTTGCTGGGCAGGAGCTGTCCACTAACAAACACAGTTTAGAAATAAATATGTGAAAGCAGGCTTTTTGTGGACAAATTGCAGTAGGAGATAAAGAGTCAAGATCATTGATTGCAAGGTACCTGCTACTAAGGTGTTTTCCAAAGCTTTACTAACTCAGCCCAAATGAGATTGTTGCTGATTCCCTTTTCCTAACTTAAACTGAATCCTAATATATTAGAAGAAATACGCAACATTACTTTGCACACAAACAAACAGAATTTAATCAGCTCAGCTGCCCACATCTAAAAGTCTAGGGGCATCTGAGATGCTGAAGGCTATTTGAGAGGTGCAGTTGGGGCAGACAGGCCGGAGGAGGCACTGGAGACCATGCCCTCCTGGAGGGGCAGCGGCAGATCAGAGGGCAGCTCAAATCCAAGCATGTGAGCTGCGTGTGAGCAGCTGAGCCAGGTGTCTGTATGTATGAGGGTAGCACAACTCTAATTGTTACCAATTTTTAGAATCCAGGTGCTGGTTGCAAGGATTAACATACTGTCTTATTTCCACAGACTGTTTGAGCAGGCACATTTTTTACATCCAAATTGCTCTACACAAATCTCCGAATGTGTTTAAATGAAGAACGGGAATTCTAATTTACCATATCTACAAGCTATAGTAAATAGCATGAAGCCTTACAATAAATATTCTACTTTAAAAAATAGTTTGCTATTTCTTAAAGAATCCTGTGTTCACAGGATTCCCACTTATGAAGAGTGGGATCTCTTAGCCGTATTATATGCCGAAAGTAATTTTCAAAGTTAGTAGTGTTTTGAGTTCTTTATGACAGAAAGCTTTGTTAACACATTCAGGACTACACTGTTCTTCCTGGGGAGTAAGGACAGTGTGATTCTTTAACCATGCATATGGAGAACTACCCATAGCTCTATACGGATGACTAAAAAATGCCATGTTTGCAACTTTGGGAAATTCCATATTATGAGTAGGAAGACAAGCAGACTACCAATTAGAAACACTGAACAACTGGTATTTGTCAGAAGGTCATGGTCAGAAGTTGCAAACAGGGGAAGAAAATATGACTGTTAGGAGTGGTAAATAATAGAGAGGGCAGAAGCTAAAACGTTAAAAAAGTCATAAAGTAACTATAAAAATAACCTAGAACATGAGATGATGGTGAGAACAAAGAGGAAAAAAGGTAAGAAGAAATGGACTGGAGAAGTAGGGAGAAAGTAAAGGAGAAAGGCTGGAGAAACTATTAACAGCAGGGAGAACATTCAACCAGAAAGATAGGAAGAGGGAAAAAAAAGATAGCAAGTTTAAAGAAAAAGTTAAATGACTGAAAACAGGACAAGTGAAAGGAGTAAGAAATGAACAGGCAGAAATGACAGGAGTAAGAAGAGATATGAAGGCAGCCCTGACAGAAAAGGAAGACTACTGTGAAAAGAAAAAGAAAAAAAAGGTTAAAAATCAGTTGAGGGAGGAAGAATGCAACAAATGTGCCAAGTGTTCTGGGTTCCATATCACAAAGGTATGACCTCTTCATGGGAGTTTACTACTTTGTTTAAAAAAAAAAAAAGAGAAAAAAGAAAGAGCAATATGAGCAATACCTGGCATAAAAATCTAAATTTAATCTATTTATTAATACTCTAGAAGTATAAGAAATCCCTTCAAAAGAGTTTTTATTGTTAAAACCAAGAATTTCCAAATGCAAACTTTCCTAGCTTTGCCTAATTTATTAAAAGCTTTCATTCAATTAGCAAAATACAAGAGAAGTGTGAGAAAGAACTTGAATTAGTTTCTCCAAACAAAAACTACAGACACACAACAGCTCTCCAAGTAAAATGGCAAGGCCTTTTGTCTGAAAGACCAGAAATGCAACAGAAACAAAATATAATAAAAAATGAAAATTCAGGTACAGGAATTATGTATTTCATACTGAATAATTATTTCTGTACTGCCCGTAAATCCTCTCTGGTAAGCTGTGCATCTAAAACTCATCGAACTGCCAAGGGGTAAACGCAGCTCCATCCATCACACAGCCACTTGACAAATACATTCCATAATAGAAGTTTATTTTTATGGGAGGCTGAATCAAGGACTTTCCCATGCATACAAAAACTTGTCAAAATTATTTATGAGTCTTGCTGAGACACACAATATGTCATATCAAACTCCTATTTTCCTTCCAAGCACAGACTGTCAATATCTCTGCTACTATCAATAATGTGGAACACCGCTGCTATAGGCCCTCAGGATTTTGAGGTCATTTGCCCATCCTAGTCTGCTGCCAGACGCTGTCTCTAGCTGCAATGCAGCTGAGCAGAGGTGTATTTACAACCTCTATGAGGTGTAGTTAAGGTAAGCACTAGGGACTGCAATCAAAGGCTTTGCCAACATAAAATAAAATGGAAACATATGTTTGAAAAATTACAGTTGATTATAGCTAGAGTTATGAAAATAACGAAAAAAATTGCACTGGCCTAAATTAGAAAATCCAAAAGCTTACCAGCATTTTCTGGCGTAATTAAGTAAATAATCACTTCTGATGAATATGTTTGCACCTTTCTGAAACTATGCTAAGGAAAATCCACAGATAACAAGGCTATTATTATCTTTTCTGACCAGAAAGATAGTTGAAAATCTCATGAACTTTGATAATAAGGAAGAGAAACTCCGGAAACAGAGTTTATCTAATCCAACCCATTTTATTTTACAAAAAAAAATTAGTCTTAAAGCAAATATCAGTGTTTTTGCTAATGGGCCCAAGCAAAAAGCATTTAGCTTTCCAAAGGCCATACCCCTAATGCATACCCCTTGTTTAGCTATGTCTTTTCTTTCAGCACTATTACTTTTTCTGCTGGTTGTTTCGCAAACACTACACAGTCACAGTATATCCTGTATGGGATGTGGCTGACATCAGCATTTTGAACCTTTGGGGTACCAGCTCTTTTCTCACCATGCTGGACTATCCCTTTTGCCTCTCCTGCCATCACCAGCTCTGTGGGAATATCTCTGCTAATCCACCTGGCTACCCCAAGCCACCTCTGCCTGCAGCTGCTCAGATATCTTGACGCAGTATCTTCTTTCCAGGATCAAGATGCAGAAACACCCACGGTGGCCCTCAGAGCAAGTGTGTCTCACAGGGCTTTTGTGCTTGGGATACTGGCTGTCTTACCTGTAACACTCTTCTGCCTTGCCACTGAGGCAGCCTCAATCACTGGGAACCACTTGTGTATTGCTTAGAAAAATACTGAGAAAAACACTGTGTGGACTTTCCTCACAACAGTTGAAAGAGACCTGAATTTTTCTCTAGTTAAACTCTCCATAGTGCAATGACATTATTACAGAATACCTAAAAGCTTAGCTTACTGTGCATGAACAGACTGCTACAACTACTTGGCCAAACACATAGACAAGAACAGGCCACGTTCCTCGGCTGTGCAACAGATCTCACCTTGTGACAGATTTGCTCTGCAGTTCACCTACTACATGTTGGTGGCCATGAAGGAGGAAGGGAGAGTCACATGGCACATGGCAGGAGGTTCTCCCCGGAAAGGAAAAGTTACAGGTTCATCTCAGCCCAGTAGCTGCTCAGTGTGAAAGAATGACATTTGAGAAGTCACTGAGCCTCTGATTCCTGTTAATTTTTAGCTGCCCATCCATGAATGAGAGTATGCTCCAGGGATAAACTATCCAAATGTGAGAGGAAGAATTTCTTCAATGAAAGCTCACAGTGAGAGATTTATTTAGCTATCCCCTCAGACTCAACCATCATAGTAGGGGACATCACCCTGACAGTGCAATTAGTTTTGAAGGAGCTGGCTTGGCAGAAGGATAGAAATCAGTGGTAAATTCAAACCGCAAAGAAGACAGAGCTATGGTACTGCCAGGATTGCTCCCAGTATTGCATGCAGGACGGCAGAAAGTGCTGACACCAAGAGTTACTTTTGCAAAGACACAGTGTCTTCAGTAGCAAATATCACAAATGTCCGTCCAACAGTAGCATTGTCCCACCCACCAAATTTGTTTTTAGAGTAGGTAGTTGGGAAAGTGCATAAGGCACAGGACATTCATGTAAAAAATAATGTACAGGTTCACTTTCATCAGTGCCCCATATAATTTAAATCTTATTTTCCAAAAGGTATAGTACCTGCTGTGATAGGTACAGATGGAAAGAACATGCTCAGATAAGTTCCTTTACTGTTTGATGGGCTGATACCTCCCATGAACTTAGTTAACCTACTGCAGGGTCATTTTATGGATCTTGAGGAGCTATGTGCAGCCTGGAACAGTTTTCAGGATAAGGTCTATGGGGTGGACTAATGTTTTCATGTCTGTACAATGCCTGTTTCAAGAAACTATTAAACACTATTAAACACTACCATCTCACAAACACCAAACTTCTGTAAGTTAATATAGAACATTGCTAAAATAATAGTAATAAAGAACAAGACAATAATTTAATTGTCCAATTAGAGCTAACCCTATAGAAAAGACTACAAAAAAAGGATTTCTCATAATTTTTAACCATTTTACTAGAACAGGCTTGCATTGTCTTCAATATTTTGTCTGCCCAGAGAGAATTTAGAGAAGGCTGTTTACAGTTGAGAATAAAATAAAAGTACTGGTAGCCCATGTGAACATATCCAGGTTTGTCCAGAAGATGCATTTCCGGTACTAAAAAAAAAAATTCCACTTTCTTACAGCATAAGGGCAACAGAGCTATTTAACAATTTTTGTTAGTGGTTTAAAACTGTCAGGAATCAGAGGTCTTTTTAGTGGTATACTTCCCACATGACATAGGTGCAACTCATTTTGTCCCTAACAGAAGCCATCATGCCTATTACTCTTTGAACACTGCACTGCAAATGTACCTTTTAGAAGGAGAAAAATATAATCCTATTGATTTTCCTCAGCCCTAAAATGTAATAATTTGAGATTATTTTCAGGTGACAAAGGCTTTACGACCTAACAGCTGATCACCTTTTTACACCTCACCACTGACGTGTATTACTAAACCCAGAATCCCAGCTCCTGGTAAAGGAAATTTATAAACACAATTACTTATTTAAGTTTAATGCCCCTGTGGTAAATCATATGCTGCTATTGAAGTGCTGTACTTGCTGTACCACTCTTGTCTTCTGAGACAGGGAAGATGGTGCCAAAACTGAGCGAACATGCAAGGAAGAGTAACCACTGTATTTTATACTTAGGGAGACAGCAGCAACTGATGCACAGCAAATGTCCTTTTACTCACAACCATTTCGCAATATTAGAAGATGGAGAGAAGTCAAAGATTAAAACATGAACAGTCTAAATCTCTGAATCACCAATGACTTGCATTCTGAATAATCATTTAACACTTGTGCAAAGTATATGTAAAGCAGTAACATTCTGACTAGCAGCAATTTACATTCTCTTTGCACAGGTTTAAAAGACTGCACTAGAATGGGGAGGCAGAGGAACCACCTTGCAACATTCCAGCAAAAAGGCAAGACATTTTTAATACCACTACAGGTATAAACTTCTAGAGTACATGCCAGTTATAAGCATTAGTTTTCACATCCTATCCTTTGTTGTTTTCTTTACAAGTACATGATCGAAATGAGATGGTTTGGTCTCTCTTCCCTGCATTGGTCGTGTTCTTTTGCTAGTAGAAAGAACTGCTCCATTTCAGTCATCTTTGGAGGAATTCCCAGGAAGGTAAGACACAAGAACATAGCTGCTCTATGGTAGCTGCTCTTTTCTCTCACCAAAGATGTGGTTCACTCCTGCAATGTCCTTAAGCAAACACTTTCCTTCTCTTTCTGTCAAACTAAGGAACTTTGTTAGCAACACGGTAGGACAGGAGATAACTATAGAGCTCTCTAATTGTTAAGCTCTTGCAAGGGCTGAGCCTGATCATTCACTGAATTGTTGAGTTGATGGGATTCGTGTAGCTGGTTATAAATTGATAATCTAAATTAATTCATTCAAGCAGAAATCGATTTTGTAACTCCTTGAGAGCTTGTAATAATGCTTACCTCCTACCGTTAGCTGCATTCTCCGTTTCATAAAGCTGGTCGGAAACAGCTGGATTCAGGTGACCTGCTAGCTCATTAAATCTGTTACATGTTCCTTCTGGTAAATGATATTAAGCTGAAATGTCCTTGCGTTGATTTTTTTCCTTTAATTTTATGACAGAAATAACCTAATTTGTAACACAAAATAACAATCTCCTTGGATTACTTTGCCTTGTTAAAATATTTTATGCATTTTTCATTTACACGAAGGTAATGGAAAAACACTTAAACTATCTGTTATTTAAACCACAAGAGATATGTTACTGAAAGTCTGATAGCTGCAAAAATGATTGCCTCTTCATAGTCTTTGCTTTATATCTGTAATAAAAGGCGGACAATTCAATTCATCGGTTAGTAAATAAAGTACGATAGTTTTTATTTTATTTGCTCTGCATTGCAAGAACTAAAATCAGATTGCTTTTCAAATTCATTTAAAAATGGGCTCGTTATTTTCCTTTTTACTTCTAATGCAAAATGTCTGTTGTCTATTTTGAATGTTATATCTTTTTTAAGATATAAAGCAAATATAACCTACTTCTAAATGTCAGATTAAAAGTATAAATTTCTTTTATTGACTTCTCTATAATTACCTAAATATTGGTGTCAGGACTGTCAGTAAGAAGTGCTGAATAACTGAATCTGAACACCTCGGTATGGATCTGATAGAGAGCATAAACACTTATTTCTCAAACTTGATGACTTCTAACTATCAACTTTTATGACAAGCATAGAACAAGTGTCACATGTCACAAATTACACTGCTGGAATGTGCTGCAAGGCAAAAAATATGTGTCCACCATAGATAAAGCCCAATTTCTACCAAGTCTAATGTAGAAACCACACCTGTTTAGGAATGGGAAAACGCGATTCTGCTTTTCTGTACAGTCCATACTTCATGCGCGTAAAAGGAGCAGGCTACCCTGAATTGAAAAGCTTAAATATGCCCTTGAACATTTCAGTTTACCATTTCCAGCAGACGTCACTATAGAGCAAGGATTCATGCAGGCCAAAAAATGGCAACACTATCCAAAGGAATTACGATAAAAACATTTAAGAAGGCTTAGCTATTAAGATAATAGTAGCTAAAATCAGAATTATTAGCTTATTAAAATTAAAGATCCATATAAAGATAAACCATCCTTTTAATTATCAGAAGGAGAAAGCGGTATTGATTTCAAGCTTCTGGCAATAACAAAGCACAGAAAAGCGTAATACATACAAAATACGCCTGTCTTTCGGGACGTATGAAAATCACAATCATAACACCGAGAAATGCACATGCATAAAACTTCAAGTATCATGTTTTCTAACAAAAACTCAGATGTGATAGATACTAACACAATGAGCATATAGCCATATATACCAATTACCAATACCCATAAAGAAGCCACTGCTTCTTCACTCATTATGTTTTCCTCCATTTATTATCACCAAGCAGCCTTTACTCATTCCCCAAATCTTAGTATTTCCCTGCACAGAGAATCATCAAAAATCTGTCCAGTAGCATTTACTCAGTAACAGAAAAATCAGCATACAATAACAGTGAAAGGTGATGGTGGCTTTCAGAAACATAGTGAATGTGTGGCTTTAGCATGCTGATGAAATATCTAATTTTTTTTTTACGTTTAAAAAACCAACAGAAAATAATTCTACCCACCCAGTATTTCTGTCGAACATTTACTGCCTGAAGAATTAAACCCGTGAAGTCCATTCTGTGCGGTGGCTTTCAATCCTGACTGGCTGGAGTTTGTCTGAAAGACAAATGCTACTCAAGGTACTGCAAGGCTAAATGTTGTAGGCAAGTCTCCGGGAAGACTTGTCTTTGAGACATAAATTCTAATGACAAAAAGCACATAAAGGGAATTTTTTCACTATACGATACCTCACACAATGTGTCCTGTTTCCTCTGTGAGCTTGGGTAATTTGTCTGGCCTATACAGAAGAGTCATGGTGAAGTTTTCCCCCCTTTTTACCTGTTGCTTGCGATCTGATATTTGCATGAAATTGGATGAAGTGCTTTCCATGCTTGGTACAGACCTGTCCAAGAATACTGGGAAGGATGAGGGAATGAAAAATCTCTTGCCTGTTATTTTCCTTCATGAGCATTGGTTCAATGGTCATTTGCTCTGGTGTCTGCACTATATGAAAGGGAGTACCTGTAGGCACAGCAACTACTTGTAAACACTTTTACCACTTTTCTTGAAGCAATAATGCACAAATTGAGTGGGAAAAGCCATTCATCAGACTGCTTCTATGGATATTTCCACTGGCCAACTTGGGGGTCCTTGACAGAGCTTCTGCAACAGACTGGTGGCTGGAGGTTCTGGGGGGCTGACAGCCGACTTCCAACTTGAGAAATCTGCACCTGAGCTTAGTGACTAAGACAGAGTTATTTTCTGGAGCATGAGATCTTTTTGGTCTGCTTCTTTGTCAATTTTGTTTCAAACTTTCCTTAACGACTAATGATTAAGTTTGGTGGTGCCTTATATAGCTATGGCTCATCCTCACAGTGCACTCCCAAACACATGCCTCTAAGTGTCAAAAGGACAATGATATTTCATGGATAAAAGATTTGTACATATTATTGCTCCAGAAAGAAATAAAAAAGCTCTGTAGTATTCCTCTTGGCTTAGAGAGTAAACTAAGGCACACTGTTTGGACCCGGACTTATGTATACTCTGTTGGATATAAAATGCTCTTACGTGAAGAACACATCCCAGGACTTTTGAGCTAAAACATGAGCAGAGGAAAACCTCACCAAATGAGTGAGTTGTATTGCTCTGCAAGGGAAGGACTCCTAGTGGAGAAAGAGGAACTCCAACTGACTGAGGGGAGCACCTTGGGCACTGATTTCCACTGATGCTGTTTCACTAGCAGTGTCACATTAACAGTAGGTTAGTGTAAACACAAACCATGCACAAATTATACCAAACAGCAAAGGTGTGAAGATGGGGAACATTACACTGCACCAGACAGAACAGTCTTAGCAATTTTCCCATAGTCATTTTCTACCTTCAAAATCATTGTATTTCACACTCTTCCAGTTACATTGCACTGTATCAGTCATAGACAGGAATAACCATGTATTATTACCCAAGCAAAGTCAATTCTTTACCATTTACGAGTTCAACAGATCACAGCAGTTGAATTTCTCCTGTTTTCAAAAAGATAATCAATGGCTGAATTTGGTTTTGGAAATACAGACCTTCTCAATATAAAAACCAGCAATTAAAAAAAAATATAAATCATCCAGCAAAGGTCCAGGTCCAGTGCTAATACTTATGTACAGGAAAATGTGTATAGGCCTGTAGAATCATCTTTAAAATCTTGATTATAAATTGTTTATTCATATACTTTTTATAATAAAATATTACCAGCAGGATAGCACACCTGGTGATATATGGCTTGCTTTCTCTCAGTGTTACATTGTTGCAGAAGATTGCAAAAGGAAAATACTAGACCAGACTAGAGAATCCTGTCATTGTCAAAAGAGAAAATATTTTTAAAGAATCTATGATCAGCAATTCCCTACTTTGCTTCTTAGCACCGCTGCTCTTCATGATACTTGCAAATAGAGCACTGTATGCACATCAGATGCTGCCACACCCTTCCTGTTGCTAATCTGTCTTTTTAAATTTAATTTCTTTTATGGTGGCTTTTCCACTGTTTAATTAGGCCACAGGGAGTAAAGAGAGGCAGCCTCACTGTCCCTTCAGAGTTTATTTCACAGACTGTTCCCTTCAAGGATTTTATTTCTGTCATTGGAAGCAGACATCCTCACATTGCTTAAACACAGAAAATGATTAATACAATGAGATTGTTATGCTCCTAGCTAAAATGGCCTTCTTTCTAATGTGAGCTACAACAGCTTGAAAAGACGGGCGCTGACACTACACTTCAGCTGACAGTTTTTCTTTTTTTAGGTGTACTGTTATTGGGATCTGTAATTCTGTGTGACCCATAATAATAAGCCCACCATTCTCCTCATATTAATATCATAAATTCTGCAGACATAGATGATACTGTCATATATCAAATATGACCATAAAACCAATGTGATCTTAACACCTTTGGATTTATCTTGAAAAGAAAAATACTAGATAAAATCATTTATGCTGATATCACCAAGTTTTTACTGGGTTACAGTAACATGGTAAGATTACAATATATTTTTAGGAGGATAGGCAGTTTTGACAGATTTATTCATCTGTTCCTAGAGTTAAACTTGTGGATAGTTAATTTGTATGTTATTTAACAGTCAATGCTTTCCATTCCATGTCCCTGGCCACAAGCTTGAAATGCCACAAAAGCTGAATTTGGTATAATATTCAGTGCATATATTAAATAGCCTAGTTTAAAGGATCACTACTCAGACAATAATATTTTACATGATTTAATGGCACCTGCTAGTGCCACTGCAGTTAAAGGTCTCTGAGCTTATTCAAATACATTTTGGGTTAGAAAGGCATGCTCAGCTTTGGATTGATCTACAATGAAACCCACGACATACAAATACCAAATTGACTTAATACTGGTTTCGAGTTTTGTATCTCTGAGACCACTTATACTTCCCAGTAAGTAGTGATTGCAGTGGAGGATTCTAGAACACTTAGAAGACTAAAGCAAAAGCTGATTTTAAAATACTGAAACCTTCAATTTGCCACCTCCTTCTTCCCACCTCTGCTCTCATCAGAATTAGAATTTCCAGACAGATTGCACCACGTGATTGTATGTTTGGACAACTGCTATAATAACAAGAAAAAAAAGAGGGAGCATAAAATGGCTGAGATGCTGAGGCTGCCAAAGTAACTGTGCCACATGCAAACATGATTATGCTTGTTTTAAGTAAAAATCTTAAGTCAAATTTACTTCAGCACAAAGGAACTATTCAGGGGGCTATATACCACTTATGCTTTCAGTCAAGAGCAGCATGGCAGCAGAAGTGCTGTACTCCTACAAAATAATGATGGAACAGTATTTGCTAGGAATTTTTACATGGCACATAAACCTATGCACTATGAAATCCTTTTTACAGAGATGCTCTGCAAAGCACCAAACAGGCAGGCTAAAGCAAACAGGCTTGTCTGGGAAAAATGAGGCAAAGGCAGAACAAAAGAAAGCAACAACGAACAGCACAGCTTCAGAAATACAGATCAAAAGGTGCTTTATTGCTACTGGGAAGAGGGTTTTTTCACGATTTCTTTGCAGTAAATGTATTCAGGCCCTTGCTTCAGCCACTTGTTTTGTATGTTGTTGGCATGAAACTCTGCCCCTCGAAGAACACAACCCCTCTGTAAGAAATTACATCTTCTTTTTTTCTCAAATGTCCATATCTCATAAAAAGCTACATGTGATGAATTTTCTGCATTACAGTTGCCATAAGGAACCAAATTTCTTTACAAGGTGCACAGGCATTTCAACAGGGTAAACAAGTTTTCTCTCACTGAGTAGTCATTAAAAGATCAGAGCCTCAACTGAACTGCTAAAAAAGCAGATGGGAGTAAGCACAGCCCTGGCTCTGCCTTCACAACCATTGTTACACAGGGACAGAGAAAGGGGCAATGGTTGTTGCAATCAGGAAGAGTCATTTTTTCTTGAAATTGTTCCCAACACTACAGTGCTACCAATCACTGCAATCCTTTCACAAGTCATCTTAGCTCAGATATTTGCAGGTGTAATGTCCCAGGCTTCTAGACTCAAATGCTTAAGTAAGAACAGTTACTTGTTTTCATTTTTGGGGGAAGAGAGAAATTCAGTGACTTTAAATGCAAGCAACAGAGACTGGAAATTACCACCCAGAGAAAAAAAGCCAAGATATGCAGCAGTACGTAGATCTGGCAATACCAACATTCTGTTGCATTCACTGTAACCAGAGGGTTGTAGGAGAACTTGGTTTTGGGCAGACAATCTTCCCATACAACCCAGACTTGCAGCTGTGACTATATGCCACAATCTACTCCTCGATACACAAATTTCCTTTGACAGAGATGACTTTAATGGCTTTTTCTTTGTAGCATTACAGTATATTGTATAATTAATTCAGGAATTAAAGCTGCCTAAATGCATTCAGACACAATTGAGCTACTCTTTGGAACTGTTGCAATCTATTTTGTCAATAACCCCAGTTCAAGGTTTCCTGCTGTTACACATCAGTACAATAAGAAATGTGTACTCTGGATATTTACATATCTGTCCCATGGAGAGACTCAGATTTTTAAAGACTCTTTAACAAAACATTTTACCATGTTTTACTTAAAAAAATCATTTTAATACAAATTTGGAAATACAAAGTTTCCAAATGAAAAAAATAAAAGCATTTCATATAATTTATATGGTAAATATGCTCCCAACATTTGAAATTAATTCCTATTTTTTTAAAGCATGATCAACTTTGGGAGTTTTTCCTTAAGAAATTTTACTTTCCTCTTGAGAGTATACCAGAAGCATAAAAAACCCAAAGAAAAATATATATGACAAACTAAAAGGTCAGAAAGGATACTGTAATTGATTTATTTTCCTTAAAGGTGAAAAAAGAATGGAATGGAGAGAGGAGGGGAGAGAAAGAGGTGGCCTCAAGAAAAAGAGGGAGAGAAACCAAAGTTAAATTTTCCTACTTTATATCTGAATTCCCTAACATTGCTTTAACCATGGAAATATCAAGGATGGCTTTAAATGGCTTTGCTCAGTGCCTGTACTAAAGACCTTGGAAGCCATTAATTTGGAAGCCATCTCCTCTTAACCCAAAAAAAAACCCCATTGCTTCTTTAAGAGGAACAAGCAGCTGAGACGACAAAGTAAGAGACATGATTATTTTCTGATCTTGGAGTATTTGGTTATACCAGTCACACTGAGGTGTGCTCTGACTAGGGACGATAGCACCAGATGAGTTACACAGATGGCTTCCTTAGAAGACGGATGATAGTTTTCTCTTTCTCAATACTAGCTGTCCAAAGTATGCGTGTGGCACAATTTTGTACACAAATAAATATGTAATCCTCTCTTTTCAGTACCTTGTATGTGTTCCTACTCCAAAAATATATAGCCCTTTTTGAGAGCAGTATGTTTACAACATAAGAAACAAAATCTGGAAAGCAGAGAAAAGAGCAGTACTTTAACTCACTGATAGGAATATGGTGTGACAGGAGGGATGAATAATCAAAGATACAGTTGATAGTGTACTGTTAAAATAAATTAACCAATCCACTGACAAAAAGTCTTGCCTACTGTACTTTATAGATACAGCTCTGACATATTTTGATCACAAACAGTTTCAAAAGAGGATCACTCTGCCAGCTGGGCTGTTCTTAAACAAAACCTCTATGTTTTGATCCAGGAAACATCAATCATCATGTCTCCAAAACCATTACCATTTATTGAGCACCCATTAATATGCTCAATGCTAAATAAAGCAAAGGAACATGCTGTCCTTATCCACATTTCTGATCATCTGTCCTTTATTTTTGAATTCAGTTTGGCTCTGCATAAACTAAAACATCAAAAGTAAACAAACAGAAATACTTTGGTGACTATGTACTACATTGCTATACTTTTTGCATGCTTGTTTTATCTTTCACATTCTGTAAATATAAAATAATCGCATTCCAACTGCAGGGAAAAGAACTGAAATTGAGACTCTGCTGGACATACATGCTTTAAAAAGGAGGCTGCAGTGGGGCCATGAATTCTGGTGTGCTTTAGTAAAGTGAGGACAGAAACCTGAGCAGCTGCAGAGTTGCTGCAGAGAGCTAAGAATGAGAAGAATATCTCTGCCATGGCATAAGTAAAAAAATACAAGGAATTGCTAGGAGAGAGGATCTGGCACAAGCAGTGGGATAAACAAGAGGATTCAAACATCAGCACTGATTATAGGATATGTTGCCTGCACATAACAGAACATTTAGCTATGCCATTTTCAGTATCTCTGATCTATTGAGAAGACTGAAAACCATTTCTTGTTTAACTTTAAAAAAAAAAAAAAGAAAGAAAAAAGCCCTGTATTTGAACAACTTCAAAGATCACACTATTGTTGAAGTATTGGTTGAATTTTGGTCATGTAAAAAATTGGTGTAATTCAGCCTTTTAAAAAAGAAACAAATAACTATCAGTTGGATGTTCTTACAGTTCTATCTACCTGCTGTGTTAGAGAAGAAATAAAGCTGATGTTCATAAAGACAATGATAAAATTTCTCTCACTTAATAGGCAACTCTCTGATTACTGGCCACTGGAGTATTAGGTTGAATTGCATCACTGATGAATAGCCAAGGGACTCAGTTAACAAAAATCAGTGCTTTTAAAGTCTTTAATGATCAGAAAAAAATGAATGAAAGCATTTGTCAAGATTATGATTGTCATTAGAAAATGCTAATTACATATTAGTTTAATAATCGCCACATGATCATTTACCAAAATTATTAAATTTTTTTACTTACTTGGAAGAATTAACTTTTTCTTTTTTTTTCTTTTTTTTTAAATAGTTCTCAACAGTGCTTTTAGAAGCTAAGAATTTTAAGATTACACAGCTTCTGAAGCTGGACTGCCACTGTTGGAAAGATCTGATCTAAGTTTATTGCCAACCCATCTTATTTCACTCACTTAAAGATATATATTATTATCCTCTTAAGGAAAGTTACAGCAGAATAGAATTCATAAAGCACAGGTAACTTGCCCACAAAAACAACTCTAAAATTACAAGGTAAACTCCAGCAAAAAGCCATTTGTTAATGAATACATACATGCTAATTAAGATATGACACTTTGCAATATTGAGCTGAGATCTCACCTAAAACATGACAGTATTAGGTAAGCATCAAACATATCTAGAAGAGCTGTGTCATCTGGACAGTACAATAGAGGACTGTATCAGTGGTATCACAATAAGACCGCTTACTTTTGATAATAAAAATACACTTCTATTTTTCTGCATAGCAGTGTTATACAAATTCTACAGCTCAAGTTGTATCAGCAGCCACTAACTTGACCACAGTAACAACAGAAAAAGCAGCAGTGCTTTTCATGTGCTAAAATGAACTCAAATGGAATTTTTCTCAGTCAGTGACAGTTTTTACCATCCTGATCAAAACTATGACCCATATGGTATGTAAGTTCTTTTACCCACCTGCAAGTACAAACAATTCCAAAAGAATAGTTTTCCTATTCTCAGTTTAAGGTTTATATTTTAAACAACTAGTAGTAGCTCAAATAACACACTTTCTTTTAAGGGGAAAGCATAATTACTCTATGTCCAACATTACAGCTGTAAAACATAAAACCAGAATAAAACCTGAATACTACAGAAAATATTTCATATGTTATTTCTCACCTAAGATCAACATTCTGACTTGGAACAGATCCTTCTGACAAAGTGGCACATCTCTGCATCACTGACCTTAAGAAAACCCTAATTAAATTTAGCAATGAAATACTTTTACACTCCTACTCTTGTTATCCTTGGTAGTCCCTACTCAGTATGGGGGAATTTTGGCAACAGGACCATGATTTTACTTGACCTTTGCAAAGAAATAACTATGGCTGACTATTTTAAATGCATGTTAATTCAATCAAAATGCAAAAGCATAAATGGCTGCTATGGCAGAGGGATGAGGTAAGCTTCAGAAGAAAGCAGACATGCTATTGCCAAAGTCTGGTGCAACTATGCATTCAGCATAGGAATGTGGAAACCTTCACATATACATCACGCTGTTTTGAATCTTGGCCAGATCTGTGGTTACTCACGAGTGCAAGTTGTTCCTGTGATATCAGTCGGCAGTTCTGTTCAACTAGAAATCACCATATTTGCCACTCTTGTTGGCAGTTTTAGTCTAAGAAGTGAATAGGGATGTAAATTGAACTACTCGTATCTAAAGGTGGTAGCTACAGACGAAGGTTAAGACATTAGCAGAGCCACATGAGAATCCTGCACTACTTTCTTCTGTACTTGATCTGTGGAATAGAGGCTATTAAGTCTCTGTGGCTGTCAATCTGGCTCTTTTCATGAGTACTAAATTCATCTAAATAAATAAATTTATTTGTTTCAGCTTGTCATTGGGGTAAGATCTGTTTTATTGCTGCAATTTTTGCTGTAGTATGTACAAATCAATCACAAAAATCTCTATGATGCAATCCCTTTATAAATCTGTTAGCTATGGAGCTTCTTCCAAAGAAGCCTTAGATGCTGTGACAGTGATACTAAACCTACATCAAAAAAATGATCTTTAAAAAAACATAACTGCAATGCTTTGCTTTCAGGGAATTTTTATAAAGCTCACATTCCAGAACCAGGCACACATAGAGAGCATTTAACCAAATTCCATGATAAAATACATTTCAGACCTTAAAAGTTAAATATATTTACTTCCTGAAAACCAATCTCAATCCTATTTTTCTGTTACCCATAGTGACTTTTCCCATTTTTTCTTTTACAAACTCTTTTGAAGAAACCCCCCTCCCCACATTTCTGTAACTGCTGTGTTCATTTGATCTGTACATTTTTAAAGGAACATTTATTTTCCTAAGGGCACAATCAGTGCAATCACTGATTGTGGCAAATAAATACTGCTTGGATTTGTATTATGGTGATGCATCTTACAGCTATCTGTTTATATATTACCATTGACAGACTATGTTTGTTCTTAAAGGAAGAAAACTAAATGTTGAGCAACCTGTTTTAGAGAAGAGAATATAAAACTGCAAGATTTATTCTGGAAGAACAATTATGAGCAGGATACATGCTAGCATCCAAATAACATTGAGACTAAGTTGAGGCAGTAATGCTACATTTTTCAGGAACACATTTCCAAGTAAACCTAATGTTATCCCTTCATCTTGTACCAGTGCTTTCATAGACAAGGAGGGGAGGGAGATTCAGAGAATTAACATAGATTTCCAGCTCTATGTCAGCTTAGAAGGGATTCCTTTGCCTTCAGCATGCAGATAGGTATGGGCTGCTGAAGAATACTGGAGAATAGATTTATTAGACTTTAATAGATTCATTAAACTTTTTCCTATATCCTAAAAGACCTCACATGCTCAACAACAGTTGAGGCTACTGCTGATGCAGTAAGGAAATAAACATGGGCAGGTTATCAAACTTTGTTATGTTTTCTATAAAAAGCAGTTTCAGAAGCAGCAGAACCAACAACCTCATTAGTAAATAGTTGCATGCACTCCTCAGCATGGCTCCTATCATGGCAGTAAGTAACATCTAAACCACTCTTTGGTATGGTCATTAATGGTACATTCCTTGTAAAATGACAGGAGGTGGCAAAGCTTATTTTTAGCTGAGGGAGAAGGCATATGTAGGCAGGCAGCCATCAACAGCAAAGCTACCAGCACACTGTTTCCAGAACAAAAATGGGATTGTACACCTTATTAAAACACTATTTTATGACCAGCAGGTCAAGGGAGGTGGTTCTACTCCTCTACTCTGCCCTTGTGACATCCCACCCAGAGTACTGTGTCCATCTCTGGGGTCCTCAGGACAAGAAAGGCCTCTTAGAACAGGTCCAGAGGAGGCCACAGAGATGAGCAGAGGCATGGAGCACCTCTCCTATGAAAACAGACTGAGATCTGGGATTGTTCAGCCTGAAGAAGAGATGGCCCTGGGGAGACCTCATTATGGCCTTTCAGTTCTTGAAGGGGGCTTATAAAATGAGGAAGAAAAACTTTTTTTCATGGGCAGATAGAGACATGACAAAGGGGAATTGTTTAAATCAAAAGAGGAGATATTTTTATTAAATATTAGGAAGAAATTCTTTACTCAAAGGGTTGTGAGGCACTTGAATGGATTGCCCAGGGAAGTTGTGGACACCCCGTTCCTGGAAGTGTTCAAAGCCAGACTGGATGGGGCTCTGAGCAATCTGGTCTAGTGGAAGGTGTTCTGTGCATGGCAGGGAGGGGTGGAACTACACGATCTTGAAGGTCCCTTCCAACCCAACCCATCCTATGATTCTATGTATAAAGGATTACAGCAAGAAAGAGTCAACAAAACAAGCTCTATAGAAATACATACTTCCTCTTCCCTTCCTCCAACACAGCAGGAAAAATTCATTCCCCAGCAGAACCTCATACAAGGAACCAGGCAATGCTTTGCAGGTCACACATTCCCACTCTTAAACTCTTCCCTTGTATTGCTGTGCTTCTTTGCCCCCAGGACTAACCTCTCTTCCTCTTCCCTTCTACCACCTGAGACTTTGCTACTGCCTCTAGCCATCATAATGTCAAGCCCAAGCCAACACGGCATGGGGAAGAGTAAATGGCCCAAGCCTTCCCTGCATGGAAATAACAAGGATTATTCCTTTGGGCTTGGTGCCACGCTTTGCCAGCAACATACTCACACCTCACTACTCAATAACCACTGAGAAATTAGGAGATGAAGTTGTGCCCAAGCTAAGTCCTAGGGTCATGTCAAGTATATTTCTGTTATAATGAAGATCAAATGTTTTCAAGAAAAAAAAAAAGGAAAATTAATAGAAGATTCTCATACAATCACCTCAACTCTAGTGCTGAGGCTTAAGGTAAATATTAATTACCATGTAATTTACAGTTCAATGTGAGAGCTGATGATACTGGAACAGAGTCAGACAATCTGCAGAGTAGTGACTCTGCAACTGAATGCTCTGGGCAAGCAGCAGCCCAGTGTTCAAGAAAATACAAATTCAGAAGAGCTGAGAGATTAACCAGATTTTCCCAACTGTGGAATTTCTAAAACAAAACAGGACTCCCTATTTAAACCAAAGCATACCACTCCCTCTTCCCCCCAAAAAAGAACCCCAAAGTTTCCAGAGCATAAGTAAAGCTAGCTGTGGTGATAGTTCTGCTGTGATAATTCCAACCCATCTGATTCTATATTCTGATAAAATTTCAACTGTGTTTCCTCATCACAAATACTGTCAGAGGTACTATGGGTCTTGTATGATTACATTTTTTCTCCCTAGGATTCCTAATGTCATTGATATAATTAAAAAAGACATTTTTAAAGAGAAGGTAGGAGCTAAAAAAAAAAAAAAAAAAAAGAGTGAGAGACCCTACACATGGCAAAGAAAACTTAGAAATACATATAAAGTATTGCTTTTTGATCCTCTGGCATTCATTTACACAACAGACTAGGTAGCATGAATGCTGCTTTCTCCTGCATCTTCTCTCCATTCCTTTCAGATTTTCTTGCCTGCCTGTCAAAAGTGTCATCTTTAATTCAGGCAGGTGTACTGATTTTAAGTACAATGCCAGTAAAGGACACTACAAGTAATGGTACTCAGTATGTGTTAAATCATCTCTGAAGTTGTGCAACACTCCTACTCTGTTATTCATACTGCTTTATGCTTATTACCAATTTCAGAGCAGGAATTTTTCAATTAATGTGTGTTTGCATTATGAATACCCTATTGCATTTGGTGTAGAAACAAACTTTTTAGTGTTTGCTACTAACCTAAGTTAACCTGCTTAGGCATCCATGATCACAAATTCAGTTAAACCCAAACAAACAAATGAACAAACATCTCCTGATAGAAAATGAGGTGTAAGGAAGAACTCCTTTGCCAGTTCTAACACTCTTCTGGATTTGAAAAATACATCAATTTGATTTGTGAGAATCCTGTTTTGAACTGTGGCCTGATCCCATTCCACTAATATATTACCAAGAGACAAAACCCCATGCTTAATATGTTGTTTAAAAATTAAGAGTCAGGAATGATTAGAACACAGTTAAAATATCTTCAGTCTGTTTTCCCCTCTGAAATGGGTAGATGAATTTGAGAATCAAAAGTTAAAGAAAAGTGTAAAACACAATTATACTGTAACATAAATACATTACACTCCAGAGATATCAAAACATCAACAGCAGTATTAAATCTGTCCTGAAGTAAAGAGGTATGAAGCAATTCATTAAAATAGAAGAAGAAAACTAGCTCATTCTGCAGCTAACAATAGCTAACTTTTTTTTTTTTTTTTTTTTCAGGAAAAATCTAACAGGGTACAGTTTTATCCTGACTTACTTTATATGCCAATGCAGACCATAGTGGATTGGCCTTCAGATGCTTTCTCTCTATTTGGGGAATGGGAAACCAGCAGCAGAAGTTCAAGATTCAGTAGCATTTTCTCTCTGATCACTCTTGACTGTTAGATTACTGTGCATGATCAGCCAAATGAGATGTACTGGAGAAGAAGTTTACAACGAAAACTGGAACCAAACTTAACAACAGACTGTGGAAAGATTTAACTTCAAAAGCAACAATATGTAAATATTGTGTTATCTGGGTATCCTTAATGGACATTACTGAGGTAAGTGGTAGATAGGGCTTTCCATTCAGTCAAAGATATAGATAAATACAGGAGTAGCTGCAGCTCCTGATGCAAAATCTGGGATTTGTATTTTCTTTTTTTAAAATCAAGTAATAACAAATTTTTTTTCACTTAATGAGCTCTTTTCTTTTCTTTTTTTTTTTAAATTGAACACAGTTGTTGTTGATATTTATGAAGTACCATTCACTGGGAGAGTTCTGTGGCAAAATAAGGTGCAAATAAAACACAATAAAAGAAAATTTTAAAAAGTGTCAAATTACTAGTACAATCAAATTAATAAAATCTAAGTATTTCAAATGTATGGGATATTGTTATGGAGGTGAAACATAACCGTAAAGAGACCTACATAGGCCAAAATTTCATCAGCTTAGAATATGAGCGGAAGCACACCCAATGTTTGCTGTAGACATCTACCTACTCAAATCCTCTTGGTCATAATGCCTTCAAAAACATTTAAAATGAGGCTGAGTTATAACATAAGCCCTCCACTTGATTTTGACCTATGTGCAGATGTTACTGCTTGTAGTATCAAACCCAGTCATAGAATCACAGAATCATAGAATAGATTGGGTTGGAAAAGACCTCCAAGATCATCAAGTCCAACCCCTGATCCAACTCTAATTACTATATCATGGCACTAAGGGCCATGTCCAATTTCTTTTTATAAACTTCCAGGGATGGTGAATCCACCACCTCTCTGGGCAGGCCGTTCCAATGCCTGATCACCCTCTCTGTAAAGAATTTCTTTCTAACATCTAACCTAAACCTCCCCTGGCAGAGCTTGAGCCCATGTCCCCTTGTCCTGTTGTTGGTTGCCTGGGAGAAGAGACCAAACCCCACCTGGCTATAACCTCCCTTCAGGTAGTTGAAGAGAGTGATGAGGTCACCTCTAAACCTTCTCTTCTCTAGTCATAACAATAAGCATAGATTAGTAATTTAGGTTGGTTCTCACTTAAAAAATGTAACTTGGTCTAAGTCTCTAAATCTAGCTCTCATCCACATAGAGAAAAAAACCCCATCATTTAATACACAAAGGCAAGAATGGCTACAACTCAAAGCAGGATCATTTATCGGTCGCTAATGGAAAGACTGTGAGGTGTGCTACTGCAATTCAGAAGCCACCAGTCTTCCAATACTTTTCTGCAATTTTCCTTGGGTTTAGTTTTCTTACACTGCAAAAGAAACAAATGCAGCAAACATTTTGTGGGTGCACTTCTGAGAAGTGGTTAAAGAGTCTGTGACAAACCATGTAAAAAAAAAAATCCTTTTGGTGACAGGTGCATTAGGGTATTTCAGCTTAGCTCCGGAATGCAGAAGGAAGCGCAGGGACTGCAAGTGAAAGAGCTGAGCTCAGAGAGACTTTATTTCTCACTCAGGTTAGGGCTAATTTCAGGGCATAACATAAATATAGCTACCCTTGCAGATCACATTTTTGACTGGGCCTTAAAATTATCTCAGTTCTTGTCAAGTATGGATTATTTTGTAGAGTAAAATAAATAAATAAATAAGATTCTCAAGTGATACTTTCCATTAGAAGTATTACACTAATTATCCATGATGAACCTAACCAAATAAGGGTACATTATACTCCAGGTGTAGTGATTATTCAACTTCTAAATGAGCCATGTAGTGGTGGGGGACCTTACACCACCTCAGAAGCACTTTCCTGTGGCAGTTCACTACTTTGTCATTGCTGAAACAGTTAAATGCAACCCATCCTGACTACAGAGTGGATCCCCTAGCATGAAATGTACTACAAATACTGGGTTGTCACTGTCCACTCCACAAGTTTCCATGAGCTAGGCCACACAGGACACAGCTGCTTCCTACAGGTTACTGTGCTATGCCCAATTGCCTGGTTCAGTTATAATCACATTAGTGCTTTCTACACTAGAACCTTTAATTGTTGCTATGCCCACACATTGTAAATGAGTTAAATTTTTACAATACTTTGCTCCTAGTAAGATTACCGCCTTCCCAGTGTTGTTCCTGACCACACTAATACACAATGAAAACTGTGCTGTTGTTATCCTTTTCCATGCTCCCCTGGGACCACAGAAAGGCTACCAAATATTAAGGGATCCCCAAACAAATTTGGAATTTCTCACTTGAATTATTTATGTTTTTACTAAACTCCTTCTGGCCTGCCAGTGTTCTAGCCTCCATTTTTGCAGAGAACAATATAATTAATGGCCAGTCTTCGCGAGCGAAGATCCGGGGAAGGTCTTTCCACCTTCCAGCCTGCGCATTGGATTTTTTAGGTGAGACACAGTGTGCGCGGAACTGAGCCCACCCTTTAATCCTAAGGTTCATCTGCCGGGGCCAAGCGAGCTTGGACAGTGGCAGTGAGGTCCTTAGGACGTAGATGGGTTGCCTTTAAGGGCTAACGAGCCCCACCTGCCCGGGAGTGGCCCTGACCGGGAATCGAACCCGGGTCTCGGCGGTGATAGCGCCGCGCCTTTACCACTAGACCACCAGGGGCTCAATAATAATAATAATAATAATAATTAAGAAGAAAAAAAAAATCAAAACCACAACATAACAATCCTTCCTCTCCCTTGCTATGCCCAAACCATGTCTATATAATTTTCATCTGTATGTTCATTGCCAAGTCAGACACAGCAAATAATTAGAACTAAACTAACACTAAACATATATATTTGGGGTTTAGTCATGGATGTGTATCTACCTACAGCTGCACAAGCATGTTCCCTGAGACACAATTGTAGGGCAGACAGTGAAACAAGCAATGGGGAGTGCCTGTTGCACAGCACCTTCAGATATCTCCTATTACACTGAACACAACAAGGTGCTCAGAAATTCATCAGTGAAAGTGTAAAAATAGAACAGGGGAGTAGTTTCTGGTTAAAACATAATTAAACAACAGATTTCCCCAGATTTTTCAAATAATTTCAGTTCTTATATTTGTACAAAGTTATGACAAAATAGATTCTTTATAACAGCTTGCAAGGTGTCTACAGATTTATATATCAGGGATAATTAAAAAAGAAGGCATGATTTCATGAGCTGAGCATGTTGCACGCACCCAAGAAAATGTTCGTTTGTCAGATAGTTTGGGTTGTTTATATGAACATATATATATGTTTTCGTGGCGGTTTTTTGAACAGATGCACTTTTAAACTTGTACAGATAACATTAATTTCATCTGCTTGCAAAGAGATTTGACTGCTGAAGTAAAACATATGAACTTTTCTTACACAGACCCAGATGAATCTCTGTCTGTGTTTTTCTCCTCACGGATATTTTTTGTCTACTGTAATACATCAGTGGTCTTTAAAACAGCTGTTCTAATCATTATCTAAATCGACAGAAAAGGTACCAAATATATCAGAAAATAAAAAAAGTAAAATTAAAAATACATAAACGCAAAGCTTAATAAAGTAATCTGCTCGATACTTAAAGGTCATCTAGAAAAGAGGTTCTGTTCACTGCAGTAAAAACAGAGTCCAATTTATGCAAAATTGATCAATCACTTTCTTTCTTCATATTTAAACATTTCTAAGAGGAGATCAAAAAGGCTGTGCTGGCCAGGCTGCTGACCAGGAAGAGGAATGGCAGAAGGGACAAGGGAGTGACTTTTAATTTCATTAACCCCGAAATTCTAAATAATTTGCCATATCCTCTCGGAAGAGTACACGGCAGGTAAGTGACAGAATGCAGGTGTGGGCGTCCGTCACAATAAAGGCAGTTTGGTTGAGCGCAGCAGAGCAGCGGCGAAGCTCAGTGAGAGATTACACACGGACCTATTGGCAGAACATGGCAAGGGAGAATGTCAGATTTCATATTCGCCAGACATCTACAGCAACTGATGCCTTGTAGTCAAAGGCTGTTAAATTACCTGTGAAGGTTACTGGCAGCCCTGAATGTTTTTCTCATTGTTTATTTAGTTCCAAAAGCTCTTGGTCTTTGTGCTGATTGCCCTAACTGACAGCCCAGGAAATCTGGACTTTGTAAACAGGGCACTGCTGTATTGAATTACAGGTAACAAGTGTGTAATCAACCTGCTGGGGCTGGACCTTTGCAAAGAAATCTTCGGTATACAGACAAAAAAAATAGGTTTCAATACTGGGGAATCAATTACATGAGCAGATGAGTATAAAAAGAGATCCATTTAAATCCTTTGTGCTTATTTACTACAGCATATTTAGAAAAAGAAGAGACCCTGACATGGTAGAAAGGTAATTAGGCACTTTATTCATTGTTGCACTAATACTATAGAAATTAAGGGTGAATATGATTTGAAGAGCCCTCATTATAATCCATAAAACTATACCAGTTAAACAGTCCTTAGCTGCAATATGCTTTATAAAAAAATACAGAAAAAGCTCGCAGGTTTTGTGTTTGCAGGTTAAAGAAGAGTTTCTGTACTCAAATTACATAAACTGGAAAAAAAGACCAACCCAGAATGAAGCAGTCATTTCTGATCTTTTAAAAGCTAAAGAGAACCTCTACGAAGCAGGGATCTAGTGAAATCTTACATTCTGCATACCAAAATAACATAATAAAGTTCAACAACTACTCCCCAACCATAGATTTATGCAAGATATTTAAACTGTAATTGTTAATTAAAAAGCATAAATAAAAACCCAATGGCAATCAGTCAACAGAATAACCCTATGCCAGACAACATTAAGTCACTGAATAGTACAAGACAGGAATTTTTTTTTTTTTTTTTTTAAATCATCAAGATAGGCCAACTCTCTCAGTGTCTGTGGTCACCATGGGCAATAATATTCACTAAATAAAGAAAACCTTAACAACAAAGATTCCAAAATATAAACATCAGACAGTATTTTCTATCTGAACATCATTTATTAAAACAGATACTGTATGCTATCGTCTTATTATGCCCCAAAGACTTGTTTTTGCAGTTGGAAATTACAAGAAAAACAAGGTTTCATTAATGTACTCACTGATGATGATAATTTTAGACTACTTGCACTATTGGAATTTATGCTTTGTTAAAGCAACTGGACTTCCATTGCTAAATTTTATTCACTCTAGGGAAGCAGTTCTCTACTTTGGCACACACAATTTCTTTTACGTTCTCGAAAAACATGTTACAAAATTTACTTTTATTTCTGTTTGCTCATCTATCAGTATTTATGTACCAATATGTCTCTAAAAATTGGAAGTCCCTGATTTACTTGGAAGCGGAGGGTTATTTTTTGCAAATATACAATATATAAAATGCAACCTATGGCATGGAAGAACAGCTGATGACAACTGACCAGGAATGATGGAAGCACGAGGGCATTTCTTATCAGTACTCTCCACCTGACTCAAGTTCTAGGCTCTAACAGATATTTCTGACAGTTTCAGCAAACTCTATTCAAGACTACTAAAAAAGTTTTGGTCAAGAGAGAAACCCACTTCTAATGACTGTCTATTAACAGATATGCCAACTGCCAGACATGCCTTTCCTTCCTAACTAATATTCCTGTAAATACCTGCATTTTTTATGCATACCAAGGTTTTCAGGAGAAGAATAATATCGTTTTCCCAAGTCAACAGAAACAGCTGGTGAAGGATTTTTGAAATCTGACTCACAACACTAATAGCTTGTGACAGTGAGAAACACTGCTCCAGTGTTGCACCGTGTAAACCCACACCTTTCTGTCCATTTCAAATGTACCATCTTTCAATAGTATTGGAGATCTGTCTGTTCTTGTCTCACGAAAAGCAGTTGACACAAAACATCATTTCACATTTTTCTACTGCTCTTTTAAATACTCTTTTCAAGATGTTCACTTCCCTTTTGCTTTTCAACACACTTTACATAGTTATGATGATGAAAAACTCATTAGCGTTGAAACTAAGGTTCCTATCATGTAAATATTAGCACGTGTATTTAAAGTCTAAACTGATGGTCCCAAAATCAATGTTAATAATTGAGTTGCACACTAAGTACATGAACACTGACATCAATGGGTAAAAACTGAAGGTCTACCTAGGACTATATGGCACATGTCAATGGGAAGTGTATGAATTACGTTTTATCAGCTTTTGGCTGTTGTCTGCTAGGCATTATGCAACAGGAGCACCACAAAATGTAACTAACACCGGGAGTTGCAGTGGCCTGGCCTTTGCACTGTAGATGGAGGAAAACGTAAAAACTCCAGACTCTCTTCATTGTTTCTAACCATCTGAAACTTGTTTTTTAAGGTACTGTTTTCCTCCTCTTCTTTCCTTTTTTTTTTTTTTTTTTTTTTTTCCTTTCTAGAAAGCAAAGTTAAAGGACATCTCCAGAATTATTTGCCATACTGAGGCACTATTACGCTAGTTACGGGAACACAGCTCCCCCTTTTCGGAGTATTAACTGCCTTTCTAAAATACAAATCCAAATGTCACACAGCTCTAGCCTTTCTTCTCAGGACAAACACTGTGTGTCACATAACTGGAAGTGCACATCTTCCAGAATAAAGTCTTTATTTGATCACTTCCTGCACTGAGCACCTATCCTAGACACATGATGGCATTTAAATTCAACCTCACAAAACAGAGCCCATTGTACAACAATGAAGCACTCCAGTCAACGCTGCAGTCTTAACTAGATTCACATTGATAATATATTGCTATAATTCTGCTTCAATTAAAAGCATATTTCAGCAGAAGCCCAGGATATGATAGCTGCTCTATGCATTTTAATAATACAGATCAATGGTGTCAGAATTCTACTTTACATAAATAAAGACTGATCATATTAAGACAAAATCCTGCATAACCTAAATGTATATTAATAGCAGCAACCCAGAAACTGATCGCAATCTTTACACTCTGGATAAAAATCAGTAAGCCTATTTCAACTGGTTTCAATGTTTTAAAAGCAGAAGTGTTTTATTGTCTCCAAGACAAAAATATGGAAAAAAAAATCAATATACAATATCAAACTCTAGTGAAAATGCTTAATTGGTTCTAAACATTAGCATAGTAGGAACATGCTATTACCTGATTTCTGCAACTACTGAAGTCAAGCTAATTTATCCTGTACTTAAAAAGTTAATACAGGAAATGCAAAATTCTTATTGCATTAGGAAAAAATTCTAAAATACTAAAATATTTATCCTTGATTTTCCTGTCATGCAATTATGTTTTAAATTTAGAAGGTTAAAGAACTAATGAACTATGCAGTTATCACAGGTTTTTCTAAGATTCTGTTACTGAAAACATGCATATAAATTTCTGCAAATTTGAACATCTGGAGACTACATAGGTTAATATTTAGTGTTATTAACAAAATTAGGAAAGTTGCCATTACTTGTGGCCCAGATTATGGGATGTTACTGGAAAGGACCAAAATAGATGGCAAATGTAACCTATGACCGTGTGAGTATTCTAAAGAACACACCTGTTTTTATTTGAGTTCCAGAATTTCTAGAAAGTTATTGAAAATGTTGCTTCTCTGTATTAAAACTACCCATATAATATGTTAACTATTTGACTTTCAACTGACTAATTGTGATAAGCTTATGCAAAGAGAAGTATAGCATTACATCAAAAGTATACCTTTCTTGCAAGAAGTTCCTTGTAAATATTACTGAATTTATCAAACGTTGCTTGCAATGCTCTATTTTGTTGCATTAAACAGTACAAATACTCCTTAATCAATGAATGCAAACTAAAAGGTATTGTAAATGCCTTTCCAAATAGGTATAAACTAGAGTTGCATAGGTACAAAAATAGATGCTTTTAGATGAGTAGATGATATGATAAACACGGAAAATCAAGTTTCACTCTTGGACTGGTATAGGCTCTTATCTTTCAAGAGAAAATTTCATTACCTATTCTTTTCAGGAAGAGAAGTCAACAAATACAAGTATTAAAAAAAAATCAAACAAACAAACCAAAAACAAAAAAGAAAAAAGAGAACGCTGAGGAAAGGCTAGTGCAAAACAGCGTCTAACTTAGATTTTCACTACTGCAAGAGTAAGTCTTAGCTTGTAAGAATTATTAAGAATTCAGCTAGAAAACAAACAAAACAAAACAAACAAAAAGAACAAAATCACTCTGATGTCCAGCTACTAGACAAGTTCTAGAACTTTAACTGTGATAAAATCATTATAGTGACCCAGCTGGTATGGTCTTAAAAATGTCCAGCTGACTTGGTTCATAGGGGAAAGAACCCACCTAAACTAAAAGAGCCTCCACACTATTTAAAGTAAATACACATCAAGAAATGCTTCCACAACACAACTGCAGAAAAAAACCAACCTTCAACTGAAATAGTGAAACAAGCACAGAATCTGTGCAGACCCAGAATGAAACCCACAAACAGCTGTCAGACTGAATTAATAATACTCATTAAAACAGAACACTAAGTCAGAGATCACAGAGTTGTTAGGGTTGGAAGGGAGCTCTGGAGATCATCTAGTCCAACCCCCCTGCCAAGGCAGGGTCACCTCCATCAGGTGACACAGGGACACGTCCAGGTGAAGCTTTTTTAATCTCACAGGAAAAAAACACCAAATAGAAAGTCATATATAGAAAGGTCTGTTTCTTAGAGGAAGACAAGAGGATGGTTAAGGATCCTCTTATTAATATATCACGATTTTTTTTCATCCAAAATACCTTAAGTGTGAATGAGGTATGGGGAGGAAGTAAAGCTGTAGTCACTATTTCCTGGAATTGATCTTTCTCAAGTAACTTTAACTGAGAACTGATTTTTATATCAAAATAGTCAGTTTCCATCCCCTCACACACAGTTAAAGCACTCAGGCTTTACTTTTGGTCACATATTCTGTATTTTTCTGTGTTTTCCAAACAACTTGGAATTTGTTTATGTAAACAAGTGCCAATCCTGCAGAAATATTTTGGACTTCCTGTTTTCAGGGAGAAGTGAAAATGGAAGCTCTGTTACCCCCAGGGCAGGATTCTAAACAGCACCTGCAAGTACCACCTAAAAACCAAAATATCATCATCTAAACCTTCATCTTTCACAAACTGTTCCATTTATACATGGCAGACATTTGCAATACTTCTAGTTGTTTTTTTGGGGGGGACGAAGAGGATTATTGAGGGGGAAAAGGGAGGAGTCACACAAACTTAATTCAACCAAAAATATAGTTCTACTGCAAGCAGAACTTAAATACTTCAAAAGGGAAAGCAAAATACTCCATAAAGCCCACTACAGAATTTTTCCCCATTTTTATTCAATTCAATGGGGGATGTTGTGGTGGGGAAAAGTATACTACCCTAATTACTTGCTTACAAGAGAATATTAATGGAGAAAGTCAGAGAATGAAATTGCATAGA
The DNA here is from genome assembly GCF_022539395.1 of Myiozetetes cayanensis. Classification (NCBI taxonomy): domain Eukaryota; kingdom Metazoa; phylum Chordata; class Aves; order Passeriformes; family Tyrannidae; genus Myiozetetes; species Myiozetetes cayanensis. Next base: position 57,625,713 of record NW_026086604.1, on the reverse strand, counting down.
GCAATAACTGTTTCACTGTAAGTCCTTTTACAGAACTGTTTGTATACTATAAACTCTTAATCTGGATGATCACAAACTAACTTTCTCGCCAAACAAATTCTATAATAAAAAAATAAAATCCACTTTAAAGTTTATTGCCTGGCTAACAGGTAAACAATAAAACTCAAACAACATAAAAAAAGCTAACATAACAATTAAGCTACTTAATTAAAGAGATGCTGAAGACAAAGTGAAATGCAACAATATATAACTCCAGTACTTGCTTCCAAGTAAAATCAAGAAAATGTATAGCATCAAGTTGAATGGCTGGCTGTACTGTAGTACAGCATACTATTCCAGCATACTGCTGTGGTGTGATACATTCTGCTTTGCTCAAAAACACCTGAACACTTAAAATGTCAGCATGCCTAAACTTAAACGAGTAATACACCCATGAAAAATATAATTACTCCCCATATAGGTTTGTTTCATTCAATACAATAATGTACACTGCAAAAAAATATTGCAACTCAAACCAACACAGGATGAATACCAGGAAAAGAAGTCATGATATACAATGATTCATTACTCAACAAGGCATAAAAGTATCCACAAATCTCTAAAAGAAGGTTATGGACGATGTTACCCACTTATGTCCCAACTGAAGGGCATAAGCAAATTTAATATTGATTATTAACATAACTGATCCATCAGAGTATTTGGAAACTTGATAATAATACTCATAAATAGCTCCCCTATGTTTGGCAGTGATGAAACTACAGGACACTGCCCGCAGTAAGAAATACTATCTCAAAATAAATAAACAAATTGCTTTGTTGTGCTTGGAGCTAGTACATTGTTGAAGGTAGTTCACAATTGAGTTACTTGCTTCTGATTCTTATTAAGAGTTCTCCAAACACAGGAAGTATTGTATTCCTGTGGAGTCTTGTCTGGTGAGGAGAAACACTTTCCTGGGAAAGCTAGCTTTCCAGGATGCAAGCACATCTCCCACATACAGGGGCAATATGGTCCTGCATTTTGGAACAGCATGAATTCGGTAAGTAATGAAAGAATGTTTATAACTGTTATCTAACTCCAGCTAGAGTTAGTTTCTCAATTACTTCCCAGAGCTGAAAAAAGTATATCTCTAGAAATAAGGTGGGATTTAAAGCAAAGAAAAGCCATCATCATAGTATGTCAAATACAAGAAAAATACAGAAGACAGAATATGAATTTCTACTTAGTCTTTATTGAAATGATAAATGCAACTGAAGCAGTCTCAGAAGACTTGGACTATGGAAAGTACTATCAGCTGCCTGGAAAATACATTTAAACTGTTGGTCAACTCCATAATTGTATATTCAGCTGGAAGTTTGTTGCTGGTGCTTTCTGCTGACCAATTCAGCATCACTGGTTAGATCAAACAACATTATGTTTGTATGCCAAAACTACAATGTCTGTCTTTGCTGCAGTGTCAGTAACATAATATATCAGAAATAGCCACACACAGCAGTTTCCTCTATCTCCTATACCTTTAACTTAATCAGACACAGTGTGACTCACAAACATCTGAGATCATTTCTTTCTGCTCGTATGAGCTCAGGAAGGCCTCTTTAATTTATCACCAAATAAAGGCACAAATTGCTGGTGCCGGTGATTCTGGTATCAGCCTGCAGTTGTAAGAGTGAGAGACCTTTTGGTTCATATGACATTGTCTACTTTACAACATTGCTCTTTTTGACTAAATAATCTTTGATTGCTTCACAAAACTCTCTTAACTTCATCACCGGATCAAGCCGAACACTAAACATCGTTTGTGTTTTCACTTGGCTTTGTTTGACTTTTGGAAACACGGATATAATGCTTCCTTCCATTAGTAAATACTTACAAGCTACCCATGTTGAGGTTTAGATTCATTGCATATAGAAAAGTGAAATATAAGACTCAATGCCAGCCTCTACTTAAAAATAATTTTTGACATATCATACTAATGGAAACAGAACGTCACTGTAGAGAATGTGCTGTTTGCATGAATGACAATACAATACCTATGTGCATCCTGTGCAGTCAGAAAAGGATTGGCAAGGATTTATGACAGAGAGAAAAGAATTCTTTCAAGGACATGTAGCAAAACAACCTGAAGTTCTGAGAAAAAAAGACAGGACTAAGACCAGTCTGGAACACCTTCCTCAAACTGGAATGGGCAAAAATGAAATGCACTCAGAGTTGTAACCCTTCACTTCTTTTTTACCTCAATTTGCCATTGTTAGATGAAATCTACAGAGCATTTACAACATCAGTGGTATAGTCAGTGTAAGAATGATTGCAGCATCTGGACAGAAGCTTGAGCTTCTGGATTGAGGGGGTTTTTTTTTGGGGGGGGGGGGGTGGTTTTTTTTGTTTGCTTGTTTGTTTGTTTTTGGCAATTCTATTTTTTTCTGAAGAAGTGGTTTACTGGTCACTCCTAAGTTTTTAGTTACAAGTGAGACAGGACAAAGAAGAAAGACTATCGATCACAAGACAAGAGATTTAAAACCAACTCCAACTGGTTCATTGTGAAAAATGACATAAAAAAGTAGTACTTTCTAGCTGATATAAGGTTTACTTCAGATGTTCACTATCATTATATAAAAGAAAAAAAATCACATGCAAAGGTCATATTCTGTCACTATTATTCACATTAGGCACTACCTTAACTTAACATGCCTCATGAAAAATTGAAGTCAAAATAATCTGACACATTATGGCAAAATGCCCTTTATCTAGCTCATACATCTATGAACAGACACTCCATTAACCATATTCAGGCTTTTAACTTTATTTTTAAAGACAATGTACTGGACACCATTCATTCTTTTCCAGCAATTTTAAACTGATCTTAATTTATTGATATCAGACAAACTGTTCCTGACTTGTAATGGTGAAGGACTACACTAGATTCAAGTATTTATGTCTAAGATTTAGGAAAATATTTCTTATTACTCAGAGTACTTATCTGAGAAATGCTTTTAATTGAACAGATTATAATTCTAGACCTAATAAAGTAAGCTTTCTCAGATGAACTAGAATGATGATTATAAATGTTTAAATTATAACTCAGACACTCCTCCTACATTCTTCTGATCTAAAATGTTCAGCATAAAAGCAGTAAATACTGTCTGGTTGTTATTTTAGTCACTCTTAAAGTATTGATTTTACACTAAACATAAGGAAATTAAAACCTTAAGGTGAAACCAATGTTTTTTTACAAGTTTACAGCCAAGTCAGTAGAAGGTTTGTTTAAAATATCACTCATAGCATATATTGACATTATAATATAACTGCTAATGATCAAACACAAAGGAAAATATATGTGCACTTTACTACATATGCACATAAAAGAATATTATACATGACTGTTTTAAAATTGTATGTTTTAAGTGCTGTGATATTAAACATTTAATAATTTGGCAATTTCTTTCAAAGACAACTATTAAAATTAAGGGAGAAGAGGCTAAATGTCAGCTCTGCTGAACTCCTGCCTGGTCCTGCAGAGAAAGTATGTATGGGGAATGAGGACTAACCAAATCTTCATTTTCCTGGACTAGATGAAGGTCAAATGTCTCCCACTGTAAGATGGCTGTGTTCACAGCTACTTAAGCTGAGGCCACCTGCAGCTAACGATTCTTGCTAATAAAAAAATCCACTTGAATACTCCGTCCTTTTTTTCACCCAACCCCTGACAACAAATGGCCAAGTTTTAGGAGGTATTCAGATCTTACATTTGCCCTATCAATTTCTGAGCAATTTCAGACAATGAGGAAAACCTTATCCAAGCTCCCTCGTTTGTGCAGTCTGCTGTTCTATGGGACAAAGGCTGAAACAGCACAAGTTACGCAAAGCTTCACTCTGTGTCTGCTTAAGGTGAAGGGCATGGTTGCATATTAGTCTACAGAGTACAGGGAAACAGAGGTGCTGTGAACCACACCTGTACATCTTCGCATCTACTGTAAATTTAGAGCTACTACCAGAAGTCATACCAGCCAGCTTATAGATCTCATTCAAATGAAGGCCGCAGTATTTACCAACGATCCTTAACACAAAAAATACTCTTTGAGATTAATATCTTTGACTAGTAAATAAAGGTATGAAACAGCACAGTTGGTAAGGACAGAATTTTTAGATTTGGCGCTGCTGCTGACTAGGTTTGCTACTGGAATTACAGAGGAGACTTTCTGATGGGATACTGCTATCAGCAGCAAGTTGTGCCAGCAGTAGGGGAAACACTGTTTCTTTTCTCTGAAATATGAGAGCACATTTCTGTGCGTTCTCTCACTTTACTTCTGATGCGCAACACAGCTACTTTTTTGAAATGGAGCCCTACCCAGAATTTCCATTTCCTTTTGCCACATTATTAAAAGCAGTGCATATCACTACTAATATATGTCTCCATCACAGTAGCATAGGTACAATTTATTTTTGAAAAGATGTCCTACATTAGGGAAAGACTAGCCCACTTGGCTGTGGGCCTTCCACTGACTCCCTGTCTAAGCATGAAAGACGCCACATCCATACATGTATGTTTGAACTGTGGGTCCAATAAAATTTCAGTGGGAAGCTGGACATTTACAATGCAGTTAAGCATGTAACATGCTTACAGAATTGGACTTTAATTTCTCTTTAATTACCCCATTTCCTCTCTTTCTTGCTACGGATCTGAAATTATCTAGATCGTTTCTAAATTGTATAATATTGTTTATCTACTCATGAAATACACTAACAATTTTTAAAAGGAAGATTAGAAAGTTAAAGATACTCATGACAATTTCATAGGTTCCACTGTCAAAGCCTACTACTTCTGTACATCGGAAGTCCCACCATTTATCTTAAGAGCCTTACTATTAGAATAATCTTATACCTGATATTTATCATCACTGACCAGAATTTTGTTAACAAATGTGGGCATGCACATACACACAGTCACACACAAAGTAAAGTCATTTTGCAAAACCAGAAATTAATTTTCATTGTACATTTAAGAGAGGGAGTTGCTGTCTCAGTTTGATATGAAAGATACAGAGTATTTTCCTCAAAATTACAACTACTCCTTTTTTCCCCCATATCACAATGAAGTTTCAATGAGTTAGTTTATCTGTGTAGATTAGTTTATGAATTGCATTAATTAATAACTGCATTCTTTGAAAAATGTAACCAGCTCTTTAGCATCTATCCCAACCTTTTCTCTGTCTCAAATGACACTAAAAAAGGAATAAAGCACACTTTTATCAGTAACGTTGCTTCTACTGTAGGAACATAAATGACAATTTGAAACCTCAGAACACTGATTGCAGTTGTTCCCCAGCAGCAATAATAAAAAATGGTTGTCTGGGTCAAAATTCCTAAATTGTCAGTGATGCTTAAATATTAGCCTGACTAGTCAATAATTTAAAAGTTACCCATAACACTATTGCCTTGACTGCACTGCACTGTTGAGAAAAGTAAAGATGATGATATAAGGGGAAAGAGAACACATCACCTGACTCATCCACACCCCATCTTATCTGTGGTTAGGCCTCATTAATGTTAAATGTAAATTGAAGGAAATGTTTTCAAGTACCACATACTGAATTGAACTGAAGTTGTGTAAAAGCAACTCCTGAAAAAACACAATGCTTGAGTAAGGTGTTCACAGAAACCAGACATATTTAAAAATGTATCACTTGCCATATTTTCCTTTGGGCTTACATGTCTATAAGAAATTTTTGAATTTTAAGCAAATAAGTCTTACAGAGAAAACACCTGGGAAGAAAAAGTTGCATGTGAGCATATCACATATTTGTTACATTAATTATGGCTTTATGGGATTTTGTATTTACACCAAAATCAACAAGTATTTTTAAAGCTGCACTTATAAGAAATCTAAACTTACTACATAAGTAATATACAGTTTATTTACAAAATAATTGTCTAAACTCCTCTTGTAACAAAATCAAAAATAAAATAATCCTAGAGGAGCAGAGGGTTAAAGTGTGTTTAAAGACTGCATTATTTGATTGGGTAACATAAAAACTAATATCTCAGCTTCAATCACACATAATAGCACAAAATTACTGCAGAGTGAAATTATGATTACAATACTGTGATTTAGACTATATACATTCACACAGGAGTGAGACCTTTTTGCTTCTGCCTCCTATACCCAGACCCAAGAGCAATGAAAGAGGGATGGGAAAGAGTCTTGACACAACACTCCAGACAGTTATTGTAGCTCTTTGCCTTCCTTAAGCAAAAAGAAGGGGTGGGATGCATATTGTAACTCTTATGAGTGTCTCTTGAGAAGAAAATACTGCAATAGAAATTACGGTTACTTATCAGCCTTCATTCCTGGTTGTACTGAAAAACCAAAATCTAACTTTAAAGATGAATTGCAGGTTAAATAATCAGCATTTTAAAATGTGTACTTAGCACTGTGGATAAATCTTACCCTGAAGATGATACGGTTCAAAATTCTAATAAAAGATGATATCTGAGATATAAAAATGAACAATAAAATCACATATTTTACCCTACAAAAACAATAAAAGCTAACTGCTCTGTAACATTTCAGTCAATAGAGCAATGCAATCAAATTTATAACTTTAGCAAGAAGGCTCAAGAAAGCCTGAATAAATTATTTCACGAAGTATTATAAGCAGAAACACTTGAGGAAGACTGTGGATAAACAGAAATGCAATTGATTAACTAAAGAAAATGATAACAAAGAAATATCAAGAATTAAATGCCAGGGCATATCCCACAGACCTATGAGGGCAGTTGCCACATTTACCAAAGAGCAAGGCACCTTCATGCCCCATTTGAAGGACTCTGTGTGTCTCTGCAGACAAGGCACAGGGCATTCAGGCTTATGAGCAGTGAGCAGGGTTATGCGGGGTTGGAGAGACTTCTGTCCACCTCCCACTCCATATCAGCACAAATACCCCTTGCCATCACAGCATTCCAGAGATGGTACTTCTTCCCCCCACATCTAATAACTAAATAAAGCAAATCTCTTCCAACAGTCTTTGCTCTGAAATGCGGAGGGCCCCAGACCCCTCACTTCCCAGCTGCGCAGCGGCTCGGCCAGAGGCAAACCCGCTCCGATGCAGGAGCCACAGCAACACTAACACAATACTGTTCCCGGCTTCTTTGGGGACGATTACTCAGGGCTGGCCCCCAGCACTGCACTTTGAAGTTCACTCGCTCTGGTTTTAAAAACTGGGATTCAGTCTCCACCAGAGCGGTGAAGGGGGTTCCCAAGTGGAGCTGATTTGTACCAGGGCAGGAAGAGCTGACACACAGGTGCCTGCAGTCAGACTTGCCCCAAACGGCAATAACGCTGTAACACTCACACTAATGATCACCAATGCAGTTCCATGCCCAAAGCAGAGCTGTGCTGCTGGTTCTTGAGGAAATACTCTGCTACTTTAGGTTTTCCGTAAATAGAGATACAGTGATTTCAATAGCGCTGTTTTGTTTTTATACCCTGACTCAGATCTGAAATACGATGCAATGATTTCTGGCTCATGTTAACCTTTTTCATGAAATATAAGCAAATACTACCTTTTGTTGTAGGCACTCAGTGATTCTGCATCACTACTGGTAACACACACACACAGTGCACATAAACAGCTGAATCCTAATCCTAACCTGATGGACCCTTTCGTATCCTGTACCTGAAGATCAATCACAAGGCCTGGGGAATACAAGTAGAATTTGAATTATAAGAAGTTTCTGGGCTCCTAATTTTCCTTATCATTTCACATAGGCATAAAGAGGGCACGCGAGTACGTGTAATCATTCAGTGAGCTATGATCTCAAAATACCTCTTTTCTTCCTTATCCTTTAGTTCCACATAAAATTTGTGTGGGCAAAGTTCATAATAAACTATTTATTCAATGAATGATGTTTTAAGCAATGCAGTCTTCTCATGGTTAAGCAATGTAAAACAAATATATGGCTTCAATTCTGTATTGCTGGGTACTAAAAATTAATTACATTATGAATTAAGTAATAATTCCACAAAACCATTTGTTAAAATCAGCTAACAACATATCAGTCATTATGTATGGTAATAACCAATTTTGGGGTGAAGGTGTTATAAAGTACAACAAATAGTTCATAGCAGTGATATTTAATTTTTTTAAAAAATGAAATAAAGTGTTTGAAAAACCTTCTGTCACTAAGCTGCCATCCAGAGCTGTAGCCTGGAAGTCACTTACAGACACCATACAGCCACAATGTCATTGGCACCTGGCTGTACTGAAAATTAAAAACATGAGACTAAAGGGGTAAAAGGGATGTAAAAATGCAGCCAGTCCATGCCACTGCTGAGTGGGTGCCATTTCATAGCTATAATTTAAAGAGATCAGAAGGGGGAAAAAATGAAGCCCAATAAAAATGGAAAATGTTAGATTAATGACACAGTCATTAAAATAAAAAAGGTGGAGTTATATGAGGAATGGATCTTATTTGAGTTATTGAAATTAAACAAGTTATTGTAACAATCATTCTAAAAATCACATTTTACTAAGCGCAAGGAAGGAAGACAAAAAATAGAAATCTTCATGGGAATATTTCAAATTGTCAGTGGCTTTAAAAAAGTGATTTAAGATTTTCTCTTGTATCTTCTCTTTCAATTTTAGAATTTTAGTTGCCATATATTATAATGGTATTTTAGCTATAAAAGTAGTTTTCCACTCACTGTTCTCTTGCCTTTCAAGGAGACAAACAGTTTTTCTTTCCTCTAAATGAGCACAATAAAATGGGTAAGCTGTCTGGGGAAAAAGAACCCAGACAAACTGGTGGTATAAAGCTCAACAGAAAAATGTGGTACAGAGAAGAGGCGATCTAAAGCATGTTTACTGTATGCCATGCAATTTATTCTACTAGTCATGTTAGAATAAGAGTTTCTCACCGCTGAACTATCGTTAGGTTTTGTTCAAAAACAAACCCATTGTTACTGCTGTCCCTGACGCTGAACCCTAAAGAAAACAGGAGAGAAAAATCTGCATGCAAAAGTGTATCATAAAAATAGTAATTCTGTAATAAATACTAGTTAAACATGGAATGTTAAAATCTGGGGCCAGATCCTGCTAATATGCCTTACAAACCTTCTTATATAAGCTCTATACATCTCTATATGTATTTTAGTAGACTAATTTTCAGCACCTCAGCAGGTATTCGTCTACCTTTTTGAAAACCTTCCTGATGTATCAATAGAACTACCAGTTATGAAAAGGTTGATATCGAGAGCCAGCTAAATCAAAAATAGAATAAAAATGCAAAATACAGATGCATTTACAAGAACCAAAGCTTCACAAGATTTTCCTCTCCCTAGTTGATGTAGGCAAACCAACAGATTGTCTTTCTGTCAGGCAAACCCTGATGGAGATAAATGCAAAGGCTGGAGTGCACGCCTAATTTTTACACACAAGCTGCAACCAGACCATGGATTTATGCTTCAAGGCAACCAGATTTCTCCTTGTGCACTCTTACACACTGCTGTTGCACTCAGTCCATCTTGTTTAAATGCCTTTAAAACCAAACACAGGCTCTGCCCCCACCTCCGCTCCTACTAATTATATACTTTTTTGTTTGAAGAAGCAAGCCCTTTATTGCTCATAATTTCAGCTATCACTTGCTTGGGCACCTTCTACAGATCAATAGCACATAGTTAAGTGGATGAAAAGGCTAAATGTGATTGTCATTTGCAATTCAAGGTTGCGCAGTTCCCTCTCCCCCACCCCAGCCCCCACCACCTTAAACTTTAAAAGTACTGCACTTGGGTTTAATTTTAGAATACTAAATTCCTGTTGCAGGTATACAGTAGCTGTACATTCAAAGCCTTTTGTCTTAAATTAAATATCTGTCATTTTTTAAGGCCAGAATACTGGCATAGGTTATAATAAAAACTAGCGGCCAACCTGCAATTTTACAGATTCCATTGCTGGTGGCCATACATCTTTGATGGCAAAACTACATTGGTTGTAGCGCCATAAAATCAATAAATATTAACCTTTTCTGACACTTTCTGCACGGATGCTTTATCAGTCGCTGTCAGGTGATAGAACAGTCAGTGATGTACTGTATTTTTCAGTTCACAATCCATACCAAACTAAGAAATCAATGCAGATTAACAAACCTTTAAATACAAAAATTGGCAATGAAATTTTGGTTCTATATGATAAAAATGAAACCAAATCATGATACTGAAGAACGATAAATTTATTACAGATACACCTAGCTATGTGTGAAATACAAATACAGTATTGTTATGGCAAAATAATGACAGCAATGAAATAAATTCAATTTTATATTTCATGACTGACATATCTACAACAGCTTATAAAATAAAAAAATTATTCAATTATACAAATCCTGTATCTCAATACTATTTAGAAACTCACAGTCCTCACCTTGCTGAGAGACATCCATACCAGTTCAATACACTTAAAACTCTATTTCTAAACAATGTAAGCAAAAAAAAATAGAAGTTTATCAGAAAGTGAAAAGACACCATTTAAGTTATCTCCTACCCCTATAACTGTAACAATAACCATGTTTAAATCTAAGCATCTTAGAAGCCTAAGGCCTTTAATTATTGGAAAACATCTTGCTGTTTACAATCCATACTGTAGCAGGGTCCAGACTGAAAACCTGAATTGGTTTTATTTCTCCCTGTCCTGAACACTGTAATTTCTTCTATATGACACTGTACTTGTTTACCAGAGCTTTAGAAATTATGCTTAGATATATGTTATTCAGGTGACATTTTTTATTAAAATATGAGTTAGTCAGATAACATGGCTTTTCCAAAACACTTGACACTTCCTAAAAGCTACAACAGTATCTTAAAAGCTTAGGACAGAAGTTCTAATATTTCTTCAAATACGGAATCTAGTAGTAAATCTTTGAACAACACTGGCAATATGGGTCTATTTATAGTAAGAAATCCTTGACAAAAGGTGGACTATAATTTGGCTCTATTCATCCTATACAGCCAAAGTCTTTTAAAAGTTATCTTATCTGTAAATTTCAAATCTATTTTCATGTTTTTCTAACAATGCAGGTGGAGCATTGGTGTATGGGCAACAATTACTTTCTCTTTGAAATAACAGACAGTACCTGAAATACTAAAGTAAATTAGTAGAACCTATTGAAAATACAGACATTAACTTTCCACCAATCTTTTGACATATATGCCCTGTGAAGTCAGTAGTAGGTACGCAACAGTATTTGGACAAACAGGGAAGTGCTTTGAGAAATGTAATGTAATGCTATGTTATGCAAATGAAAGATAAATTCAAGTGCACTAGAAGCTTTATCAATATAAAATTTACACTTTAAACTGAAGTACAATTTTAAATTTACTGTTTCATTCTATAACATCTGTACTTCTGCATTAGCTAAGAGACCTACTTCTGCCAATCAGTATCAGGAGCAATCAGACTACAAATTCTATAATGATTTCTTTAAAAAGCATTGGCAAAAATAACTTTATTCAGTTCAGTTTACCTATTAATGCTAATATGAAAGGATCTGCGTTTATTTTGAAAATCCTAGAAAGTCTTAGGAAGAGAAAGAAAGAAATGAAAAAAAGATGAGAATTTCAGCAAAGACAAAGCCTAGATGTTGACAAAATGAAAAAAAAAAAAATTGAATATGCCTAAAAGCCTCCCATGTTCAGTGGGGATATAAGATTAAAGCTTATTCCTGTGCATTGCACGTAGACTCACCACAGAAAGAAGGCACTGACATTGCAAAGTTGTGAGCCACTTATGCACCAGTACAGCCACCTATTGAAATCTGCTTCATGAGTTGCCTTACATAACAGCATCGCCCCCAAATCAATCTTTTTTTTTTTTTTCTTTCCATTTTTGCTGAGAAAGTGGCAACAAAATTGAAGTACTTTCAGAATGAGGAGTCCTAGTCTCTCCATCAAAGTATCATTAGCTTTCTTTGCTTTCCTAAGATCCTTGGGAGCCTTATACTGCTTATACCAACTTAAAACCATTTACTCTGTGTGCTTTTGTTCTTAGTTAGTATCCCAAACCTAACTAAATCTTTCTGCATTTGGTGTGTCTCTTCTATTCCTCTCCCTTTTTTTTTTTTTTTTGTTACATATCAGTCATCAGATATAGAAGTAGCTTTATTTAACAAAAATTCTCAGGGTTAATTCTAGAATTATTTATTTTTATAATTTTAAAATTGATATCTCAAGACATTCCAAAAAATGTATTTAATCAGTTGGTCTCTTCCATAGCTCAAAGGTTTGCAGGAAACAGCATATGCAATGAAAACCCCACACAACTACAACAGAGAACACAGGATTGCATTCCTATCTTAGCTCTACTGATTTATACTATAAGTAAGGCCATACTGAACTACAGATAATTGAAATTTCATGATTTTCATACGCTGATAAATCTCTGACTTCATATTTACAGGATTTTTGCTTGAGTGGGTGGAAGCAAGCAAAAGCAGCTCAGAAAATTTTACTGACAATTTTGACAGTGGCTGAATTTGCTCAGAGGAAGGTGGATTACAAAAGAAAGGGTCAACAACCCTTTGTAACAGAATAGCCAGTAAAAGAATACTGAATACTATTGGAACAGTGAGGATTTACAGATAAATCCTTACCACATAAGGCTAACTTGAGTTGACTTGAAGCAGCTTTATCCCACAGGCACTTCATGATGGTGACAGGCACAAATATGTAAGGACTCCAAATGTTTCACGATAGCTCCTCCTTTTTAATTTTATGTTACTCATACATCCTAGCAACTACTGGAACTATTTTATTAAGTGTACAATCTATTGTTTAATAACACCTAAGTTCGAATTGTTCATATTCAGTTCTGAATTTCAGATATATATGCCAAATCCAAAATGTTTGCCTAAAACCTTTTGATGGCTCTTGAGATAACTTGATAATCAGTTTTATCTTTCTTTGCTATCAACATATGCTTTTATTTTATGTTTCCTTTAGACACTATTACTTCAAAGTAGGTCAATTCTTTTATATCTTCTAAAAGCTGTTTTCCGAGAACTGCTATCTACTATGACTTCGCAGACTTTGAATAAGAAGGACTGTTTTGGCAAGGTATGAAAGAGGTAGGGCCATAGTTTAGTATATAGTATGGTAGGTATCTTAATGCCTTCTTTGTAAGGACATTATACACTGTAATCCCAAACACTATAGAGCAACCAACTCTTCTTTAGCAACAGTATAACAACCACTAATCAAAAACTCTTCCATCAACAATACTCTAAGTTTCTGAAATGTTATTTAAGCAGTGATTGTGACAATCTATAAATAATCTTCTTTAAATACCTGAGAAGTCGTTTTAACTACACTGCAGAAATCTGTCGAGCACCTCTGTCTCTGGATGTTGGACACCTCCTGTACTTCCCACACCCAAGCAACCGGATTTGCACCCTTTTAAACCAGTAGTTTTAAACCTTTCATCCAGGCCTGTGAAGGCTGAACCAATACATCTGTATTGTCTGAAGCTTTCAATAATGGTCAGGTTTCTATGCAATTTACATGAAAATTGTATTCACTTTAAGGTCCCTTTTTACTATCAGAGAAAATTTTATGAAAATCATACTGCAATGACTCAGAGAATGAAAACATCTGTATTAAATCTGCAGTGGTTACTTCAGTACAAACCATTTATTTGACATTAGGTATTGATAAGCATGCACTCTTTACAATAAATGCAAGACATGCATAAAATATCTTAAATTCAGAAGATGTACTTTCTGTCTTTGCATTTAGATAAAGGGGTTCCCCACTAACTGGCCCATTGGGAGTGAAGAGATATGATATCAATCTCCATGGCTTTTTGACATGATACAAGAATTATAGACAGCCGACATGAGATGTATTTATATGAGATATCGTTTCATATTATGCTCTTATATGTTCACCAAGAAAGTGAAGCAATCTTTCTTCTGTGAGACTTCCACCTATCTTCATTTCCTTTAGTGCAAACAGTTATAGACAAGCTCCTCTTTGAACTGATAATTTTTTAGAGGTCATTCAGCCCATAATTTCAGGTCCTAGCCACTATCCTGATGGTCCTTCTTAGGAAATTGGACCCAGTGGGAACGTTTTTTCCTTCTGCTTAGTCTATGGGTCAGCATTTTCCTTCCCTTGTACTTCTTAATTCCCTTAAGTGGCAATTATTTAAGGTACAGTTAGAGAAGGTGCAATCTACATTCATCCAATAAAACCTAAATATTAAAAAGGACAGAAAAATCCAGCATGGTTACTAAGGATATATGGGAGAGCATTTAGCATTTGAAAGGTACCAAAGATCTGGTAAATGAAAAGATGGAAAAAATTATGAAGAACTATTGCAAGTAAAATAGAAATTAGAAGTACAAAAGAACACGTGTATCAGACAGATAAGGCATCCTACTTACAAAGGTCAAGATTCAAGATGCCATGTCAAGAAATTAATGGAAAGTTGGTGCAACATATATTGGATTAATGAAAACAAACAAAAAGCACAAAAGAAATTTTAAAAATCAGCAAGGAATTGCAATGATTTGTTTTTCACTGGAGCAATTGTTGCTGAGGGCTCTTCTCATTCATGACTCAAAGTAGGAAAGCAGTGAGCACACAACTAACACTTTGATTCAGTCTTTCCATATCTATGTACTGGTTTTGGCTGAGGTAGTTAATTTTCTTCACAGTAGCTGGTACGTTTTGGATTAGAGCTGGAAACAGTGTAAGTGACACAGGGATGTTTTTGTTATTGACAGCGCTTACATAATGTCAAGGCCTTTTCTGCTTTTTACCCCATCCCACCAGTGAGGAGCTGGGGGTGCACGAGGAGCTGGGAGGTGACACAGCCAGGACAGCTGACCCCAACTGACCCAAAGGACATTCCATACCATATGGTGTCATGTTCAGCATGTAAAGTGGAGGGAAGAAGAAGTAAGTGGGGGCATGTTTGGAGTACTGGTGTTTGTCTTCCCAAGTCACTGTTACGCATCATGGAGCCCAGCTTTCCTGTAGATGGCTAAACACCTCCCTGCCCCTGGGAAGTGATGAATGAATTCCTTGTGTTGCTTAACCCATTAAATTGTCATTATCTCAGTCCACAAGCTTTCTTACTTTTACCCTTCTGATTCCTCCCCATCCCTCCACTGGTGGGAATGAGTGATTGGTACATGGTACCTAGTTGATGGCTGGGGTTAAACCACAGCTTCAACATTTTTCTGATTCTGAAATTATTTGTAATTATTTGTGCACTTATGAAAATTTGTGTAGAAAGCAAATAATTATTTTGTGTAATTTACAAAAAAATTTAAAATTTAGATGACTTGCAAGTAGATTTACAAATATTAATCATTTAAGCTACTTATCAAGAGTAATTTTAGTGCAGCTGGTTGGAATGCCAGTAACATCTCACAGGAAGAAAAATGTAAAGGGTCCTCTATATAATGTACAGCCATAGTGAAAAAGGCCAAGAGATGGTGGCATTACATAGGCAAAATACACTCTTCTATGTTTACTTGAAACATGGTGTCCACAGGTCTTGGAATGTCGTGGTTTTGCTCACTGGCCAGCCCCTGGGGCTGAGGATGGTTTTGTCCAGGTGGATTTCTGGACAAAAAGCCAATCAAAACTCTCAGTAACGCCTTTGCTAATTACATATTTAAGAAAAATGGAAGAGAAGGTTGGTGGCGTAATTGAAATGAGTAGCAGTTGAAATTAGGTAGCCATGTAGGGAAAGAGAGAGGCAGACCCCAGGTGGGGGTCAGGCCACCTCCTTCCCCGGCCCTGGGCCGGGTGCAGGTCTGGCACTGAAGTCCCCCTTCTTTCATGTAGAAGAGTGAAGGAAAAAAAAACTTTAGAGGACTGACTGCTTGGACAAAAACTGCTGCAGAAGAATTCCAGCCGAGAGATAACGAAATGTTCAAGGCCAAAGCTGCAGCAGGAGAGAGAGGAGAAGTTTGAAAGGGGGGGCTGCTTCTTCTCCCTTTTACTCTCTTTCTTCAGCAGGGAAAAGACTGAAAAATAATCCCTGCTACCTTTGGAAGATTGTTGGGGTGAGGAGACCCCCATGCTGCTCGTGAAGGAGCCTACATTTGAGTAAGTTGATGCATGAGGAAGCCAAGACTTTATGAGAGACCTGAGGTGAGGCAGAGTCTTGTTGAAGAGTTGTGACCCTTTAGAGAACCTACGCTGGAGCAAGAACGGCTCAGGTGGGATGTTGGGATCCGTGTGTGGGATCCATGCTGCTGCTGAAGATTTATGACCCTGAGAAAAAGGCTTAACGCTGGAGTGAGAACGGCTTAGGTAAGCTTGGGATCCAAGTGAGGGATCCATGCTAGACCCATGTCGGAGAGGTCTATCAAGGACTGTTCTCTCGTGGGGAGGGACCTCACAGGAAAACAGAGGTGGACTCAAAAACCATTATCCCCTGTGACCCTGTGGTGAAGACCCACGGTAGGCAAGTGTCCCCTTGCAAGTCCATGAAAGAGAAAACCTTCAGGGCCTGGGTAACCCCCAGCCTCCGGTCTTAGCCCAGGAGGGGGGTAGGCACAGCCCTGGAGGCCGACACAGAGCAAGAGAGAAAGAGAAAGAGTTCCAGCTATGACGAAAAGGAGTTGTTGTCCTCAGATACCAAAAGAAGAGCTTTAAAGTGCTGCAGAGTTATTGAAAAGACCTGGAGCTCCGAGAATGGAGAAAGAGACTGCTTCTCCTCCTTGGACTGATAAAAAGGGGGGAGAGGTATTTCTGTAAATATATAGTACTTTTACTTGAGTAGAATTATTGTAGATATAGTTCTTTAGTTTTATTTTGCTAGTAATAAATATTCATATTATTTTCCCAACTCAGGTCTCTTTTGCCTGCATAAACCTTCTCTCAACTTAAAGTAATGGTGTAGGGAGCAAATTGACCCAGATCAAAACCATGACATGGAAGTACCATTAGTTCAACTTCAGAAGTAAGGAAATAATTACTCTATGATGGAGATGCCATAGTTGAGAAATTTATTATTCAGGCTTATTTATAGATATTTATTATTTATATTTTCATGTAAATCAAATTTATATAAAATTATTTATATAATTAGAAATATATAACTATTTAAAGTTTAACATAAAGTATTAATTATTTATGTTATCTAATACATGTATAAAAATTGACAACAATTTTAAATCCAAATTTTCATTTTGTTCTTCTTCAAGTTGCATCTTACACTTTACATTCACTTCAATGAAAATAAGAAATTAAGAGCTTTATATTTCTTAGAGTTCCAGCATAACTTCCCTGGATGACACACTAAGAGATCTAGTCTTAAAAGAGCTGCTCCTGATAGGAAAGCAATTTAAATCTTCAGAGTATAGGACAATCTCCACATAAGAGCCTCTCCACATAAGAACATCCTGAATCATTCCTAGGTACTATACACTTTTATTTCTCCTGTAAGGTTAATATCTTCCTTTTTGTTTGTTTGGAAAGTTTTCTTGATGACTCCCATATCTCATTTTTTGGTGTTTTTATCAGAATTTTAATATGTTGATTTTCCCATACTAGTATTTTCTTTTATTATTTATATTTGCCATACACTATTATGCACATATATTTTCTAGTAGAATTAAATATTTTTGTCTTTCTGAATGGCTGTCGTGTCTTAAGGGCTTTCTTATACTTCTGCACTTAAATATTTCAGCCTGGCTTTAAAAGTTTTATGTTAGGATATCCTATTTTTAGCACTAAATAGGCAATAATATGTCTTGTTCTTCATGAAGGATATTTTATCTATTAGTATAATGAAATAGTAGCTTGGAGTAAGATTACCTCCTTTTCATTGGTGAACCTGCCATCCTAGCAGAAGCAACAGTCTTTGTGGACACCAGCAGAGATCCAGCATGTGGCTACCAATGCAGTGCAAGGTATTTGCAAGGCAGATGCCCAACTGAGGGTGTTTTGAGGGCAGACACAAGGCTGGCATTAGGGCTTCACAGAAAACTGCAGAACTGATGAGGGTTTTGACCCCTTCCAGGTCAACCGAATGGCTCCCCACCTTGGAAACTAGAATGCCATAGGAAGGAACAACAGAAAAGGAGGCACACACGAACACCCAGAGTAAATGTTTAGATGCGGGCAAAGAGATTCAAGCTGCTCAGGAGTAAAAGCTCACATCACAAAAAATTAGTCACCTTGTTGCAAACTGGGATAGTTCTTCAGAAAGGAATGACAGCTGTTAGGGAATCACCAGCGCAGGGGGCCGTGGACAGAAAGGCATTGAACAGAATGCAGGACTGTGACTACCTGTTATTGGTGCTACACACAATATAAAAACCCCTTGTGCGATAGCCCCATGCCTTATTGCCGACTCTCTGATGGAAAAATAGCACAAAGCATGACACCCCTTATACTTCTGCTAACCAGAGGTACTAAGAAGTGTTCCTGACTTTGGTGTAGGGAATATTTTCCTCTTCATTTAAAACTATATTCTGAACATTTTTTTCTTTAGTGAGACTCATGGCTTTCACTCTTAGCCGAGAATACCATTCACTTAAAGGATGTAACTAATATTAATAGTGGTGGGCTTTGAATATTAGATGATGTAATATTTGCATCAAAATATCTCAACACCTTCTTTCATGTCACTCAGCAGCAATATATGCTGATTGTTCAGGAAAAGCAACTAAGGGACTATGAAAGGAGTCCCTATGCTCTTCAACAGCAGCAGAAAAAGCTATATACTAGAAAAAAAAAAAAAGAGAAAAAAAATACTTTCATGACCCCAATTTTTTTTCTACATCACTTGCTACCTGGAAAGCACCAACTCTGATGTCATGACCACCCAGATAAAAATATTTGCTATGAAATCTCTGCAAGGCATACAATGCCTTCTAATAGAAGACAGCTATAAAAATAAACAAATGACTCGGGTTTTTTTTAAAAATAGATTAATTTTTCTTGAAACACAATAATACTTAATCTACATATGTTATAAGGAACCTGGCTTTCTCTTTTACAAACAGAAAATCATTTATACTAGGTTTTTATTTCAAGCACACACTAAAATTATTATTCTTCACAAAGGAGGAAAGGGAGTGTCTGCCAATCAACATGACATGCTATTGAAAGACTGGCACTAATAGCTATGACAAGAGCAAACCTATTTGAAGCAGAGCTGCTGCTGCTGCTGCCTTTTTCTTTTTTTAAAGTATACCAGCCATCAAAAATAATGTTTTATCTGACTAGAAACCCAAGCAATATCGCTGCTGTAAAAGCTTGCACCTGATTTGCCTATATCTAGAAATGACAATTTTAATATTGTTTCAAATGACAGCATTTAAAGTGTTTTATTTAAACAGTGATAAAGACTAAGAACATTAACTATTCCAAGAAAAGTGTTAAATACGCTTGCACACAAAACTATATATCCTTTATTTGGAGGCTTTACATCAGGTATGAATTACAAGTTTGCATAAGTACTCAGCTGACTTGTATTTCCATTGCTTCATTGATAAATAACATTTACTGATTTTATATTTTTGTAGTTTGATAAATTCAGAGAGCATAAGAGCAAACAGGCTTTTATTATTTCATTTTTCCTATTTTTTTTTACAACTCTGTATTTCCTACTAAAGGATCGGAAAATGCAAAAGAAAGGATGAGAAAAAAAGAGAAAAATTTAAAAGCAGAAAAGCACTAGGATACTAGTATAATTGCTATATTATCAGGTTCTGTGTGTCCAATTCACATTCTGAATAAGTCTGCAGTTTCCACTTGGTAATACAGTTATACTTTGATAAAATCACATAATAGATCACACCATAACTTTTAGCAATCAATTTTTCCTCTTAATAATTTGATAAATGTAGCTGTCAAGTGGGATAAAGATCACAATTTTATTTGGGATTAACTATTTGAACTTTCAGAATTCCATTCATGAATATTGCAACTGTTACAACTGATAGGATCACAATTTTGTCCCTTGTTGATGATGTAATCACGCTGCAGGTTGCTAGTACAGCCCTGTTTCTCAAGAGCTGAAGAAACTGAACGAGAAACGTGTGGCCTCTTGAAAAGTGCACTTAAAGTTTGCAAAAATACTTTTCAAGCACATATAAAAGAGACCTTGAAGTAAATTTTTCTCATTTTCACTCTTCTCTGGAAAGAACTAAAACATCCCCTAACTATGTTCCCCTAATCTAAAACAGAAAGATGCAAGATATAGGCCCAGTTTCATGAACAGATGATTAACTGAACTGCCTTTTCATTGATTTCAGATTTCAGGAGCCAATAACACAGTACGGGAACTGCCAGGCAAAAGATCAGAATTTCATAATGAGTCTTCCAACACATTAAAAAAATAAATAAATGTATGTTCTGACGTATTTTATTAAGGGTTTAATGACATACCAGAAAGAAACAGTTTAGGCAAGTGTATTACCATTTAGTCTCAAAGAGAATAAGAATTGAGTGCTGATGATGGAAACGTTGTCCCTCTGAGAAAGAACACTCTGGGGGTTTAGTTGTCTCCTCAGCTACTCCATTGCTATCACAACACCTAAACACTTTTGCTTCTCAAACACACAGCCCTTACCAATAGGCTGCAGATTAAAACTATCTGAAGATTTAAGAGCAGAAAGGACCAGGAGATGATAGTCTGACTTCTAGTATATCAAAGCCCCACAAGTTTTCCAGTGAACCTAGCAACATTGGGCCCTCCTAAAACCTACTTTCCAGAAAGACGTCCAGTCTTCTCAAGGCTCAAAGGAACAGAAGAGGAATAATTTCTTCTGCTAGTTGCTGCCAGAGCTCAATTGACCTCATATTTAAGTGTTTGCACCTTGTTTCTCATTTCAATTTGTCTGACTACGCTTTCAGTAATTGATTTTACTTAGGCTTTTCTCAGCTAGACTAAGAGTAGCTCATGTCTGATATTTTCTCTCTGTGAAGCAACTCATACACTATAATCAAGTACCTATCTATCATTTGGTCATGAATTATGTAACTCTTCATGAACACTAAGCGCTCAATCACCACGTAGGCAGCCAACTGCCAAAACACAGTCGTCACGATCTTTGTTCTGTGGATGCCCAACCCCAGAGCCACCTATAATTTTCATGGAGGCACAGGCACACAAAACTGTACTTCCAAGCATTCTCCAGAACATGTCTGTGCAGCACACGGAAGCAGCTCACGCTTTTAGTTCTGCCAGGATCCATAGAAGTAAGCAATCCTCCACCCCTACTCACAAGGCCCTGGGTGGCAGACTCTCCCGGAGCACGCTGGATAATTTGAGAGCATAGTATCACTATCAAAAAAACCACAAAAAAACCAAAAACTTGCCAAGGAGTACAATGAATTGATCTGCCTTCACTGATTTTTTTTTTTTTTAAAGACTTCCAAGAAAGACTTTATATGACTGCTACTTCTAAATTAAACATCATCAAATTTTCCGTTCAATGTCTTAAACAGTTCCCTAATCACATGGTTGACTGTTGTGGAGCCATTTTCAAACAAGACCACTGTGATTCAAACTGTGTAGGCATTGCACCTGTTCTGCACATGAGGAAACCTGGACAAAAAGCAAGACCATTATATCTTTTGCTCATTGGAAAACTGGGTTATTCTGATTTCCTAGAGCAGCTTTCATTCTTGGAGATCATCTTCACTTTTTACAGTGCAGCACGGAAATAACAATATCGAAAAAAACACCCCAGTATTATCACATAACTTTCAACATTATCGCAAAACCAATAATGAGCAAACTGTTCCTCTTCTCTCTGAAGAGGCTTTTGCCTTACAACTAGTTTAGTATCCACAGAAGACTACTATGCACACTGTGAGGTGCCATGGGCTCTGCAGCTATTGTAATAATGGAGATGTTCAGCCATAGATATTACACCGCTCGGACATAAATAATGCATCATAATAGGATCATAATGCTTATAAGACAAGAGCTCCTAAATGATGAACATTTAGTTCCAACTGAAATTATCACTACCAAGTGATGCTGCTCCAATGCAGACAAAGCACTGAGAAAGACAGCTGCAGAACTGAGCCCTGTCAAGTTCTACCGCAGGTAGGGGCTCTTTCCCTGTACCACTTGTCAAACTATTCAGGCTCAGTTCAACTCGGTATTGCAGTGTAGCATCAGTTGGAAGAAAAAACATACCCAAGACTTTTGGGAACTCAGTGCATACAAGAATCAAAAGATTTCTTCAGCTTGCTTTGAGACTTGCAATACAGACAAGCCCACAGTGAGTAACTCAGAATTTTTTTATCAAATAATCTCATTTTTAGAAAAATCGCTAAGTTGATAGTCACCAACATAATATGATAATTCACTCATCTACTGCATTCATTTTCCATTTGTAATGACATATTTTCAGATTTGCACATTGATAACATTGATACATAAACAGCTTCCACTGGAACCACATTTCTATGACTAAAACATTCACTGCAAGATTCCTGAGGTTGTTAGTAAGACCATTTATGTTCTTAGAACAGCAGTAAGATCTATCATCATTTTAAATGTGATTTTAAAAAGAAAATAAATTAACATTGTGGGTAATGGATTAACAGTCTGTATTTCTGGCTTTTTTTCAAATAAAACTTCAATTTTAAAACAGTCCTTGAGAAAATAGGTCTGAGAATATGAAGAAATAGGCATGAAGTTTTTACACAATGACACACAATGACACTTTAAAAAACAGATTTGATGACTTGTATAAAAAATTAGAGGTTAAATGCATAAACTTGTTTTTGAACTGTGATCTAGCAAATTCAATCTACAGTTTATGTGCAGATGCATATATCTCTGTAGGCCTGTGTGCATTAAAGGCCTCTTGTTCAAATGCAGCACACTTTAAAAGTTAAAGACAAAGTATAATCTTGACTGTTATTGGTTTAAAACATATAAGGTTTATAAAGAATATAGCTGTATTGTTACAACTCCATGACAGAGGGAGCCTATAGCAAAAAGAGGAAAGAAAGTATGAAGACCTGGTTTTGTGGCATTTCCATATATCAATTTCTCACAGTATATAGAATCTGAAAGATGCAGAACAGAAGTTCTGAAACACCTTTCAATTACAGTATCGTCCTTACTCCTGTAGAAGCCAACTTGCTTCGCCTTCCACCTTCCACAGCCTCTCCCTTAGAAATGCAGCTTCTTGAAGCTCCTTACTACCACTGACCCCATAAATGCATACAGTGGCTGCCAAAGAAAGCTAAATAAAAACTAATACTACTGCATCATACTATAAAGAGCATTAACTTTAAATTAGAAGTACAACTGTCAATCTTAATTTCATAGATAAGAAACAGACTTGACTTCTACTCCCAGCCACATCTTAAAGGTACCCCACAGCTCCATTTCTGGTGAGGAGTTTCTGACTGTTCTGCAAAGTAGTTGGAATTGTTGTCTGTCTCTTTACCAGTGATGAGACTTACTCTATTTCTATCTGCTCAAAGTAGCAAAAGGTTTGGCTTTCCTGTTACAAAGCAGTATTAGAACACAAAAGACAGACAAATATGTTTAAGTTAAAAAAAATCAATCTTGTATGACACTTTCATATTCCTATCATCCTAAAGGGTTGTATGTTGTGTTGTTAGATTCTCTGTGGGTGCAGCCAATGACCAATAAGTCATCAGTAACCGTGAACCAGCCACAGAACAAATCTCATTTTTATAAGGGATGTTAGCCAGGGCACGGGAGTTGTCCTTCATTCCTCTAAAATTGTTCTCTAAAACTTTTAACTCTCAGATGTCCAGCAGTCAGAAATGGATTGAAAAGAAGAAAAGAAACTCCCTTTAATTTAAGTCTGATATGAATACACAATTATCACCTAGGTTTCTCTCTATTAGCGTTTCTTCTTGAAAGGAAAATACACTATTTTATTTTAGCAACGGTATTATGCAAACAATATTTCAACACTTTTGTTGTATACCAATTCTGGCAATAATTAGGTGACAATCAGTTCTTGCTACTAATAATATATTTGTACATTACCCTGTTTAGTGCAAGGGGATTTCTACAGCATAAAAACAAATGTATAGAAATGAGATATCATTAATACACCACACATTGTTGACTATTTTCCCATGTTGCCAAGACAAGGAAGTTGAATAGTTTTAACTGCAGCATGCTGCAATGAACGATTAATTTACCCAGATACAGTCTTGAACAAATAACATGAAAATGTACACAAACATTTGTAATTTTGGGATGTTAGTGATTCTACCGGTGTTGCAGCTCTCTGTGTATGTCTGCTATTCGTCTACTGAAAGCATTTGATTTTTTCATATTAAGTGGGATTATTGTAGTAAAAATCCAACAGTGTTTGCATTTAAGCTCTGAGTTGAATATGCATTTGCTTCAGTGAGAACTATGGTGAAATGTGATCAGTTTTCTGACCTATTTTGAAATTGGTATTCCGCCAACTGGCATTTTGTTTGCACATCCAGATATTATCCACCATATGCTGACATGACATGATGATTGGTTCCAAAATGAAGTGGAATACTTGGCAAATAGAAATATATGGTACAAATAATACACTGTCTCTAGTCAGGAAAGCAAGCAGTCATTTTGAAAAGACTGAGAGGTTTTAAAATAACTAGGGTGTACACACTGCACAGAACTGAACGAAAGCTCTTCATGTTGTGGTTTTTTATGGGTATGAGGGTCTCAAAAACTGAGGGCAATTCCTTACAGAAGAAGATTAAAATCTGACACAGGAGTACTACTAATAGTAATTCAATGGAAGATTAATTTGCATCTCAGGAAGAATTTGGCCCACATAGCTTCTTCCTCCTCTGGATTCCCCAACTCCTTCTTCTCACCATCTGTTCTTTTTTCCCACTGCTCTGACTTGCCTTCCCACCCAGTGATGTCTAAGTTATTTGCTTCTCCTGAGTTAAGATCACATTTCATTCAAGCTGCAGCCTAATTTTGTATTATTTCTCCTAACCTCCTGCCATGGAACTCTTAGTTTTCTCCTACCTCGATTCTTCCATTAAACTTCTGCCTTCTACTATGAACTATAGAACCTATAAAAAAAACCAAACCCTACAAAACCCCTTGTTCCTAAACAAAACGCACCCCAACTTTCTTCTTTTAATTCCTTTTTCCAAAGCAACGGTTTTGTTTTGCATTCCTCCAGTGACTTCTGTGTGTGCTCTCTAATGCAGAGCCTGAAAACATATATCTAAGTTATTGATTGATCTCTGCTGTTCTATCTTTAATGCCAAACATTGTCTACTTTTTTTGTAATGAAATCTAAGAATGTTTAAAGTACATTAATTTGTCACTGTATTTCCTACGGAATTTTGTTTTTCCGTTCCTGGGGAACAGTGTGAGTGGAGGGACTTAAGACAAATGTTAAAAAAATATTTCTCTGTAAAAGTTCAACTAGATTTCAAAATGAAGCATCTAAATAGTACGCACTTCTGATGTTTATTTATTGAACTACAAGCTTTGCTTGTGAAACATGAATGGATTTCAGTGCTTAATGCATAACCTTCAACTCTAGTGAAAACTTGAAGAGGATTAAGCCCATTTTAAATCCTGTTCTTCTTCAGAATAAATGATAATAAAAGAACAAATGATAATAACAACTTCTCATTTTCTTATTACAATCATTTAAACATGTACATATAGAAAAGAAAAGAATTTGTAAGCAAAGAGAGGAGCGACCTTACCAGCATGCAAGTATGCCAGATCAGGATTTTCAATGTCTGGGTGTAGTTCTTTCAAGTGGTTACGAAACTCCACGGGGATATTGGTTCCATAGTCACATTTAGGGCAGTTATACATTTTTACTCCTTCATGCTTTCCTGTATGCAAGATGTGTTTACGGATATTTTCTGCACAGTTAGACCTAAAAAGCAATGAGAAAAAAGAAAAAAGATTATATAATACTTTATTTCCTAGTAGTGGTTCAAATAAAAGCTAGTGTTATAACAGAAAATCAGTTCTTAATAGTCATTCTTCACTATGTGCACAATTTTTGCATCCTCTTGCATAAATATTGTCCTTTGCATGAAGGCTCCCAAAGCTGTTTCAGGTTAACCAAACACTACATCTGAACCAGAAGTATTAAAAAATTATTGATTTTTTTACATTTGCAGAAGTCTTAAAAGTTTTATTTTTCTCACAGTAGTCAGTGATGAAATTAAACAAAAGTCTTTAACCTAGCAAAACCGAAATACACAAATGCCTATAACAATCCCAACAGAGCTCAAATGAACCTTTCCTACACAGTTCCTAGATTCCATAGGAGTTGCTGTGAATGATTTTTCTAAGTATGTTCCACCAACTCTCACCTCACCCTATGAACTCTTCCTAGGAAAAAGAATTGAGTTGTTCAAGTTTAGATCTCTTTGAAAATACACATGGATTCTGATACATCTTAAACACAGCTTTTGTGAAAGCAGTGGAGTTTTCATGCATAAGAGTCAGAATATGTATATAATTAGTTTAATGCATTTCAAAGGAATATTTCTAATGATATTTCTGAAAAAAAAAAGGAATGGAAAAAGATTTTGCATTTCTTTTCTTCAGAAAGAGATCCATATGGCAGTAATTTTTAATTTCCAGTTTTTAAAATTTTGCAGTCTCATTACAAAATTATTTTGCATTAGAATTTCCTACTTATTTGAACTTTGTGATGAATCCTATATAAAACATACTGCTGCTTCATTTATTTCAATCAGAAATAGCCATTATACTTTTTCTTTAATCGAAAGATTGGCCTGTATATGCGTGCCATTGTTTTGGGATTTCATTTAATTTTTAGACTTTCTTAGTACCATATACTATTATGATCACCAAACTAAGAACAGTAATTCAGTTTAACTGAAAAAAAAAAGTACAAACACTCATGTGAACTACATAAATGCATAATACTTCACAAATATATAAATAAGACAAGTCTAGTGTTTGGGGCAACTGATTGTTTATCTGTCACTATTAGAAATACCACAGTAACAGGCAACTAAAAAAAGGACCCCCAAAATAAACTGGAAGTAGCAGCTTGAAGTTCTGCTGGAGTGCTTGTCTCTCCCTCGGAAATGGTCATAGTAAAGTTGGTATCTGCCTCACGGTGCTGCCAAAGCTCACCCTCTGTCATGTCCATCTGCTATATACTGGTATAATGATCAGACTCCTGAGAATGTCAGAGAAGACACTTATCACTGAAAAATATAGAAAATATTGTTCCTCAGCATCTTTCAGGATTCAGCCCTAAAAAAATTACAATGCTGATAAATGCTGTTAAAATTAAATATATACTTAAAAAAAGAAAAAAAAAAAAAAGAAGACAGTGTACCCTGCAATGAAAGCAGAAGACAACCTGGTAACCTTCTATCATGGGTTATACTTTAAAGGGCAGTAGATTAAAGCTGAGCATATGAATCTGAAATAAAACACCTGTGTTCTTTTAGCTCAAGTCTGATACTATGTTAAGGGAGAATATAAAAGTTTTTACTTTGAAATATTTCTCTGAAATATAAAAAGGATCTGTTGAAATCTATATAAGAGTTGTGAAGAAAACCCAGACTGTTCAAGTCATAAAAGGCCAGTTCTATCTCCTTTGATTTGGAATTTGCTCCAATCACTTTAAAAAGAGAAATCCCAAAGTCTCCTTTATTCAGTCATCAGTAAAAATGAGTGACTAAACACACCAACATACTGATATAAAAGTTTTAAACCCATGTTTTTCCATGTGGCAAGGCCAGAAAGGCTTAATCAGAAATGAAGAATATGAGACCACAAGGCATTACAAATGGCCCCACAGATTAGGTTGCAAGGCAGCAATTGCAATCATAAAGTAAACAATGAAGGTAACAACTGGCAAGTCCAAGCACTTTTGAAGCCAAGTAATACCTTTAAATATGACATGACAAAAGTACTGCACATAAAATGTTTTTTAATTATTCAGTGTGCTTTGAATGTCTGTTTTATTAGAAGTCTTCTTGAGCCCATGTACTGTACAAGTATGTTATTATATGTCTGACACAAAACACCTCCACTGTTTAAGCGTGTAGTTACATCACTTCATCTCTTAAGAGCAAACACAGAAGTCTGTGATTTTAAACAGCACTGTATTTTCATTAAAGCTATGCATGATAAGCATCTAAGTAAAACATTATAGTGTTGCAATAGTGATGATAGTTCAGCATTTGACAGGCCTTGTATTATAAGATTCACTTCCATGTGTTTATAAACTTTGAAATACAAATTTCCTTTGTTCTGAAATTTGGAAGTTAAAGCCCAGCTCAAAAGAAATAATTCGAGGAAAGTCTTCCTGTTTTTTGAGTTCCAGTCTAAATTACAGCCACAAACAAATAAAAGCAGCTTTTAGGAGACTAGTCTGTATTTCAATAAGGCTGAACCAGAGGTTTCCAAGTTAAATTATTATTATCATTACTTAATGCAAGCACCCTTTCGTCCTCATGATCCATTTTGAAAATCAAATGTATATAT
Source organism: Myiozetetes cayanensis (assembly GCF_022539395.1). Classification (NCBI taxonomy): domain Eukaryota; kingdom Metazoa; phylum Chordata; class Aves; order Passeriformes; family Tyrannidae; genus Myiozetetes; species Myiozetetes cayanensis. The sequence continues at coordinate 57,597,232 of NW_026086604.1, read as the reverse complement.
TTCTGTCAATTTGTCCATGCTCTGCAATAACAGGAAGTGATCTTACTAGAGGGACTTAATTAGTCTAAAGCTATTGTCAATGGGTTTATATTCAATTCTGATGCAGAGAAACACAACAAAAGGTTCTTTTTATTTCATGTCTTGCAGTAAGTTTTCTTGTCTGTGTTAAATATGGTAAAAGAGGAGATGGAACTAAGGTACATTGCGGATGAACAGGAAATACGAGGAGCTGAAAAGCTCAGCCCATACTTCCTATGCAACAAGCCTGTATGACTTAATCCATCACAGACTGATATATTGGGAAGGGCATAGGCCTACTTTCCCCTGCACACATCCAGGAGAGCTCCCACATTGCTGTAAAGGACAACACTGTGAAATAAGGGAGACAGATGGCAAGCTTCTCCTGAGAAATGCAGCTACTGCTTAAGATGAACAGAAAACCTCTTTCGGATGAAGATAAAAAAGGGCTTTTATCTCTAATGCTCATCGCACAATTATGTGTTCACATTGCTGTTCTAATTGCATATTTCATGTTGCCATTAGAAATCCATTCCTACCAACCAGTTACCTCTCTGTCTTTTTGCTGCTCTCAATACATTAAAGGTTGCTGTATATTTAAATATAAACTGGAAATGAGTTATTGATTGTAAAATGGTACATAAGTCACATAATCACAAAATGGTTAAGGTTCTACAGGACCTCTGCAGATTGTCGGATCAAACTCCTCTGCTCAAGAGGACCACCCAGGGCCAGTTGCCCAGGACTTCTACTTTCAGCCATCTTCTGAATGTCTCCAGGGATATCTTCCAGCCTCCCTGGGCTACCTGTGCCAGCGGTCAGTCACCCTCACCGTGAAATAGTGTTTCTTGGTGTTCAGAGGGAACATCATCTATCTTTTTGTTTGTGTCCACTGCCTCTTGCCCTGAAACTGGGCACCACTGCAAAAGAGTCTGGCTTCCTCTTCTCTACAGCCTCCCTTCAGATATTTGTGTACAGTGATGACATCCCTTGAGCCCTTTCTCCAGGCTGACCAGTTCCAGTTCTCTCAGTCTCTCCTTATTTGAGATACTCCAATGCCTTCATCATCTTAGTGCCCCTTAGCTGGACTCTCTCTACTATGTCCATGTCTCCTAGGGAGCCCAAAACTGGGCCAGCACTCCAGGTGTTGTCTTGCCCAGAGTGGGAGGGTCACCTCCCCTGGCAATCCTCAAAACGCAGCCACAGGTATTATAACAGTGAATAACACTCAGCTTCCAATTGATAATTTCAGTGGCACTAGCACAATGAGGCTCAAAACTTCTCCACAACAGGGCCTAAAGCAAACTTCCCTACTCCAAGGATGAGAACAAAACAATTTATTCAAGGTTTCAGCGGTGACTGTGCTTGCACAGGTGTCATCCACAGAGTGACAAGGAAACCTAATGCCATATGCCACATCCATCCACAGCATTGCCTGCTTTTTAGCAGCATTGGTTCACCTTGCTGGGAGAGTGGAATAAAGTGGAAGATCAGGAGCTGCATAAAATGGCAAGACACTTTGTCAATATGAGAAGCTGTTGCCATTGTTTAACGTGTCCTCCCTCTCCTACCCTTATATATATGAATCAGTTAAGGCATTATGCCAAGAGCATGAAACAGAGTGCCCGGTCTACAGAACACTGGGGAATTCAGCTTCTGGTGAGCGAGGAATTGCCTCTTGCCCCTCAAAGTAAGTATAACTGCCCCTATGAAGACATTTTCTCAGTTGTATTTGGGAAGATATAGTGTGACAGTGACCGGATTCCTGAGCAAAACTAGGTCTACCCACTGTAAACAGCAGCACTGTTCAGGGTTCTGGGATGGCAGAGCACAGATGTGCACTTTGCAGGGGGCAGAAGTGGGAGTTGAAAGTCAGTAGCAGGAAAACATGGGTGGCACGACAAGTCTTGGAGCAAATCTGTGCCAGGTGGGGAATTGTCAGCCTGAAGGTCCCCACAGTAAGTGCTGTCTCTGGTTATTATTCCCCCATCATCTCTTCCTTCTCTCCCATCTTGCAGGGCTAAGCCAGCCAGTCTCACTAGCAAGCAGTACAGGTCATATGAAGGTAGGGATTTGGGCATCCCTTTCCCCCTGCAGAGGGGCTCTGCACTCCCCTCAGCCAGCAGCACTGGTTTAAGCAGCGTGTGTAAATAGCTCAGCTGAGTAACTAACTGCAGAGATGTGGCTGCCCAATACCAGAGCTATTTGCCGTCCTCATCTTTTACATGGCATTTTGGATAAAAATCATGAAATTAGAGAAATTCACAAAACAACTGTTAATTCTAAATATGCCCATGCAGAATAGGAATGCTCCTATATTTTCTGAGGGTTCTCTCCATGAGGACATATTAGCACTGTATTCAACAGCTAAATGAAATATAGCAGGAAGTAATCAATTTTTATTATTATTTTCCTATTTACTAATAAGAAATTGAAATTAGAGCACTCTTCCATTATGCAGTGCCTGACATTATCAGAAAGATGCTTACTGCAAATATGGAAATGGAAGGTTTCAGAGGTGCAAATGAGGCAAAATGTTAATTATCTAGTCCACTAAGTTTTAAAAATTTTAGCACCTTGCAGGGCTCTTATTTGCACAAAACAAACCTTTTTCAAAAGGTCTTCTCTAGGACATTAGGTACAAATATCTTCTTTCTGCAGAGAAATGCATATAATGTAAAAGACTTATGGCAGCTCCATGGACTTCACTATTTATAACAGAAAAACAAACACAGTGATACAACCGACCGATTGAAAAGATTTCTATTTTTCCCTTTTTTGTCAGTATGAATCAAGTTCACTCTCACATCAAGAGCATTCTGAAGGCCTTCTGCACAGTTTATAACCTGTTATGCAATCTGCAAGAATACAGCAACTGCAGTATTGTGACTGAAAAGTAGCAAGTCTCCAGTTACTTTCTTCTAGAAATAAAAGCAGTTGTGATGAAAGCAAACTTCTCAATGAAGCAATATATATCATGGTAGATTCTTAACCTCAGTTATTCACTAAAAGTTTGCAGGTATTTCTTTCACAGAAAATGCCATCTAACTTGGAAAACTGCCTTTAAATCAAAACTGCAATAATGTAATAACACTAAAAAAGGAGAGCCATAGATTTTTAGAAATGCAAAGTCATACAGAACATTCAGCTTGACCTCATGGACATCAGAGTTCATAAAATGTTTTCCCATTGATTCTTTCCTCAAACTATAATGCTTTCTGGTACTAAAACATGGTTTTCAGAGACACATTGAAATCTGATGGAAAGCAACACGGAATCCTTTGAAATCATATGGAAATTACAGTTGATCACTCTCACTTTTACAAACTGTCATATTTCTCATCCTCCTGCATCCAGCTAACAGTGTTACGTGTCTAACACGCCTTGCTCAGCTGTAGAATCCCCTGATATCTGGACTCCAGCAGATGAGCTACAGAGACCCAGTTCCCTATAATTCACTTTCAGTAATCATCAGATTCTTCTTAAACTCTTTTCAGTTGTAAAGATTTGAATACTTTTTTAAGTATTTAAGCTTTGAATACTAGAATTTACACCAGTGCTGGATACATGGATGCCATGACTTTCCATGTGCTCAGAATCCTCCAGTTGCAGCCAGGAGTTCTGGAGCTCTTGGATCCTCCTGGAAGCACCAAATGCTCAAGTACACTCCTTTAAAAGCAAAGACCTTTCAGGTTCTTTTCAGAATTAGTGTTTTCCAAAACACAACCCTTCTAGCCTGCCTTTGTTTCTTGCTGTCATTAGGTTCTATGAAAATTAGCATTCAGTAGGGTGGCGGTAAACAATCTAATGGGCAATACTTTCTTGACAGGAAAGAAACAAATATCTCAAGCTGTGGTAATTTCATTATACAAACAGGCTTATTCAATCAAAACCTTCAAAATGATAGTCACCCTGCCCAACTTCTACTAAGCAAAAACCCAGACACAAAACCCCAAAAAATCTACCAAGCATAGTCAAGATTTAGCTACATTTCTGATTTTAAAATAAAAGAAACTTACTGCCAGTTAATGCAAGCTAGCTACGTTATAATACATAATCTGCACATAGCACTGGCATTCAGTTCAGAACACAAGTTTAAAAATTAAATTATCAGCTTACCTCTTCGGTGCTACAGGTCAGTAGAGTATTGCACAAGAAATAATAAAAAATAGCAAAATATAATAGCAAAAAATACATTCTGTAATGTGTTGAAACTAACATTATAAAACGGCAATAACTATTATACATTAAAACGCACATATAACATATATATGTGCCTATATACACAAGAAATGTAGCACATTTCCTCAGCCTTCTCACTACTAACGTGCACCTGGGTTACTTCTTCCTTGCTCTTCTCCGTTCAAAGTAAAAGCTCTACCTTTTATTTAGGTTTTGAATGACTGGGGGGGACAATCACATGGATACAAGTGCTAGCTCTCTACAACTGACCTCAATTATCAAGTGGCTTACAATACCATTGCCGGAATTTGCAGCATATGGCTCCATGGGAACTCAGGAGGTCAACTACAACGTACTCAGTGCCAGCTCAGTTTTGCCCGTGTCACTGCTGGCAAACATCTCCCTGTGCTGCTCCTAAAGACCTCTGGTGGAGAGTGGCAACGAGTTGCTGGGGAAAAGCAACGTCTTTACCACCATAGCTGTTTCTGCAGCGAACATTTGCTCACAGCTGATGCTTTTCAACTACACCAAGATACGATGACTGAAGTACACACCCACAGTGTCATAAAAATGCATGCCCGACAATCTGGTGGCCACATGTATTGCCATGTTTTCATGTATCTGCATGTATTGCCACTCAGAAAATATGAAGTAGCCCATAAAAGAGAGTACACTACATTTACAGGCTTTAATGAGATTTTATAATACAGTCAGTTTCACAAAGAAAATAATAAAAACGTATTTGGGATTTATTCTGATAGTGTTATAGCAACACCCAGGGATAATAATCGTAATGTTTTCTGCTTTTCTACATTTTTAGTTTGCATTTTTTTCTGTAATGATCTATTTGTTATGACATACAGTATGTGTGACAGATGTCCAATGCTGGCTGCTAAAAAGTAGCAGAGCCCTGTAGGGAAGCAGCAAAAACTTGTGCGTCAGCACTGAAAATGATGGAAGATTGATAATTACCGCTTGTGTCTGAGCTCCATTCAGCAGACTAGCATGCCCAAATTGTAATTTGGCCATAGCTCCACCATTCTATTTACAATGTATTGGAATGAAAATTCCCAATTTCAAATAATTGATCCTTACAACTACATGTGATACAAAGAGTAGATTACAATAGCCGAAGTGTACACTTTTAAAGGCAAATTCAGGATAACTTGAAATTCTGAAGGGAAAAAAGTGATACACTGCAGTCTTGTTTACCTCTGAGGAATCTGTAAAGCCACTTACAAACCCTGCACAGTGAACAACTACCAAAGTATAAACCCAGTGCTGGCATCTAGATCTAGTCCTGAATTTTCAGTCAGAGTATTTTTCTCAAAACAAAACAAAAAATAAATCCAGAATCAAAACCACAACAAACAAAAAACCCCAAAACCAAATACCCAAATGACAACAAAAACCTGAAAAAAAAGAACAAAATCAAAAAATCCACTTTAGTTCACAACAGACTGCACAATTTAAAGAAAATCTGATTTTTGCAGATAAAAATTCTCTGATTCCAAGGAAGTAAGGTTTCCTGCCTTAAATGCTTCCATTAATTCTACTTTCCACAGGAAGACAATGAAATAAAGAAGACACATAGACAGAAGCCTGCAAATTATGTCCAAACTACTAGACTTGGGCAGAACAGGTGGAAAGGGTACAGAAAGGCAGGGAAATGTGCCTCAGCTTTCCACCTGTGCTGTGGTCCTCACTGACCCCAGAGGTGCTGGGCAGAGCTGAGCTGCTTGGCTTCTGAGTCTGCCCCAGTAGCTCTTCAGAGAGAACCTCAGTTTCTCCTTTAACTGAATAGAGAAGAAAAAAAAGCAACAAAACCCACAAACAAACAAACAAACAAACAAAACCCAACCAAACAAAAAACCACACAACAACACAACAAAACCAAAGGCAGTTTTTCATAGGACTGATCTGCTATTGAAAACTCTCTGTAACATTTGCTAGAACTCCTGGTTTCCACCTTGCTGCAGGCAGAGTGGGCTCTGTAATGGCCTGGCTCAAGGGCCCTCTGGATCTGCATGCCTGCAGCGTGAGGGATGCAGAGGTCTGCTGTGCACAGTGCACTGCTGCACTGTGTCAGCCAAGGTTTAAGTGGCAGAAATAGCAGGTGGAGTTCATCTATTTCACGGTAACTGAGAATAATCACTCCATTGTTCATGGGCTTCCTCCCTCCCCCTTTCCTTTCTTCTTGGAGCAGATGGCATAAAAGAGAAGTTGGTCTGAGAAACAGCATCTCTGCAGTGGTGTAAGGATGGAGACTGGGCTTTAAGTATCGTAGGCCCTGATTTAACAAGGTGTTTACGCATTTGTGTAGCTTAAGTACAAGCAGCCCCCATTGACTTCAAAAGAATGACTCACAAGGTTAAATTTATGTACATGATCAAATACCTTGCTGAAATGAGGCCATGGAAAACATCCACTTTTTAAAAAAGCTAGAATGAATTTAATTGAAGACACGCATTTCCTTTCAACATAATTTTTTTCCCTATTGTACTTCTTTTAATGACCACATAAAGTAACTGAACAATTCTGTAGACTCTGTTTGTATATCCGCAGGAACACATAAAGTATTTTCACAGATAGAGAAGTGCAGATGGAGCCTAGGAAAGGGTGTGGAATCTATCGACTGCACAAGATGAAACTGGATTCCTAATGTTGCTGGAGTCACAAATGATAGCAACAGACCCTAAAGGCTGCCTGTCAATCTCAGATGCAGATGGTACTTCTTCCAACTGGCCTCCGTGTCAGTTCCTTCAGCCATTTTAGTGACAACACGGTTCCCTAGAGGGTAGATCCTGTTGCTTTGCAGCCTGGATTCATACCCAGGGCACTGTGGTCTGTACGATCTCTGCTCAAAGTAGGTTTTTTTAATGCTAATACACTGCCTCTCCTTGCCCTATCCCTGCCCCAACCCCCCACGCAAAAAAGAGATGGTCGTTTTCTTTCTCATTTCAAATGTTCTAATTTATCAAAGGAATCATCAATAATTGTATGAAAGATTCACTTTTGTTATGCATGCCAAAAGTATATATAAAATCCCTGCTAATAAAATTTACAGATGACGCTGTAATTGGCAGCATGATTAATAATGATGACACTGCCATCATACAGAACAGTTTCAGAAGCCACGCCTGTTCAATCAAAGCATACACATACAAGTACATGTTAGGTTTTGCTACCTTTGCACAATGCATGCAAGTAATTAAGAGAAGGCTGCGAAAAGCTGTGACACTGAAAATTATTTAGGGATTAGTGGACCATCGGTTTAATGTGAGCTTCTAGCATGATGCTATAAGCAGAAAGGTCCCATGCCATCTTTAGACAAACAAGGTAGCAAACTCTTTATGACTGGAGAAACTAATTCTAGAATATCTACTTCCTGCATTGCTGCCTACATTTAAATAAACAGCCACAAAGTGATTATAAATAGAAATAGACGTTAAGTAGCGGAAAAACTCCAAAACACTTAATATATCCCCTTCTGTTTTGCTTACTGCATTTGAGCTTGGGGCATGAGTAACTTAGCACAGAGTAAAGGTGTGATTAAGGGACAACTTAACTTAGAGAATTCCTATGCAAAACCAAAAGCAATGACTACAAGTAACAGTCAAATTCAACTGAAAAAGAAAGCACAATTTCTTCGGTAATTAATCTTTCACACAAGGGGAGCAGGTTCTGCAACTTTGGACGTCTTCAGATCAAACCTGAATGTGTTTCTAGATGACAAAATTCAGTCAGATGCAAGAGGTTCAGTACAGAGCAAACTGGAAAAAACCACCTACCTATGCAGTTTGTTTTATGTAGAAGGTCAGACTGGCTGAGCTTAAGGCTTTTTCTGGGCTCAAAGTCTACAAGAAGTACCATTTAAGTCTGAAAAATGTCATTGTGAGGTCAGCCATTTATTGTGCTTCCATGATGTCATGGAAATTTGCTCAGTCTGCAAATTAAAATATATTCTTCCTGGCTGTCAATACTGCAAAACCATCTTAGATTCTGAAAGTCAAATTTGGGTCTTTAGTTGGAAGTATGATTGATTACCTGATCTAATGTGTGTGTTGAAAGTATATATCAGAGAAACATCATTCTCTTCAGATTATGTCCTCATAATGCTATTGTCTGCACAAATGTAAGTAAATGCAGCATTTGGCTCTGTACTTCGAGCTTACTTCACAGGCATCATTCACACCAGGAGAACTGGTTTTAAGAGTAGGGAGCAAGCAAAACTCAATTTTTGCTCCTTCAAGAGTACATCTGACTATAAGGATGCTCTGCTGCTCAGTAAGAAATTGCAGTTTTCATGTAGATAGACTTTCATTGGAGACGTACACATCAGGATCAATGTGCTGTGTACTTCACCAAAAGATACTGAAATGAAAGCACTAAACATTTGACTTACCTATCATACTTACATGTAGAGCAAAATGCATAAGGTAGCACTCCTACTTCAGACTATTCAAAGTTGCAGATAAGCTGTCTTCTAAAAGTGTTAGCTTAAAATTGGACCATGCAGAACATATACATTATTACTGTTCTTTTGACTATAAACAACTATGTGTAAATATTAGACACATGATTTTAGCTAGATAAGAAATCAGGGCAACACTATAAATCTATTAATTGGGAAGAATAGGAACTGCCTGAACGGTATTAATTCAAAAACTGATCTAGTACCCACGAAGCAAAAATGCAAACAGCAGGGAAAAAGCCTTCTGGATGCCAATGACATTCTGTCATATCGAGGAAATTTTATAGAACAATGCCAAAAAATTATCCTATGATCATGTATTGAAAGGTTCTGTCTTAAAGAAAAAAACCACAACCACATAAAAATAAACCTCATTGCATTACATGAAAATCAACTTCTTTCATTAGTATAGATAGTATTATGGACTTGTCTTTTTTCCCACAGAGGGTTAACATGAAAAGAGGGAAAAAACGGTAAAATATGAAACTTGTTCTTTGGCTTCATCTTTCACATTCCCACATCATATACTACAGCAGAAACTAATGAACTTGCTCATCTTTGAAACCCTTTTGCATGCTTCTCCCTTCACCCTTAACTCTGATCCTCGCAGATCTTCCCTTATGTGTATGCCAATTTTACTGGTATAAAATGTGCACTTTTATTAGTTGTGTTCTGATGATTTCTACTGAGAGATACTTAAAGCTTATACAAGTCAAAAACTATTTTATCACTTCTGAAGAAAACTAATAGGGCAGAGCCACTGAATGATAAGAAAGACCACTGAATTTATTTAATAATGCATGTCCATTTCACAAAAATGGCCTGTGTAATCCTTTTAAAAATAATAACCTGTTCATTTCAGACCTTGCACAATGCTTCTCTTTGTCCCTTGTAAGTCTCTCAAATGTCTTATTTTAAAGGAATATATAGTACTCCCGGAAGACATTTTCCCATTTCTATTCTCTTCAACTCCTGTGAGCCCTTGTTCTGTGTGATAAGGCAATCTCCTTCGGGATCTGAGCTGTGTAGTTTCGCACCACGAGTGACAAGGACTCAACTTGAATAACTGCTGTGCGCAGGTTGTAATTATGTCAGCTGGAGTGTTGAACAAGGGGACTGATTAATGTGAGCCCCAGCCCAGGCACAGTCCCTATCAAAACCTTCGTGCAGGCCAGCAGTGGGGATGGGTTAAAGCAGAAAGACAAAACATGCTGTATCGTCCATGATAGATGAATTGCTCCAACAGTCTTCAGGCAGATGTTCCAGGACAGTATAATATACAATTACTCTGCCTTATCACCTTCCCAGGGACAATAAAGCTTCCTCCTTCTATAGCTCATGTGAGTGAAGGCAAAATTAGTTTTACTTTTACAACACTGACTCACTTATCATGTTGCCTTGATTGTGCTTTTACAGCTAAAGAAAACACATATTCCACTCTTAAACTAAAAAAAACAACAACCAAACAAAAAAAACCACCAAAAAACCTCTGCATTCTTCACCTTTTAAATAAAACCAAACTATTCCTTTGAATCTATTTTGCATCATAGTAACACAGTCCTTAAAGAACTAATTCAGTTTGTGATTCTAAGGAACATAACTAACTCTAAAACAACCGTACCTATTCATAAGCTTAATGTTATATGTACATATATGAGATTACATTAGTGAATCAAGTCAGAATGCATACATAATGAAAAATGACATAGATTTGACACAAAAGATGCCTATGTGAATAACATGCCTTTAGTGACTGTTTTAACTAAGCACTCACTCTAAAAATGCCACAGTACTTTCGCAGAACAATTCTTTGAGAAGTCATTAACCTGTATACCTCTTTAAAGGCCACAAGAGTTTACTGGATAACTTTTATAAATAACCCAAGTATTTTCCAAAAAGTAAACAGAAATTAAGTAAATAATAGAAATTTAGGAAGACAACTACATGTATTTGTTTCCTTTTCGTTATCAGATTGATGCAGTAGTCTATGTGTTTCAGGGCCATTTCTAAGAGTTTACAGAACAGCAGCTTGCTAACATGAGGTGAATAGCAACAGAAGAATATAGCTCATAATATCGTGAAATCCTTCCTTTCTAGATACTGGATAGTTACAGATAAAGAAGCTGTGCTTTAAAGAAGAGAGTCGAGTCTAAATAGTCCTACTTGCACTCTGAGATGCATTGCTTTCAGTACTATCCCTTCTTCAGCTATATAACAATGACACGATCTCAAAAAACAAAACAAAAATAATGCACCCAGAAATGCATTTAGTGAGACACTTACTTGAAGGTCAGGTTTAAAAACAAAACCAGACTAAAAGAGTCAAGGTTGATTCTAATAGCACTTAAGACTGCACACATATTTGAAAAATTCTATTTATAGGTATTTAATTCTCATGAAAGGTATTGGATGACTAGTCCATAAATGAGAGATGAGATTTTCTAAGGAGACTATGGGAATTCAGTGGAATGCAGGCTCTCAGCTGTTACACCTTCTTTGAGGTTTTAGCCATTAAACAGTACCACAATCCTGGCAACAATAAGGTTTCACCACAATAGTACAGGCTTTCCTATACTCTGGTGAAATGTCCTATGTCTACAAAGGAAAAAGTAGCTCCAAGAAAGATGGTATGTTCCCCCTGCACAGCACACTGACCTTTGAGGGTGGCACAACAGAATTATGTTATGCCATTCATTGCATGGAGAAACAACAAAAAAACACGGTCTTGGCCTAAGAAAAATTACAATCCAAGTATTGAGAAGGACATGATAATCAGAAAATAGGCAAACAGAGTAGTGATAGGTGTAGGAGACAGGGTATCAGTAAAACAGAGTAGAAATAAGCTTCTGTTTAGATGCATTGTTGGGCATGGCAGTACTAGAAGGCAACCTAGTCTGTCCTCCATAACCATTCAAATTCCCAATACAATTAGTGGACATAAGAAAGAACTAATGTAGGTATCAATATTTGCTTCAATTAGGCATCTACTTTGTCTAAAGAAAGTGTAGATTGCCAATATGAAACACCAGGAGCTCCGCTCTGGAAAATGAAACACTACTGCCCCTAATTTTCCGGAAATTAAGGCACTATTCTAGGAAGTAAAACTCCTGAGTTTTAGGCTGCCCTTATCTCAAGGAAGACTAATTTTGTTCTCCTCTATCCCAGGAAAGTATTAGCTGGCATGACATATCCTGTACCATCCCTTTCTTCTTGAAACTCTGCCACTAGACAGGCAGGAAGTGTGCCAGGAGCCAAATGCAGATCTAATCCCTCCTTTCAGAATTGTTCTTCTGTTTTCAGTTATGTTCCCAACAAAACTTTCCTAGAAAATCCAAACAACAGGCTTCCAAACCCCTGTTCTGTGCCCTTTCAGCTGAGACTCCTAAACAATAACTAGAAGGAGGCTGCAGACAGCACTGCCATTATTAACTAAATGGATCCTGACTTGTCTAATATTCAGGCCTCCAACACATACCCAAGAATATAGGAATAGGGGCCTCTTTGCCTAACAAGTGTACCAAAAGTATAACATTTCCCCAGGATAGAGACTTCTGAGCCCGGCTAAGTGACTTCATTCAGTTGTGTAAGAACTTAAAAACTCATTAGAGAGAAAATAAAAAACACCAGAAACTCCAAAAGAAGTAGGTGCTTTTGCATTTATGTCTTTTGGCATGATTTAGGGAGATCAGGATTCTCTCTGCAAATTTTGGGCACTTGATCCCACAATTTACTTGCCTAGTTGAACTTTTTTTACTGTTCAGGATACAAAGTCATGTGGAAGGTACTACCAAATCCCCAGCTTTCCATTTCTCTCCTACAAAGCAAGTACTTAATGACAGGCAGAGAATCGTCGCTTCACTGAGGACATGGAGGTGGTGTGATTAACATCAGTGGGGCCAGGACTTTATCCACTGTCTTTGTTTTTGTTTTACAGCATCGACCCCATGACAGTACACACTATCCAGCCAGTGAGAGCTGACTCTCAACTGAGCTATGGAACAGAGATGTTTAGACGGAGAGAGGCTTAGTTATAATCCTTTCTGTTACGGTACTCCTGCCATGCTACTGGAGAACTGAAACTAAAAATGAGCAGGAAAAGAAAATAAAGATCCTCCTGATGTTATGTTGTAGACTTCTGAGGGAAAAGAGATCCAAACAAAAGAGGAAGCCATGAGCAGATACCAGTGGACAAGAACTCAGGTAAAACAAAGAAATGCTGTATTTGCCTTTTAGAATACAGTTCTGCAATCTAGTGCACTAATAGAGCTATCCATTACCCAGTACAGTATAATCATCCCTCACCTTTCACCACCACCAGGAAACACATAGTCACTCCAAAAAGCTGCACTTGCTGGCCTTTTTTGGGCTGATTGCCTGACTTGATGTTACTGCATTTAAACACACTGGATAGGAGACACCTGCTTTGCCCTCACAAGGGCTCAGATTTAGGACTTTTCTCTCTGGTCAGACACAGACGTGAACAAATCTGGTACAAATTCCTTTATCTTTGAAAAATTTCTTCAACTTGGAAGTATTTTTACCACTCTTCAAAATGACTGTATTTCAGCATACAAAAATCAATCAGCTAAATACCATATGACTGTGCTATAATTTATTAGTGCTGATCAAAATCTTAAAGACTAGTAATTAAAATTCAAATTAAAATGTGATGAAAGTCACATTTAGTCACCTAAATGAAGAGGCTGAATTTCAAATAGGTACAGAGCCACTGGACGCCATGTGAGATGAGAATTTGTGGATGCTCAGTGTCACTAATAACATGTAAAAGAACTTGGCATTTTTTCAAACTTTGCTTCTTTTTCTCAAGTAAACACGTCTGGCTAGACCTATGAATATGTCAGTTCATCAGTGAATGACTTACAGAAAACAGAAAAAGTGTCAAAGAAAGTACTTGTGGAATAATATCTCCATAGTGGGAAGCTTCTTCCTATTCACTGACTAAGAAACATCAGTGGGCTCAATCTCTTGGGTAAAAATCTCTTCCAAATAATCTCTTTTATGAAGAATAATAGAGATATTTGGGTGTGTTCTCTTTATCCTTAAAAAATACCTTTAAAAAGGACCCATCCTGACAACTTGCAACAAACTGTTGATTTGGGACTCAAACATTGATACATCAGCATTGTACCAACTGAAGCACAAAATCATCCTATGGGTTCTTGCCAGTGCTCACTAATTCTCTCAGTGGAGTAATAGCAGCTCCCCAACAACGTTCCTTCATGATAATCCCTTTCAAGAAAACATGGTTGTGTTGGGTGGTGAGGCTGGATTTTAAGAGAGAAGAATGCATGACAACTGAATTTTGCCTGCCTGTTCCTCACTGATTTTTTTTTTTGCTCCTTTCTTCATCCGCCTCTTTCAGGAAACATGAACTTAAATTATCTCAGCAACTACTACTGGCCAGTTTTCACTGAAACTGGCCAACAGCTTAAAAAGTTATTAAAGAAAAGGACAAAAGATGGATGGATGGGCTGGCACAGCTCTTTGCATAAGTTAGGGACATCAGCCTAAATCGACGTCAGCTTATTTATAAAAACTGCCTTTTTGAACTAAAGATAGATCTTTTTTTCCCTGAAACAAAACCAAATTACTAATGGCTTTTTATATGTAAAAATATCTATAGCAGATATCTCCAAAATTTGCTAATGGAAATGGCTCTCTGTATTTTACCAAGAGCTTGTTAACAAAAAAATGTAGGAAATACCACATTTTTCTAATGAAACATCATCAAAACTTAAGAACTGATTTTAATAATCACAATACCTTCTACAACTTCAAAATTATTTGAAGCACTGTTTGCCCTGTATATTGTACATGCAAAATTTCAACAGAAATGTTTTGAGGAAGCTCATTATGAGAAGGCATTCCATGTGGGAATTCTAGCAGAACAAATTACATCCTAGACTGCAGATGTTAGAGAGAATCCATAATCATCTTGAACAAGGATTGAAGGAGCATGCATGGAAGTTACAAATACAAACCAATAAATACTGTATTTTAAGGAGTACTAGTAATATCACAATGAACCCAGAGGATGATGTTCAGGCAGTTGATGACATCGCTAGAACCACTTTATGTATTTAGAGGATTATAACACAAATACTCTTACAGTACTATAAACTGCAGAGTATCTAGTTTTGTGTGTTTTAAATGATAACATTACTAAAAATAGAAAATGATAGCAATGCTGAAGAACACCAGAAGAAGTCTTATTAAAAAATACATATATATGTATAGGGACCTATATTCTAGGAACCAAAGTAAGCTGGGCAGTTTGCCCAAGTGGAAGGAAAGCCAAACTAGGACTAGACTGGAGGTCAGCTGGCCTGAGGTCAGAACAATCTGCAGCTGTGCTACCAGCCCTGGGAGCACCAGAGAGATCTGGGCTGGCTGTGACAGTCAAAAGTCACTTTGCAACCTCCTCTTTTACTTTAGGAAGAATAAACAATTTGTTGTCAGGTTATAAACAGAAGCACCTATTCATTATCGCTCTCAGTTCCCACTACCTTCCTGTTTCAGTGCATTTACAGAAGAAGGTGGGTAAACATCGAGGAATGTGTCCACTCCAATCCTCTGACCCATGGGAGTGAGAAAAAGGAGAATAAATAGTGTTGCATCAGCTTGTTTCTTATGGCACACTATGTCTCAGCATTCTAGCTTGTGAGGGCAAGATGAGAAGTGCTGTACAGACCTTATCCTTTCTCTGAAGATATAAAATGAGAAGAAATTGCTTTGACTCAAGGCATACAAGAATGCAGAACAACCTTTTATA
Source organism: Myiozetetes cayanensis (assembly GCF_022539395.1). Classification (NCBI taxonomy): domain Eukaryota; kingdom Metazoa; phylum Chordata; class Aves; order Passeriformes; family Tyrannidae; genus Myiozetetes; species Myiozetetes cayanensis. Next base: position 57,581,765 of record NW_026086604.1, on the reverse strand, counting down.
TATATATATTTCTCCCCTTAATTATTTTTCCATTATTAAAAGAACACATTTTAAAAGACATTAAAAGATAAAATTCAGGTACATGTAGAATGCATCAGGTTAAAGAGAAAAGCCAGAAAAACAACCCAAATATAAAAGACAAATTTAATGTAAACTACTAAACACCACTTTTAACTTTTTTAATAGCCAGAATGGAAATTTGAAACTAAAATGCTAACTGACCACCACATGGCATGTGCAAGTATTTTTGAGATTTTTTTAAAATGGATTTCAAAAAAAAAAAAAGAGAGAAGAAATGATAACACCAGAGCAGCCCTCTATCACTTGTAGTAATAAAACTGAGGGCATTATATGCTGGCTTATATAAAGCAAGTCCCCTCAGACAGTCTACAGCTGTTATTCAGACCTAAACAGGCCTAGCAAAACCACGAAGACCATCCCAATCACGGAAAAAAGAGCTGTAACAAACTAATAAGCAACTTAATAAGTTACTTGGACAACAGGCTCCTCTCCAGTTTGTCTCATGAACTTATGAGAATAAAGCAGAGTATCATAACACCAGAGACTGCAAAATGGTTTTAGGAAAGGTTGAGCTGTTGTATACCAAATGGCCTGTCTTCCCTATGCCATATTTTCCTATGGAGAAGGCCCCACCTCCCAGCAGCTCAAGAAAGAGAAAAAGCAACATGCAAACATTGAGACAAGCTCTCCTTGTTACTGGCTGACATCAAATAGCAGCTTTGAACCCATTGGTTATGAGGCAACATCCTGGTAACTGTGAACTCCCAAATCTCTGATGCATCTGTTTGCAAAGCAAAGAGCTGAGGTTCTCAGAGATAAGCTTTCAGCCCACATGGCTTCCTCATCACAATGGGGAGAGGGTGGCCAGGAGCCCCAGCCTTCCAAATCCCAGGTGCTGATTCTGCTCTAGAGCCTCAGTCCCACCATATTGTGTCGTGGCTCCTGGAAAACACCCTCCAGCCACACTGTGGAGGTGCAGGCCTGGTGCATCAAACCCACGCTTCCACCATGCAAGTAGGGAACCTCGTGGTGATGGCAGAGGCTTCAGCATCTCTGTTTCCAAAGTGCCCCAATATACTGTTCCAGAATTGGAATTTCGGCAGAAGCTGGTACAGAGACAAGGGCAACTCTACTGGAATGTGCAAGCAATTTTACTTAGCTTCAGTAAAACAGGAGTTTCTAACAAATATTTATTTGGAAATATTTATTTGGAAAACTGCTTACCATTTCTAATGCATTAAAAGTATCTAAGTAACAAGTTTTTCTCAAACACAAAATATGGTAGCAGCTGTATAGCCTGGAGAATAAACCCCATATAACAAAACAGGCTCATGTCTATCAATTTCATCTTGGAGGTCTGTAACACCACCAAAATATTTTCGGATTGCTAACTAGCTGCCACATAGTTATCTAGTAGTTAGCAATAATAATAATTCCTTGCAGATTTAACCACCTCCAAAGATAGCTTTGTCCCTTTTATAATGACTGGATTGGGGATTAAAGAATGGTAAAGGAAACAAACAAATTTATTTATTTATTTATTTATTTATTCTAACAGACAAGAGCAAAGAAAACATATATAGTTGGTTTAGGCTTTTTTAAAATACTTTTAACCTTAAAGGATCACATTAATTAAACTATGATGCCAGTGATTATTTCTAGAACAAACTATTCTAACAAATGAAAGTTTATTTGCAGATATAAAACAAGATACTCACTGTCCTTTTTTTTCAGAAGCCCTGTAAGAACAGGAAATTACAAGTCTTTTTTGCTACTTCAAGCTATATTAAGACCATAGCCTTGCCATTCATCTTGAGGTTAGTATTAAGACTTTATTTAATATCAAAATAAAACTTACTTAAGATTGTTTTAGTTTGAAATATATGCTGGTGTTCTAGACTGATAAACATTAATTAACTATGTATTAGAAATAAATATAATGTATTTATGATAAGATATTTATGCTCCTTAAGAAAGAGGAATAGATAAGACAGCAATGATTACATATGATAGGGAAAAAGAAGTGTGAGGATAGAGAGAAGATAAAATGTGATAAAAAGAAGATATTAGTCACATTAATCTGTCCACTGCATGAATTGGTCTTATCCATGTTTCCTAGACACCAAATACTTCAGGTTCTGGGTTAAGTGTCTAGGACACTGATTCAAAAAAAAAAGAGCATCAGTACAGCAGAGAAAAGGTTGCATAAGAAGAATAGTTTAGGGACTAAGCCCAAATTGAACAGCAAGGGGAAGACAGCACTGAGGCTTAAATAGATCACTTAAATGTTGTTCTTCAAAGGACTCAATCCAAAATGAGCCTAGAATAGCATTATCAATGCTTGCAATTGCATTAGCAGTTTAAAGATACTTGGGTAGACCCTTAAAGTCCCAAATCTGATGGTTCAGTGTTACCACGAGAATCACAAATCCATTGCACTAAAAAGGCAATTTTTAATTCCTCTTACTTACAGTGGCCCCAGGGGAAAAAGCCCCAATCATCAGGAATAAATGAATAAATAAATAGAAAGAAAAAAAGTAACAAAAGAAGCTTGAGTAATCAATGCTCATGGAATTATTGACAGATTTCCTTGAGTTAAGGAGTAAGTATTATTCATTAAAATTAATAAAAGTCCATACTACTCTTCTACCAAGTAGAGTGCATTTACTATGCTATTAATTACAAATATGGAATGCAAAGGACATCACAAAATGATTTTAGTATTGCATGGTGTGCCAAAGCCTCTTAACATGGCAATGTCACTGTGGACCACAGTCACCAAGTCTACATATGCCAATGCATGCGTGTATGCAATACATACATGTCTTTATTAAAGAAACAATCACGCTTCGTAGTAAGCAATACATTCTCTTAAGCCGCCCATGCAGGGACGCTGGACAGGGACAGCTTTGAGGGAGGGAGTTTAAGTTCTTTTATACACTGCCACCAACACGATTTTCCAAAACTGCAGAGACAGGATTTCTCAGTCAGTGTAGACAGCATACAACATGTCCAAGCAAGGGACATATCATTAATTGTGAGCTCTCTGGTTCTGCGAGTTTGAATTACATCTGGTCAAGTTGGTTTACCTGATAGCTGCTCTGTATTGTGCACTATTACAACATTGCATATTTTCATTCTGAGTTTACCATATAAACTATTTGCTATAAGTGAGGTGATGATAAATGTTTTATTAAGCCACAGAAACATCATAAAGAAAATAACCCTAACCACAGTTTTGTATGCCATGTATTCATTAGAATAAATAAAGTGGGTTTGCATCTAAATTTTATTTCAGATTATTTTTATGTACTTAAATGCTACAGCACATTTTATTTCAGATTAACAGAAATATTTCCAAATATTTTATCTGAATGTTTATTAAAAACTAAGGAGTGAATAATAATTCTGTGAAGTTTGCATCTGGGAACTATGCCCACGCACTGACAGAACGTCTGTCTAAACTTTTATCTTCATTTGTTTATAAGTGTGCTAGCATAAGGCACTGGATATCCTCAACTCATGCTGCTAAACACAACAGAAGCTGAAGTGCTTCCTGATGGCCCAGTTTGTTCTATTACATACATGCATTATTTTCCTTAGCAACTTTGTATTTGTACAAAGTATATGTACCTTTTCTTTTAACCATTCTGCCTTTGTGATATATATAAAAAAGTGTTTTTCCATAGTGCAGTGGTGGTTGCCACCTGGAATCTTCATCAGCCTATACAGTTTTGTAACCTAGTTATTTCTTCTACATGCATGTTAAATTTCATAGGTTACAAAGAGTATATTAATGTTTTAATGATTTTTTTCATCATTTTTTGTAGAATTTGCCTTAACAGCCTTTCAGTTTTGCTATGAATTAGTACTTATGGTAGTACATGAGGTACATACTTAATCTGTAAAGCAGTCTCTAGCTATCCTTGATATAACTAGGGAATAGTGCACAACTGATGCAATCGTACCTAAACGTTATTGAATTCACCAAAATAAACAGAGAGAAAACACTTATTTTGCAAATTCTTGTGACTTAGGTGCAAATCCTGGAGTGTATTATAAACTGGTCTTTACAACTTATGAACATATACTGTAAGTCAGAGGGAAATAGGAACTCCCTTGGGATGCTGTCCAAAAAAAGAAAAGTAGCCCCTGTGGAGTCACTCCCCCTAAGTCATGCTGCCGCTGCTGCTGAAAATATGCAATGAATCCTTCTGCAGTTGGAATTTCAGATGCCATATTCCCTTACAGAATGTTGTCTAATTATTTTATTATGCATAATAAATGTAAAATATTTATTTTAGCTTACATAATTATATTAAAAATGTATGCTATTTATTCACACTCTTGTAAGACATCCTTCACAAGTCATATACCTTACAGAAAGGAATGAATGCTGTTTTGCTGGCCTGGCTGTTTGTTTTCTACACCTTCTTATCTATGTCTGAGCACCATTCCTGGATATTGCCCTCCATGCCTTTGCTTCCCCTCACCGCCATGGGTATTCTGTGCAAAACGGACCACACAGTGGAATCCCATACAGAGAAATTAAAGTAATTTTGTTTAATTACAGCAGAGGGATGGCACAAAGAACATTAACATTATACCTGTCCCACACTCTCATGGTCAAAATTGTAGCAATACTCCCTCTGCATGCCAAAACTATGCCAGTGCTCCTCCCGAGGCCTGTATTCCAACAAACTTGACTCTGTGAGTAAAGCAGGGTTCTGACTTTTGCATGCCCCCACCATGTAATTCAGATCCATTTTACAATGAAACATCTCCCTCACACACATCATGAACATAAATTGTCTGAGAAGATGTGATAGTTACACAGGAAGTCAGGACCAGTAGGAGTTAAATTTGGAGCCCTACATATGACTAAAATGAGATTTCCCATTCATAATTTAGATGCATGCACAAAACCAGTTAAGTTTTTTGAAAATCTGTATCTCTCATTGACATCATCAGACTTAGGGGAGCTTTGCACTTCTGCAATCAGGTCAAAGTCAGCTACCTAAATATGTTGCAGGTTTAGAAAGTTTAGCCACAGACTATACAACCAACAGATTTAGAAATCTGTTTACAGGTGCTGCTCATTTCTGGGAGGTTATACAGTTCCTCAGGACTTTTTCTGTGTCCGTTACCAAATGCAAACAGTATTGTCAGTATAACTGTAGGATCGTGTCATCTGAAAAGTTCAGCCACATAACACTTTTTTTTTTAAATGACTAAGAAATATAAACTAAGCCCTGCATATGTAATGGTGGTGCAGGGCCCTGTGAGACCAATTCTGTATTATAAAATTAAGTTGAACATTAATTAAGAGTGAATGAATATTTTTGTATGACAAAGCACACTGACTTCAGAATGGAGAGACATGCTGTGTGATTTGAAAAAGTAAATGCAAAGGAAAATTGTGCATATTTTTAATTAAATAGGGAAAACCTAGACTGAAAACACAAACGTGAAAAAAATATAACCAAAACATTTAAGGAGCATATTTTTATATTTATGGATGTATATATTATATCCATTCCTTCAAATGGAATTAGATTTTATAACCGAGACAGAAAACATAATTTCAAATTATAATTTTTACTTGAAGTCACATACTACTGTATAGAAAAGATGTTATTTTCTTTGTTATCAATATACAAAAAAATTTAGACAAAAGCAAGAATCAAGTGGTCACAGTACAAGCTCTAGAGATAGAAGGTAACATATCTTCATGATTATTGAACTACAGCCATAAGCATAGATTATAAAAGCAACTTGGTAAAATAAAGTGAGCAAAATCTCTCATTTTTTTTTGGGGGGGGGAGGGAATATGCATACTATAGAAAATATATAAATTGTGAGCTAAAAATGCCAGGTTAATTTATTAATCACTTCAGAAAACCACATCCTTTCATGTCTTTTTCTAGTGAAGAAAAGAATTTCTCATTATATGTTGTTCCATGCAGCCAAAATCACTTTTCCCCACAGTATCTTACAGCCTATTTCCCTTCAGTTTATAAAGTTTATAACAGTTCCTAAATTTAGATTAGTTTCTTCTAATAGGCCTTTTTCTGTATACTTCTAGCCAAGGCTAGCTAGCCTTTCACTCACTAAACTGGCAAGGGTTTTTGCAGAATGATTATTCACAATTTCAGGCTGAGGAAATGAAAAGCTTGAAATCAAGAATTTCCAAGAACAGTCTGAGCACCGATGAGCTTCACAGGAATAATTAAAATACCTTGTATTTAGACATTGTTTTAATTCAAGTGTCTCAAACTACTTTACAGAATAGGGAGATAACTTCATCTATCAGCGAAAGCAGGCTTTATGGTAGCACTAACAATACTCTCCTCCATATCCCAACACAAAAAGAGGAATATTCACCTTGCTGAAACTATAAGGGTCATTAAAGAGTCTGCAGTTGCCAAGCAACACTAAACAGGAACATCTGAAATAGTCTGGATGAACTTACAGTGCAAGGTCTGAGCTGAAAGCACCACGAGACCTCAACCACTAGACACAGGGATGAATCTTGTCACTAGGTCAGCAGATTTTAAACTCTTCATTTAGTGTTTTTTGTAGGTGACATTTGCAAGACTACATACCATCTGCTGAACCAGTGCAAATGATAGCATTTACAGCACTGCTAATTCCACTGCAACAGATAGTACTGTGTGAGTTGACCAAGAGGCAACACGTTATTCCCTTAAAATTATATTTTAAAACAAAGAGACATTTGGATAAAGAGAAAAATACATATACTTGTATACAGCCAACAAGGCTGGCTAATATCCCAGGACTGTGGAAACTGGCAGGCACAAGCAGAACTGCTGAGCTAATAAATACAGCAGCCCCTCTATGGGCTACTCTGCAGCTACACAGAGTGCCTCACTGCCTCTATGAGCTTGCAGCAGCACAGCTCTGATTCCTGCATCCCTGCCAGATGTTTTTCAGCTGAGCTCAGAACAAATTTCCTGCATAATCAAAGCTTCATCAGCTGGTATCTGTAGAGATCAACCTCTGAAGATTAGGTCAAAATTGGCCTGTGAAGGATGGAAACTAACATCCTATTGCCATGAAACATTTATTTTTCAATAATATAGAGGCCGGGCATGCTCAGATATTTCTTAATCCTCATAAATTAAATTATGCTTGCATCTTCTCTAATAACCTCTGGTATAAGAAATACTACTAAAAAACTTGTTATTTCTTGGAATTTATATCCCATACAGAAAACTGTCCATCCAAAGTAAAATGCTCTCCTATCTTTCATTCAATAGAGCATGAAATTTTTTTGTCATCCTGAGTGAGGGAATTCCATCTACTCATTGCATGTGCATAACAAATCCCAAACTGATTCACATCTACAATGCTCCCAGCCTCTAGGGTCTTCAAGCCAAGGAGCTCAAACCCAGTATAACCCACCTCTCATTACCTAGTGCTGTAATAAAACTATTCCTGCCAATTGGGATGGTTCATTAAAGTGGATGACTGCAAGATTAAGTCTCCTCAAACACACAGCATTTAAAGATAGTGCTTCTATTACCTTCATTGCAGCACACCATGTCACACTATTGCTTATTTGCTCTCACTTCACTCTACACAGACCTTTTGACACAACTGCTCTGACCACAGAAAATCACCTCTCGTTTTTAGATGACTTACCGAAGCTGACAGAAACATTTCCATTTATTAAAAAAAAAAAAAAAAAGAAAGCAGGCAGACCCTTAAGGTAGCAGCACAGAACAGAGCCCCCTCCCCTAAAGGTTATCAAATTCAGTTCTCTGCAGTTCTAGAGAGTGATTTAATGGGTGCTCAATACAGAAGAGTTCACAGAACATTTGCCCCACATGCACAAAACAGTGCAACAAAAAGTTTTGTACAGAAACTGCATGATCACCACAGAAGCTTTCTGTACAAGATTTTTCTGTAAAGTAGCTCATAAATAATGTGAAATCCTAGGCTTTGTTATATAGTCTTGTTTTAGGAAACTACACTAAAGGAACATTACAACTGTATGTTTAGCAAGAAAAGAAAATAAAAAATGCTCTGGTGGTATAATCAAATGTTTAACTTTCTCTGCTGTGTGCATGTATCACAACACACACATCTAACCATGTGTTATTTAGTGTCATTTATTAAATATAATGCTAAATTTTAAAAAACTTTTTGAACATCCACCGTTGCAAATTGCCCATAAAAAACTTCATTGTATTCCCTTATCAGACACACAGACTAGACACCCCACTGCAAGGTATTAAAAGTATTCAAGATTGTAGAAGAAGCATTTAAGAGTAAAGACTAATTCAAGAAGGAATATGAGATCATTTAATAAGTAATCTATAATGAATCAAAGACACAGGGAGTAAGCACCAGAATCATGTGATTTTTGAGAATTTAACCCACTGCCCTAACAGGATGGGTTTTAGCGGCGCAACATGGGAGGCTTTGCCATGGAACCAACCCTAGAGCCAACTCTTATCCAAATACCCTGGGTTGGCAAGAAGGAAAACTGAAGCAAGACTCTGCAGAACTGTAACTAGCTCCAGTTGCTTCCTGTTCTAATAAGTGTCTGGTGAGCATTTAGGCTGCTAAGCCTTTTAGATAACTTTTCCTTTCTTGGTGAAATGGCTGCAACTCAACCGAGAAAAATTTCAGAATCGCAACTGATTTGAAAAGGCGATGCAGATAAGTGGCCTCACCATGGAGAATTTTAGCAGACACTAGAGCAGCTGTGAAACAAACACTCAACATTAGCACTGTAGTGTTACCACTAAAAGGTTTCCCATCATTTGTTTTTCTTTATAAAGTAATACCTAAATACTGAAGACTAAGTTTTTAAATGCAGCTCCTAATTTAATATGCAATTACTGCTGCCCTGATGGTGTTTTAATGGCAATATATTTTTATTGGTGACTTCAAATGAACCTCATCTGATCACCTTAACCCTTCTCTCATCATGCTTTAGTTAATGACTCATTACCTGTAGTCACACCAGGGACATCTGTACGGCTTTTCTCCAGTATGGACACGCTTATGTCGTGTCAGATGCGATTGTGTTGTGGAAGCGAAGTTACACTCATCACATTTGAACGGTTTCTCTCCTAGAAGGTGACAAGAGAAGCATTATCAGTTTTCATCAACAGAAAAGGAAGACAAGTCCAAATTTCTGGCATATCCCTTGATATAGCTTTTATTTTGTGTATATATATATAGCAAACACAAATACAAAATAAATTTCCAAATAAAATGTAGTAATTGAAAAATATGACACATAAACATCAGTATCCAGCTCACTTCCCATGTGGTGTTCCACAGCAGAAAAAAGGAGGAGAAAGAACTGCACTGAAACAGAGTAACCATGTTCCTAGTCTTATTTCATGAAAATATAACCAGGTATTCTTCTCACCCTGTACCTTATATTGAAGTTGGGTCAAGAACAGCCCTGAAAACAACCCTGTTGCAGACACAAGGTGAAAAATCAGGCTAATGCTTGTATTCAGAACTTGCTCAGAAAGGAACATCTCCAGGTAAAAAGCGTGTCTCCATGTCTCCAGTCATGGATTTTTAATCTTATCCTTTAAATAACATAAATAAACCAGGACTGAGAATATGAACCAGAACTCAGTGCTCCATTCCCCTCTCATTTGCTAGTCTTCTGCCCTTGTGAATATTTTCTAAACAGTAGGTCAACTTTCAGCAGAAGGACTTGAAAGCTTAATGAAAAAAACCCAAACAAAAAAACCAAAACCAAACCCAGACTAGGACAATAATATTTTTAGAAGTCTAAAATTCAATCTCTGCTGACTGTGGAACTGAACTGAAAATTTCTATAGAACTACTGATGGAAGAAAACTAAAAATTTCTAGTGTCTATTTTACTATGTGAAAAAGACTACTTTTCTTTCCAGAGGAGGGGTCTACCCCTTAGAAGGTACCAAAACAAAATCTCATGACTGAAACACACACTGTGATGCCTAGCTATGACACCTGCATCCCATTTTTCCAACTGGTTGTCCCAAAAATATTCTGTGGGGCTTACGGGCACATGTAGTTACCATTTAGGGAGGAAACAATTTTCTTTTCGTATGTAAGAGACTAAAGGCAGCTCCTAACTTAGGTGATATTCTCTGCATTGTGCAAGCCTTCAGAATTTTTTATCCTAGAGACTTTATAAGGATTAACAAGTCTGGACAAAACTCCAAGGGACAGACATACATCCCTCATAGAATGTTCAGTGCTCTACAACTGGCAGTATCAAAACTGAACCCTAAGCCTATTAACAGGTACAATGTGAAGTTTTTCAGACTGCCAGAGGACACACCACCAGCACAAGACTGTCAGTAAAAGTGGCCTTCTGCAATCAGTAGTAAAAGGCCATTCCCAAATGGCCATGCCTCCAAGCCAAATTTTTCAAGCCTGTTTATAGCATGAGACATTTAAGACTTCAAAACAGACTTTGCCAGAATATTTGCCAGAGGAGAGACAGAAATCTGCATTTTTCATTCTTGGAGCTTGTTGAGGTTTTTCCTCCCAAGGGAAAAAGATATGCAAGGTCCTCAAGGCCTGAAAAGCCCATTCTGCTGGACGAAAGGACAACAGAGCAGCTTCTGAAAGCTCCATAAAGAGTTGGAATAATTGCTTTTAGCAGCTGCTGGAGAGAATACCAGCCGCTGTTTTTCATTTATTGTTTCATGGGACAAGGAAAGGTGAAGGGGCAGGACACAAAGCTGAAGCCTCTATGCTGGACAAATTGAGACTGCTAGAAAGTATGTCTTTGCTGCCCCAAATGGGGTTTTCTTGTCAGACCCTGACACTCTGCTCTGGAGAAGCTGATTCTCCCAGCAGCTTGAATGGTACTAGCTGCTTCTTCAATTAAACTCTCTAGGAGGCCATAAACTCCCTAGCAACGTAACCTGCTCTTGAACTGAAGATTTCTTGTTCTGATTTATTTCATCATCTAGTATTAAAGAAGATAGCAACATTTTCAAGCCTAACTAGTAAAGCCACAAGTATTTTAGATAACATACATATTTATTTTAACTGCTTTCATTTAAAATGCATTAGAACCTTACTAACTTGCCCCCTCGTAAAAAAGGCAGATCCGAACCGAAAGTAGATTTTTAGTTTGCCATTCAAGGGAGAATGGATCAAGTAAAGGTTTGCTGCTGTGCCACAGCAGAACCAGTGGGGCTGACAACCAAGCAAGTGCCCATTGAAGCCAGGAGGGCTTGCAAATTCCATCGAGACCATAAGAAAAATGATAATCCTTGCCCACCGCTCTGGGAAGTTTCTCCTTAAGAAAGCTTTGAGGCTAACTGCTCCTGTCAAGTGGACTATGTGTAAATCTCACCTGACAGAAAATACATCACGGCAGCACCACAAAACAAAAGCCAACCAAACTGGGAGGAAAAAAACAGTCTAGCTTATCCTGTAATTCTTTGTAACTGCACCTGGGAAACAGTATCTTTATGGAAAATTAACCAGGTAGGTAAGTACAGTTGAAAAAAAAACTAAGAGACAACTTATGTTATTTCTTTGGGTTGGGGGATGTTGAAGAGTATATTATCTGTAGCAGGAGTATTCTTATTTATTTGTTTATTTATTAAAAAGTTTCCCACAGACCTAGTCATTCAAGTATTTTTTGTCTTCCCTATCTTTGGGCCAGAATGCTTCTTATAAGCCTTTGTGCCCTGAGTTTCCTTCCACTCTTCATGTCCTCAGACATTTGATGCAATAAACATCATTTTTTTAATGTGGGCTGCCATTAAAAATTCCAGCACTCTTCTTTACCTCCAAACAACTTTCTAATTCATACAAAATTAAAATAACACAAATAAAAAAATCAATATTGACCAGATTTTTTAAACAATAAAAAACATATGTACAAATTATAAAATAGTGTATCCGAAAATGTATAAGGACAAAGTCTACTTATTCGAAGATCAATAAAGGTGAAAAAACCCCAAACCACCCTACCCTCCCATTACCATTACAGAGGACTTGTCTGTGCCTCACCATGAAAAAAACCCAATAGGTGGTCCAAACCAACCAAATGGTCAACAAGCTGTTTGTGGGGGGGAAAGTAAGGATATGTATTCCAAGATCAAGGACCCACTTTCTTGGCATTTATTTTGTTTTTAACACAAGCACTTTCAAAAAGCTCCGTTTCCTCACCACAGGATCACGAAAGAAATGGGTTTGTATTTTTGACAATACTGCAACCAACTTCTGAAGTGCATCAGTTGTTTAAGTCACCTAACACGAAAAATCTGAGCTCCAATAATCAAAGTCTGGGAAAGCAAATGATAAAAGGGTCAGTTCACGGGGTGCACCAGACTATAAAAGTATTTATTAGAGCTGCTGCTAACCAGTAAGCCTCGTCAGCTTTATCCATTCTGTTCTTCTTAAACCATGACTAAAGTTTTCTTTTTCTCTTGCCACTATACAATTTCTTTGAGGTAGGAAGAAAGTTTTTAAAAACCCAGGTTTTTGGTGTCTTTTCTGGTCTAAGATTTGCTATAATCAAGTTCCACACTCTGCTGCAAATGTTGGCGTAAATGGGAATGAAAAACCAACAGAGATGCTCTTCAGATTTCACCTCTTCCCTTGCTGCAAAGAGCAATAAGTCTCCTTACTGTGCTACACTTTCTGTGGTATTCAACATTATAATTTTTTTAAGCTGTGGTGGGGAAGTTGAAGAGAAGAGGCTATGTTATACATTAAATTCAATGCCAAGTAATATAACTACACATTAAAGTCAAAGAACAGTTCACATGAGAAATAGAAACACAAAGTGAGTCACTCATCTGGATAAAAACACATATATTATTAAATTTTCTTTCTTTATTACATTGACCTATAAATGTCTTAAGAAGCACAAGATTGAAATGAGTGAGCAGAAGCAATCATACAAACAGTGATCTGTACAATATAAGCTACCATCTTCAAAAATTCATGAAAATACTTGAACAAAGACACGATCTTCTCAAGCAGCTCCATAGGTTCATGGTGACGGCCGCAGCAGCGCTGTGTACAGTAAGTGTACTCACCTGCTAACACTCTACTGCTGTAATGTACTTCTCTCATGCCCAGGAAGATCCCACCACAACCAACACATGAGAAGCAAATGTCGACTGTCATTGTGTAGAAGATGAGGATGGGGTTTTTGCAACTTGCTGGAGTACTAACCAACATTAAAAAAGGGATTTCATGCAAGAGAACACAGGCTGTTACTGATCAGCACTGTTGGACTGAACCAGCTACTACAGCACAAAATGGAAGAAACATGTAGAAGAATGGAAAACTAGAGTGATACCAAAGGACAGAAAAACAAAGGAGGAGAGCAGAACAATAAGAACAAGAACGTAAAGAAAAGACATTTTAAAATTATGAATTAAGTGTTTCTATGTTTGCATTTCAAGCCAGAAATAATTACCATTGCTTGTTTTTCCTCTCTTATGCAATTTCCTAGTTGATCATGATTAAGGCAAAATATTAAAATTATGTGATATTCTATGCTTCTTACGTGTATGTGTGTGTGTATTTTTGGTGGCTGGTTTAGAGGGTATTTACCTTTTTTTATTACAAAATTCAGATAATAGCTTAGATTCTTTGTGGAATGCAACTAATTCTAAATTCAGCAAACGCTAAAATTTCCAACATTATTTATTTATCTTCCTATCTTCAGGCAGATTTTCTTACTCGAACAAAATATGACTCAAAAGCACTTGCTTCAGGATGACTCAAAAGATGAATTCTTTTCTTCCCAGTCTTGTTGAGACATCATAACTATGGCATATACGTTCTTGCAGCACCGCAAGCTGTCCCTTATTTACCACATAGCACCAGCTGATACTGCAAGCGGTCCAAGTTTCTTCAGACAGTTTATCACAGCCTAGGCAGTCACAAGTGTCTATTGTAAAGCATTCGACAGACAGAGATGTAAGTATTCTTTACAGTGTGATAAAATTCCAGTCAAACTCTGGACCACTCCAAGTTGCCATTGCTTCAATTCACGGAACAGAAGATCAGGTCATGGATGTTTACAGAGTCAGTAAAAGACTTGCAGAATTCTACAGACAGATTCTTTCATAATAGGACTGGAAGAAGGTGCATTCAGATAACAAAATAATGACATAACATTTTCCCAGGACAAAATCAGTCAAGGACTTTGCTTATTCTGTGTTCAAAGTGTGCATTTCTCACAGGACCAGGTCAGTCACTACGGATGTAACATATTTAACACCGAATAAAAATGTTAACTGGTAAAACACCAGAAATCTTGACAGGTCAAATTATTTGTTCCTACTTTACAGTTGAGAAAGCCTCTATCGAGGAAATCTGCATCATGTTTGCAAATACATAAGTGTAAACATTTTTCAAGTCTTTAATGGCTTTTTCTTTCAGTTTAACATTCTCGTAATTCTTTTCATTTAAAAACCAAAAACATCTCATCAATGGAAAACATCCTACTAACCAAACTAGTCCCTAGAGTTTGCTCCAAAAGTGACAAGGGCCAGATTCTGTCATTTTTTTCACACCAAGTTATACTTCTTGCTCCCTTTAATATTTCCAAAGAAAATGAATCTTTCACTAGATAAAGGTATTTCTCCAGGTAGATACAAATAATCTCATCTAAAAAGAGAAGAACAGAGTAAGAAATACCAGAATAAGGAGTATCAAAAGTCTAAGTGACTGATGCTACAGACAGTCCTCTCTTGTGTCAAATATCTACCAGCAGCTGAACATTTCTCTAGGGTGTCAGGACATCTCAGGCCTTGAGGCTGGGATGAGAGTAGGCTTGTTAAGTTGGTTAAGACTCCCTAACTACATGTGAGGATTTGCTCATTTTCCCTTGAATGAAGGGTCTCTGACAGGTGATAGAAGTAAATCTTGGATTGGAAGATGTTCTATGTCAGCCCCCTAGACAGCTTGTACTACAGTAGGGAATTATTTAAGCCATTTAGACTATTTTTGATACCTATCCCTTTCAAACCTGATTGTAATTTGCTTTGGCATTCTGCTTGGGGAAAATTGTGCCAACTGGAGACAAAGGAGAAAAAAAAGGTACAAAGAGGAGTGCATGCAGCTAATGACTGAGATAGAGTTGAGCACTGGATGAAAATACAAGGGAACCCATATAAGTGCAAGAATGCAGGCAAAGGTGGATTGTGTCATTCTCCTTGAAACAAATAGAAGCTACAGATAATTTTTCTGCTAAAGAATCTTCTCTGATTGTTTGTGCCACAGAGGCAGATAAATGCCAAAAAGATAGATCCCTCTGCCTTTGAGATACTGTCCTGTATAGTATAAAGTTAATAGCAAAGTAATAACGAGCCTCCAGTCCTGACATAAAATATAAAGTTATGCTTGCTAGATGCAAGCTTCATGATCTATAACCTGTAAATCCCTGTGATCATAGCACAAGAAGTCTCTACCACACTGGCAAAAGAAGGGCAAATCGCCTTCAAAAACGTAGACAGCTTTTAACCAGGAACATATCATATTTTCAGCCTAATTTTGCACAGAAATCAGGAAAGAAAATATTCTTTTCTATTGCTTATGGCCTAATGATAAGAAAAATATAAATTTATATATTTGATTATAGGCACTTACACTTCTGAGAAACCAGATCTACATGCACATAATAGGTAAAGACAAGAAGGGTACATACAAGAATTTGCCGTTCTTCTACTTCCCCATTCTGAAATGATTGTTTACTATTTGTGTGGCTGCATGGACTGTGAGTCCTAGACATATGCAAGACCCCAATGTTTCACATGGTAGGCCAATAAAACCAAGAGGTCGTTCCTATCCTACTGAGAACAATGATTTATTTCTCCTAAAGAAAAAAAAAATCGTTCTTAGCCCACATTTTCCCAACTTGTGCTAATATGTGAAAATTCTTCAAAGCTCCAGAAAAATGAAAGCTGTTAGTTACAACTGAAGCATACAGCTTGTGTTCCAGCAGTTGTAATTGCTCCTGTTATCATTCAGAGAGTGTAATACTAAGAGAACTTATTATATTTACTAAATGACTTTTCTTAGTCACTTGAAAAACAAACTTCCTGCACTGAATGGGAACTGACTGTGGCAGTACTATCCCACAAATTGATGTTCCTTATTATCAGAAAAAATTACCTCTGAAAGAAGGATTACTAGGTAGATTTGCAAGCAAAATTTGGCTCTGAATATTTTTGGGGGGGTGTGGTGGGGTGATTATCTGTTTCAAGATATTGCCTGACTGGCACTGAAAACCCCACCTTTTTGAAAGCATCAAAGTGTCCTCCAAATATGGTTGCTTTAAATAAACTGAAAACAGGGTGGGAAGAATGGCTTCAGGCTCTCAAGAAAGAGAGTAGATGCTCTCCAGGAAATTACACATTTAGATGGTGTTTGTCCTGAATGAGGATTAGTTTATACAGGGACATAATAAAATCTCCCACTGTGATTCCTTTACAAAATCTATGGAAATTTCACGATGTAACAACTGTAGTTTCTCATTTCTTAGCCATTTCTTTCCACTGTACGTTAGACAATGGTCACTTAACTCACACAGCAATTCCTGATGATGTTATCCTCATGATAGTCAGTAAAACAAAAAACTACACTGGCTTTAATAGCAACACGTCCACGTCTGTTTGAACAAAATCTATTCAAATAATCAAACACTTACAAGGAACTACTAAAAAGCACAATTAAAGCAGAATGTATTAATAAATGTTTAATACTTACACCTTCCCTGGTCTTCTGAAACTAAGAACGAATTTAATTTTGTCTGATATTAAAATTTTATAACCGGGTGGTGGGAAAGCTTTACTAATTCTGGAAGAGAAATCTGGTTTACATGCCAGCCATGTGGTAACTCTTAAAGTTGCACCTATTAATTACAAACTATCTTAAAATTACGAAAGGGCAACTGAAACAACACTAGCTTTCAACTATGCCTCAGTCCAAAATAATGGATTAATCTATATGTAGCCTCTAATTTTCACCCAGGGACATTCTAGCAGACTCTTGCAAAATCTTCACAGTAGGTAATCTATTTGGGCCTTGGAAAAAAAAAAATAGTAGACTTATCATTCATTTAAAGATGAAAGCCAGTCTTTACAACTCTAATTCCTTCAGAAAAAAAATAAAACCAAAAAAACCCCACCAAAAATACCCCCCCACCCTCCCCAAGCAATTATTCAAACTCCCAGCTAACAGATTTGATGCAGACCTTGGGCATACCGATTTTACAAAAATGAGAAAAAGCAAAGTAAACAATGAGCCAATGTATTGTTTGTGCGGTAACGTGCTATTTGACTTGTGTTACTCTCCAGTGTAGAGGGACTCCCTTCCTGGAGAAAATATAGCAAAGAGTAAAGACAGCTTTACTGACCTGTGTGCTGCCGCCGATGCTTGGTGAGGGCATGACGTGTCCCGCCGGCAAAGCCACAAAGGTCACAGAGGAACGACTTCTCGCCTGTTGCAACAATAAACAGATGAGGGACTGCGGAGGTCACAGATCATTAAAACATATCTATCAAGGCTTTCAGGGTTACTAATTCCTCCAATCAAATGTTTCCATGTAAATATGTCAAATGGGAATGAAATTACCACTGCGGTTTATTGACTGTGATAAAATCTGAAAAGCACCACTGAACATAATTACATACTTGTCAGACCCATAAAAATTAGCTTTATTATCAATGGAATGGTTTTGTACAACTTCATTTCTGTTAGATGTCTTCCAGATGGGGCTGCTTTATGCACTTGAACAGTTTTTATGCATATCCTGATTTTTTACAATTCCCATACATCTGGCCTTTCTGTGCTGAGTAAAGATTGCCTGGAAAAAAAGTTAATATACTGTATCCATGATTCTGCTTAAATAAAATATATTCAATTTACTAACAAATTAAAGGTACTGAGAAATTTTTAACAGACTAGGTCACAGTCATCTTTAGTTACCTTCTATTTATTAGTAAGTATTAAATTATTTTCTTGAATACAAGAAGAGCAAAGGCAAGAATAACATCCACGCTATTCAGTACCAGTGGTAATTCAGCACTGTTAATGTTTCTAAAGTTTTCATGACATAAAGAAAGCAGGTCTTGGGACTGCTACTGAAATTGCACCAAAACTCACATTGTTCTTCTTGAAATGATAATTCTTCATTCCAAATCTCTGGACCAATATGAGAGATTTTGGCAAATGGAATACTCATTAAAAGTGCATAAATACCCTCTTTTTAGTATTTTTTTTTTAAAAAGAGAAACTAGGATTTTGCCCTGTTGCCTATTAATACAGTCTATCATTTAACAGTAATATTTTTGCTCAGTATGTACTAACATGCACAGCAAACTCAGCCCGTAAAGGCCACATGGAAGGTCATTATGAATTCATAACGCTAACCTCAGGTATGGGACTCAATAACCTCAGACAAGACTGAAATTTTTAAATTTTTTTTTTAGAAGAATCACATTAGTCATTTGGAGCCAAATTGTCTCCTTTTGCAATGACATAGTGGAGAGGGGTCTGGTAGGGTAGTGATACTGAATTCATTGAAACTAATAGTCTCCTTCAAATTCTTTTCAGGGGGGAAGAAAATTTGGTTCCTACAAAAGAAGGCTGGGTTAAGAGGCTGGGTGCCAAATTACAAAATCCTCCAGTGAAGAGAGAGGGATGGAAACCTCGACGCTGTTTATTCCCACGTACCAGGCATGTGGATACACAGACTTTCTGGAAAGGCACAGTGCCTCAGTTAACTTTGGATGCTGTTCATACAAGCAAGAGACCATCTCATGAGTGGGAGCTCCCCGGGGGAGCAACACAAGGATGAACTTCCCTTTCCCATCAGTGCTTCGATGAGGGTCCCTGAGGATCTCCAGCTTCTCACCCTGGTTGCCACAGTGAGGGAGGGAGTCCTTGGGCCCTGCGCTACCAGGAGGAAAGCAATTCCTCTAAAGTTTCCAAGGAATCTTACCACTAAAAGGGGATCACAGAAATGTTGATTAGTCTCCAACATGTAGCTAGGCTATAAAAAGTTATGGGTACATCTTTCAGAATTTCACCATTTCAGAATAAAGTCAATAGCGTATCTTTATTTTCTGCACCTAAATTCGGTCAGGTAAAGCAGAGTGAGATTTTACAGGACTCTGGGCTTCTTTGAAAATTTGGTCGATTGAGAGTATCCCAAGACAGTATCTAAGGTGTAAAATAATTTCAGTACCTCTTTTGAGAGTCAATTCTAGCCATTTGTGATTATAATTGAATCTTAAAAAAAACAAAAACAAAACAAACAAACACAAACAAAACCAACAGAAAAAGCAAAACAGAAACCTATCCTACTACCACTTGAAGAATGCATTTGTGGTAAATGATGCAACAAGGTGAATTTTAGTGCAAAATGTTTGTCGATAATATTTTTGCTGAGGTTATGCATGATTGTTACACAGAGACTTCTGCATTAACTCAGGCTTTTCTTGAGATTATGTTTTGGCATTTTTTAAATCAGGATTTTCAGCATGTAGCATTTCAATTTATCAAAATATCAAAGAAAAGGAATAGAAGGACTATACATAATGCTTAATCATAATTAAATATTAACTTAATTAATTAATCAATTTAAAGTATAAATCTTTCTAACTGGCACTAATGTCTAACACCCCAGCATTAAATTCACACTTTTAAGTTAAATGCTGTTCCATGCCTACCAAGAAATTGCTCATCATCTATATATTGTCATAAATTAACTCATGTTGTGTTTAACATCTAGGAGCACACTTCAGTATGGCCTGCAGCTTCATACGCTAATGAGGACACAGAGCACCCACAGCACCTTTGCAGGCTCACCGATTTACTGCGTAGTTTATATTTGGGCCTTTGCAACAGCTTTCGAGCCACAAAGAAATGATTCAAAACCAACCAACAGCTTTAAAGTAGGGAAACTGATTCAGCCTGTAAAGCGATTTGCTACTTAAATACTCCACACTGCTCTAGGTCAGATCTGGGAGGCCTCACGCAGGCAGGGCTCTTGAGGGAGTCGGTGAGGCTTTAGACCTGAAAATGTGAGACTTGAGATTTGGCCCCTGCTCTTTAACGCACCTGATTTTTTGCAGCATTTGTTTTAAAGCATATTAATAAATAATTACCTGGTTTTTTATATGTATCATGGTATACACACAAATACAAAAATCCACCCAAACGCACAGAGAAATCTTCTTCACTTGTGTCAACTACATAGTGTTTTTTAGCCCTGAAGCTTGATTTA